>NW_006408590.1:6076524-6098390 GCF_000296735.1 Chrysochloris asiatica | reverse complement strand
CATAGTCAATAAAGCATAGGTAAACATCCTTCTGGTATTCTCTGCTTGCAGCCAAGATCCATCAGACATCCGCAGTGTAGTAAACATCATAAAATCTGTGATCTCTAGTTTCTGGGAAATTATAAACTCAAACTCTCTGTTCTCCAATTCTTATTTAAAACCTGTTTGAAAGTAATGTTATTCATACAACATTATCAAAATGGCACAGCCGCCTCTTTTCCTCTATATTCTCAAAGTTATTGTAGAGGTTAATTAGAAGACTCGGCATTATGCCATCAGTTTGTGTTAAGAAACTTTAAAGAAATAGCTATTTGAAACATAATATCATGACTTCTTGTGTGGCGCTGTAGGATCAGCACTGGACTATGAATCACAAGGTCAGCAGTTCAAACCCAGCAGTTGCTCCTATACAGTATACAGGATCTCTGTGAGTCAGAACCAACTCAATGGTAGTTAACAGCAACAATCATGCTTACTGTGGAAACCATGTATAATAGCACAGTGTCTGGAGGCTAGCTCTGCCACACCTATCCTCAGTTACCTTACCTATAAAAGCGGACTGGTCGAAGGACCTACTTCAGAGTATTGGTTTGAGAAAATACCCAGTACATAGTAAATTCTCAAGAATTGTTCATTTCTATGTATTTCAGGATACTGTTAACTGTATCACAAATAACTCCTGTATGAGGATGTTCAGGACCTGCATTGTCTTAGAAATTTGCCCCTTTATTTGGACTGTGTCAATCTTGTAATTGTGCTTTCTTCTCTTCTTCTCTGAAATACTTCACTTTTGACCCCCACATTTAATCTTCTCCATAGCAGGATGTGATACATTATTAATATGTATTTAAAAGATGAGGACATTGAGACTTGAGTAATATCTGTGACTTGAGTCTATCCTCTTTCCCGCCTCAGTTTCACCTGGTGATCTTATCTCTTAATTTCATCCCTTCTTAGAGTAGATCTTTTTGGTAAGTGACATCAAATTTCTTTCAGAGTCAAGAGAGGTATAAGAAAATAATAAACTCACAATCCGATTGTTTTAACTTCTTTAGTTGCATATGAACTTTCTGGCTGAATGTATGTGTTAGCATCTGGTGTGGGTATTTTATGTCTAAATCAAATTTTTAATGAAGAATAAAATATTCTGAATAAAGAAATTAATTCACTAAGCAAATTTATTTATTATTCTGATAAATGTATCATTTGGTTTCCAGAAAATCCAAGCACAAAAATGAAAAACAACTCATTTTCAAAGTCTGTGACATCTGATAGTTTGAATGGTATAGATGAGTCTTTGCTTGAACTTGTCCTCAGAGATCCTATTGCCATCTGGGTATCTTGTGGTGAACAGTTTCTGCCTCTGAATGGTAAGGCATTTTGTTTTTGCTGTCTTTCAAGTAAGTATATGAAGAGGGAGAAAAATAAATACTGTCACTTTATGAAAATGAATAAAATGTGTATCATGTCATGTAATAATATATTTATTCAAAGAAGAGTACGTTCATTAATTAATATGCACACAAGGATATCTGTATATCCCATATTTGTATAATTGCCTTTTGTTGTTTTTTTCTTACTGAAATGAAGTATTCTGCATGGAAAAACGTCTAATTTAGTTGATAAAAAGATTCTTGGTCTGTAAGATTGAGAATAATTGTACACATTAGAAAATAACAGATGAGTTTAATTCACACTGAGGACGACCTGTCTGCACATTTTCATTTTTAAGAATTGCACCCTTTAGGCAGTAGGTGGATGTTTAAAAAATGAATGGTTCCAAGCCAGGCTTTCATCACCTCCAAATAGTTTATGGAAGTGGAAAATGAAATATGAGCATTGCATATGGTAAATCTATATAATAAAACAGCATTGTTCTCCCCTCCCCCCATCTATTCATAAGAAATGCCTCAAGCCCTGTCGTCTTTTAAACAAGGTTTCTTTTAATGACCCTTACCTTTTAATTACTTGTTTCTAATTGAATCTATTTCTTGGAGCACAAAGTTCTTTATAAATTATTGGCTTGTACGATAAATTACTATTGATAGAAAAGATAAATATCTTACATTTCTATTATTCCAGATTTGCAGAAAACAGAAAAATTAGAGAAGCAGAACTGGGTCAGAAAGGACAACATCATGGCTGATCTAGATACAATGAAACACAAAATGAGGCAGTTAAAAGGTCAGTATGAACTAAAACAAGCATCATCACATTTACTTCTAAATGTAATATCAATTTGCTGATAGTTATTTTCTACCATTAGGTACCAGGTATTTAACTAATGAGCATTATATATTGTGTTATAAAAGACATTTGAGCAAGTTTACAGCCAAGTTTTAATTTACAGTTGTACATTTTATATTATCATTACTATCACATGCCTTATATATGCATTGAAAAGGTTGCAGGAGGGCATCTGGACCATATAACCATCCTATGGTGGCTGGTGGCTGTGTGCCGTGGAGTTGGTTCCGACTCATAGCAACCCTGTACAGGGTTTCGGAGGCTGTAAACCTTTACAGGAGCAGAACGCCTCATCTTTCTCCTGCAGAATGGCTTGTAGTTTCAAACTGCTGACCTTATAGTTCACAAGCCTATTCGTAACCACTACATTACCAGAGCTCCTTAACCATCCTATAGGTTTTCAAATAATCCCTAAACTGACATTTTGTGGTGTTTGGAATTAATCTTCAAACATAGTTACTGTCATCCCTTGGGTATTGCTGAAGAATATTGTATACATCCCTTGGTTATTGCTGGAGAATATCTCATACAATCAAGTAGGAAAGTAACATAATCTTTAAAGGTCAGTGTCATTGTCTTAAAAGGACTTCACCTTACTATTGACCATAAGCTTTGCCACTTCCAGTCAAAATGATTAGTTGGTAATACGTGTCTTGTTCTTCCACTCTTTGTCATATAATCTTAAATGCCTGAGTTTAAACTATTTCCATCCATGTGATATCATATGGTTCTTTGGGTAGAAACAATGTTTTAGGGATTTTAGTCTGGTCAGAAATACATTTCAGGTTCTGTGATTGCTGTAAAAGGAATTCAGCTCTTTATACTGTCTGGTGTGAAAAGCATATGACTTTTGCTTCAATCAATAATGCAATTAGTCCTGAATGCACTAGATAGAGCTCTAGTTTGAAAAAGCTAGTACTACTCAGTTCCTATCAAAAGAATGGCTGTGTGTAAGTGAAACGTTATTTATTACCACGACTGACCTCTACTGCTCCTATTAGACATTTTCACCTGAAAGGCCATGAGCATGTCCCAAACTCAAGTTACCATAGTATCCCTCTGGCCACAGTGGTACCACCTTCCACTCAAATGACTCAACTTGGAGACCTGGAAGCCATCATTTCCCTCTTTCTCACCTTGTTGCTTCAAAACTTTAATTTTATCTCAAATGAATGTAAAGCCTCTTAATAACTCTGGTAGCATAGTGCTTACGAATCAGGCTGCTAATCTCACTGGTCTTCAGTTCGAAACTACCAGCTGTTCCGTGGGAGAAAGATGAGGCACATGACAACAACAACAATCACCACTGTCATTATCCTGTTGGTTGGTTGGTTATGTGCTGTGGAGTCGGTTCAGACTCATAGCGACCCTATACAGGGTTTCCGCAGCTGTAAATCTTTACGGGAGCAGAATGCCTCATCTTTCTCTTGCGGAACAGCTGGTAGTTTCGAACTGCTGCCCTTATGGTTCACAGCCCGATTCGTAACCACTATGCTAACAGAGCTCCTTTATCCTAGGTCAATTAAATTTGTCTCTTCCTTGGATGGATTACAACAATAGTTTTCTAATTGGTCTCTCTGCTTCTACTCTTAGTGGTAGCTTCCATTCTGTGCAAAGTGCTGATATTCTTCAAGAACTAGAATTATAGTATAGAAATGCAAAGCCGATTATGATATCTCAGATTTAATGCATTTCTATGATCCCTATTATCTTTAGGACAAAGTTGTGGCTTTAATATGGACCTACATTATTTAGCCCTAGGCCAGCTTCTCTTTGCCAACTTTACTCCAGCCACTTGGACTTTCTTTTCTTTTAGGCCTTCAGACATTAGAACTTCTTAAAACTCTGATTTTTTTTTTTTTTTGCCTCCATTCAGTTTTCTGTTGCTACAACTCAGCCCTCCCCTATCCTTTAGGATTTCTCCTATTCGGTCTGTGTTTTTCAGCTTAGTTGTCAGTTCTTCACAGTAACATCCCAAACCTGAGATAATATGGCTCTATCACAACGTGGCATCAGGATTGGAGGAATCTAATTTAAAAAATTGTTTCAGTGATATATCAACAGGAAGCTGCTAGCAATTCAAGCCGCATTCAGAAGAGGATGTGGAACTTGAGATGTCATTGGTGACTTCAGGTGGATCTGGGCTAAAAGCAGAGAATACCAGAAAGATGTTTACTTGTTCTTTATGGACTATGCAAAGGCATTCAACTGTGTAGATCATAGCAAACTATAGACAACATTGTGAAAAATGGGTATTCCAGAACACTTACTTGTGCTCATGAAGATTCTGTACATAGACGAAGAGGCAGCCATTTGAACAAAACAATGGGATACTGAATGGTTTTAAATCAGGAAAGGTGTATATCATGGTTGTATTCTTTCAACATATATATTTGAGCTGTATGCTGAGCAAATAATTGGAGAAGCTGGATTGTATTAAGAAGAATGTAGCATGAGGATAGGAGTCCTGCTGTAGCACTGTGGGATAATGCACCAGATTGCAAAAATGTTTTAACTGCAAGGTTGGCAGTTCAAGCTCACCAACTGCTCCTTCGAAACATGATACAGGGTCTCTATGTGTCGGGACCAACTCAATGGCACTTAACAACAACAATAAGCATGAGGATTGGAGGAAGGCTCATTGACACCCTGTGATATGCAGGTGACACAAGCTTGCTGGAAGAGAAGAGAACTAAAGTTCTTACTGATGAAGATCAATGACTCCAGTCCGGTATGTGTTGCATCTCAATGTAAAGTAACCAAGAATCTTCACAATGGGACCTATAAAAAACATCATGATAAATGGAGAAAAGATGAAACTTGTCAAAGATTTCATTTTTCTTAGATCAGTTAATGCTGTTGCAAGCAGCACTGAAGAAATCAAATAACATATTTCGTTAGGAAATTCTGCTACAAAAGACCTTTTTAAAGTGTTAAATAATAAAGATGTCAGTTTGAAAACTAAGGTGCACCTGATCTAAGCTAGGGTACTTTGAATTACCTCATATGCATGTGCAAACTGGACAATTAATAAGGAAGACCAGAGAAGGATCGATACATTTGAATTATGGTGTTGGAAAAGAATATTGAACGTACCATCAACTACCAGAAGAACAAACACATCTGTCTAGGATGAACTACAACCAGAAAGCTTCTTAAAATTGAGGATGCTGAAACTTTGTCTCTCATTCTTTGTGCATGTTGTTAAGAGGGATCAGGCCCTGGAGAAGGGTATCATATTTGATTAAGTGGAGTGTCCTTGAAAAAGAAAGACACCCCTGCCCCAATTAGATGGATTGACAAAATGGCAGCAACAATGGGTTCAGACCTAACAACAATTGTGAGGATGGTGCAACCTGAGCAGGGTTGCTATGAAGAGGAACCAACTGAGCACTTAACACAACAACATTAATTCATTTATGTTCTCACTTTTTCTCTGAATAGTTATAGAATTATTGAATGAATGAATGAATGAATGAATAGAATTTTGACCAGTTACTCCAAAGATTATTCTAAACTGTTTTCCTGTATCAAGTGAAATTACTGAAAAACAGCATACTCGAAATAGTATCCAGCAGAGCTCTTTTCTGAGCTGTGATTTCATTTTCCATCTTTGGCTTAGATCACATCTAAGTAATAAGAAGGCATAACATCCATTCAGAATCACCTATCATGTCACTGCTAAAAACAGTATTTATGTGGTCATTAGATGTCCATTGTGGAAATATCAATTGAAGTGGTTTCTCTTAGAATTTAGTGCTGGGATAAACACTGTCTCTACTGACTTGTATATTTGCTCTATTAAATATAAATTCAATACATGTTATAACATTCCTGCTCTGAGCAAGATCTTTTTTGTAGCTGTTGGAATTATGAAGCTAAGTAAGACCAAACCTTAGTCCAGTAGACTGTGTTCCCTGTTAGATTGTAAACGTCTCGTGGGCTGAATAAAAGAGGAGGTATGAGAAGTGAGAGTAGTTGCTTAATCAATTACTTCCAGTTAGTATGTTGTTGTTTTGTTGTCAAGTGCCGTCAAGTCGATTCCCACCCATAGTGACCCTGTATAGGGTTTCCAGGGGACAGCTGGTGAGCTTGAACCGCCGACCTTGCAGTTCAAATGGCTTTAGAGTCTGGCGCATTAACCCAGAACACCACGCCAGGACTCCTCAAGTTAGTGTGTTGTTGTTGTTGTTGCTAAGTGCCGTCGAGTCGGTTCCGACCCATAGCGACCCTGTACAGGGTTTCCGAGGCTGTAAATCTTTACAGGAGCAGAACGCCTCATCTTTCTCCCGCGGAGCGGATGGTAGTTTCGAACTGCTGGCCTTAAGGTTCGCAGCCCGATTTGTAACCACTACGCTACCAGAGTTAGTGTAGGTGTTGATAAATGCAACAGATGTTTATTAAGCATATACTACAAAGCACTGTGCTGAGTTGATTTCACATTTCATTTATAAGCCTTACCATTGCTACTATTAGTGCTAGTAACTGCAGGAATGTTTTGATGAATAAATAAATTACAATTACTTACTACCTGTCTGTCAATAGTAAATACTCAATAAACATCAGTATGGGAATTCTGGAAAAGGAAATTTGTGTTTCCAATAGGGTTTTAAAATTTAGTCAGTTATACTAAGGGATCACAGATCGACCAAATTATCACCTTTGGTACATATACAATAGTACTGGCACATTTTGTTTCATGTGGGAGCTAAGTGGGTCTACTAGATGGATCCCCAAATTGGGCTGAGTTATCCTCTCAGGCCTAGGGTGAGCGTCTCAATTAGGGAGGGAGATGAGGGTAGTTGTCCAGGTAAGACTTATAGCATGAAAGAACAGCAGAACACCCATGTTTTCTAGCCTGTGAGAGAAAAAAGGACGAAAAGAGACCAAGAGTCCTTTGCATATTTTTCCCCAATTTCCAATCAGATAAATCATTTGCAGTACCAGTGGAACTCCATCTTTTTGAAAGGAAACCTCAGGAGTAGAGCCATGCCACTCTCTATTAATAGTTAGCTATTATCATTACTGCTTGGTAAGATGGAGGGTCGGAGAAAAAGAGGAAGACCCTCAACGAGATGGATTGGCCAAGTGGCAGCACTGATAGACTCAAGTGTGGCAGCGGTAGTGAGGTTGGCCCAGGATCGGACATTGTTTCGTTCGGCTGTGCATGGGGTTGCTATGAGTCGGTTCCAACTCGATGGCACCTGACAACAACAATTATCATTACTATTGCTTGGTCTCATGTAAGACAAAATTGGATAAATGAAAAAATGTAATAAAATAAGAAACAATTTATTGTATCCATTTTAGTTAATTTCAATTTCTGTTATTCCTATCTACATATAAAATAATTTGTTATAAAACCTTTCCCCAAACTAAAAGCTTTTCTGATGACATATCCCTTTATGAAAATTATAGTGTAAAGGCATTCATTTTCTTAAGCCCATTAGAAGCAAGTTGACAATAACAAATAACGCATGTTGTTTTTCCTTTTTGCTATATTCAGTTCTTGGCTCTCAATGGTATAAATCATAAACTGTTGTTGAATTCTCTTTAGTGGAACTAAAACTTTAGCCTTCAAATGCATGATAAATAAAATATTTATTGACATAGTCTCCATGAGAATTCATCTGTCATAAATTAATGTTATCTGCTCTTTATGAATACAGTTGGGTAAAAACTATAGTGTGAATTTGTATTATGTATTTTAGAAGGTATCACTGTGCTTTTCCCCAAAGTTTGATGCATAGTTAAATTGTCATTATAACTCATTGGTTGGTTGATTCAATTATGTTTTCTCCACATCCAAAAGTTGTACATGAATGCTTATTGTTGTTGTTATTAACTGTATAGAATTCTGGTTTCCCAGAGAAAATTATCAGAAGTACTTCATTATTGTTATTTTTATTGCTGTTCTATTTTCAAAATATGAACCACAACGGTAAAAGTGCTTCATCTTCAGCTAGTGTGATAGTTATGGTTTTGTATCAACTTGACTGTGCCTGGGTTCTCCGTGGTTTGGAAGTTGGGAGGTAGTAACCCCCATGATGTGATCTAATATAGTGTAGTCACCCCTCCCCCCCATGATGATCAGCCCTGATCTGATGTAATTATCTTGTGTGTTATAAATCCTCTTCTGTGAGGTCAGATGTATTCTATAGGATTAGATTATATATAAAAGGAGAGAGAAGTGAGTAGGAAAAGAGACCTACTGCTACCAAGAAAAAAGAACTAGAGCAGAGTGAGTCCTTTGGACCAGAGTCCCTACACCGAGAAGCTCCTAGATCCAAGGAAACATCGACACAAAGATACATGGAGATCTCCAAAGAATGCTGGGCCTACAGATATTGGAAGGAGACAAGGACCTTTCTCCAGAGTCGGGGCTCTGATAGCAGATTTCTATCCTCCCGAACTGTGACAGAATGAAATTGTGTTTGTTAAAGTTATCTACTTGTGGTGTTTCTGTTACAGCAACACTAGATAACTAAAGCAGCAAGTATAGAACTATCTTCACAGAATTTTGTTCTTAGCCATGATCTGAAAATCTGGACAGTAAGGGTACCTTGACAGAGAGAGGCAGCAAGATGGCGGAGTAGGTGGTAACACAATGCAAACCCTCTACAACAGAGATACAGAAAACCAAATGACACGGATATAGAGATGATAGCTCTGGTACCTGATCTTCAGATGAAGGTATAGAGAAGTGGATTGAATGCTTACTAAGAGATGAAGCTGAACAGATGTGGCAAAAAAGGAGACAGATTAGTGATCTGTGTTACCTGACCAGATGTGTCCCAGCCACCTTCAACTTTTGTGCGTGGCTTTGGAGACAAGGCAGCATATTGGTATTGCAGAAACATACCAGTAACTCATGGAAATTAAGGTGCCATTTTTTTTCTCATTTCCCATACTCCCTTGGTAGCCAGAGGTATGGCCAGACCCCACACAAAGTACACCCTCACCAAAATTCACATTCTTTTGGGGTCAGGATCTTACAGAGGTGAGTGGTACAGTTTTGAGCCCCGTCATGCACCAACCCTGGTGTCTGAGTCCAGATGAGCCTGCTGCAAACCCACAGAGCCTGCCCAGGCCTTCCTTGGACTAGGTAGTCATCACTAGGAAAAGTAGATGAACAGATGTATGGTTATGGTGGGGGAGGAAAGAGAGAGTAGACAGATGATTCATGCTAGCTGGCCAGCCTTGGCACAGGCATCTTGAACTTTCATGGACAGCTTTGAAGGCAGAGGGTGGTTAGTGGTGCAGAGACATGTCACTTATTGGCAGAGAGAAAGATGTGGAATTTTTTCTTGTACCTCACATTACCCTGGGGAGCAGAGGTATGACCAGTCCCACCCAGGTACATTCCGAGGGAAGTTCCTACTCTCTGGCATCTGGAATCAGGTGTGGCCTGCTCTAGACCTGCAGAGCTGGTTCTGGCAAGCACTAGACTAACAGGACTTCTTGCCTTTGGCTGCCCTTAGGGACAGAAGTATGCTGATGCTCCAGGTGCTTTGGGATCTACACGAACTACTTCCGGATTGGGTGCCCAGAACAGACAACACCTAGGCCTATAGGAACTCCATCTAGGGCCCAAAGTGTCACTTTCTCATCCCTTGCCCACCCACCTCATAAGGTCCATGGCTGGCAGGAGATCCCAGAATTTTCTCCTCTTTGGGTCTGGCACCTGCCCTGGAGATTTCCTTTCATTGTTTTTTGTTTGTTTGTTTATTCTTTCTTCTCCTTCTTCCTTTCTTTACTTCCCCATGTTTTGTTTTGTTTTGTTTTTAAATCGTATCTCCACTTTCATTTTTGCTTCTTCTGTTTCCGTTTCTCAATTGCTGTAACGGATGAGTAACTCTTTCTGTTTTATTCATCCCTCTCCCTAATGTGTTTGTTTCTTTATCTTTATTTTTATTTCCGTTCTTATTTTCATCTTCTGTGGTTTTGTTTTTCTCTCCTTGCTTTCTCTTTTGATTCTTTGTATTCTTTTTCTAATTGTTCCCTGCCTTTAAAAAAAAATATTTTTCGTTACTATTTTCTTTTTTCAGTGTTGTTTGGTTGCTAGTTTGTTTATTTACCTTCTCTCTTATGTGTATGTTTTCTCTTCTTGCCTCACCCAACAGGGGACATCAACTGTGCCCATAAACCCAGCCAGCACTGCACCATCTACAGCTCCTCTAACCAGGCAAGAACCAATATGAGCTAGTATACACCTGATCAGTGACAACAACCAACATCAACCAAACTCACTCTAAACTGTTCTGCATGAACAACGAACACAGAATGGTGTGCAAGCTTCCATTCTCTTATCATACCCACCAGGAGGCAATCATTAATTAAATACAAATACGACAACTATACCACAATGTCTTGGAAGCAATAGGCAATTTCATTTCACATGAAGAAACAAGACAGAGTGGCTCAAACAAGCGACTAAGAGGCAGAGCTAGAAAATAATTTTGAGGGAAATAAAAAGGCATCAGAATGACCTGAAAAGGAATTCAAGAGAATGTTGTTTAGTTACCTCAAAATGATTGACCCACCACTGTCAATTTGCCATACTGTGGTGCCATGTGTGTTGCTGTGATTCTGGAAGCTGTGCCACCGGTATTTTAGATAACAGCAGGGTCACCAATGGTGGACCAGTTCCAGATGAGCTTCCAGGTGAAGACAGACAAGGGAGTAGAGACAGAGTACTTCTGAATATTTAGTTATTGAAAACCTTATAAATAGCAGTGGAACACCATCAGATACCACCAGAATATTGTCATATGTACTACTGGAAAATGGACTCCTTAGGTTGGAAAGGCACTCAAAATATGACTAGGAAAGAGCTGCCTCCTCAAAATAGAGTTCACCATGATGACACAAATGGAGTAAAGATTTTGGGACCTTCATTTGTTGATGGGACAAAATTCAAAAGGGGGAGAAACAGATGTAAACATCCATTAAAATAGGAACATGGAATGTATGAAGTATGAATCTAGGAAAATTGGAAGTTGTCAATAATGAAATGGAAAGCATAAATATCAATTTACTAGGTATTAGTGAGCTGAATTGGACTGGTATTAGTCATTTTCAATCTGACAGCCACATTGTTTACTATGCCAGGAATGACAAATTGAAGAGAAATGGCATCACATTCATCATCAAAAGGAACATTTCAAGATCTATCTTGAGTAAAATGCTGTCTGTGATAGGATAATACCTATATGCCTACAAGGAAGACCAGTTAATAATAATAATACAACTATTATTCAGATTTATGCACCAAATATTAAAACCAGTGATAACAAAATTGAAGAATTCTGCCAACTTCTTCAGTTTAATATTGATCAAACATGCAATCAAGATGTATTCACGGACCATCAAGGGAAAAGAGTGGAGAACGGGACCCTACCTAGAAAAGCAGTGATGCCTGAGATGGAGGCAGAGAAGATAACGTGAAGAGATGGAGCAGCTGGGGGCTTTAGACCCAGAGAGGGAGAGGGGCTGTGTGCTGACGACTGGGGGGCAGGCTTATAGGGTATACCCTTTGGTTGGTTGATGATGCATGGAGGGGATTGTAACCATGGCAATGAAACGATATATGATAGGATGAATGTAAAATTAATGTTCTCCCATGTAAACTATGGCATTGCTGTTGTTATGTGCTGTGGAGTCGAATCCGACTCATAGCGACCCAATACAGGGTTTCCGAGGCTGTAAATCTTTACGGGAGCAGAATGCCTCATCTTTCTCCAGTGGAACAGCTGGTAGTTTTGAACTGCTGACCCTGAGGCTCGCAGCCTGATTCGTAACCACTACACTACCAGAGCTCCTTAACATAGTTCACAATAAAACATTAAAAAAAAGAGAGATGTATTCATAATTGCTGGTGTTTGGAATTCAAAGGTTGGCAGCAAAGAGAAATAATCTTCGGAAAATTTGGCCTGGGTGATAGAAATGATGCTGAAGATTGCATGATAGAGTTTTGCAACATCAGTGGCTTGTTCATTGCAAATGCCTTTTTTAAACAACATAAAAGATGGCTATATACATGGACCTCACCTGGTGGAATACACAGAAATCAAATTGACTATAGCCATGGAAAGAGTATGTGGGAAAGCTCCATATCATCTCAGTCAAAACAAGGCCAGAGGCAGACAGGGGCACAGACCAACAATGGATCCATATGAAAGCTCAGGCTGAAATGAAAGAACATTTAAACAAGTCCACAAGAGCCAAAATATGAACTTCAACATGTCCCACTGAATTAGTATATCATCTCAAGAATGTGGTGAGTTACACACTAATGACCAAAGACAGAAGAGTTATAGGATGACATCAAGAACACCATACAGGTAGAAAGCAAAAGGTCATTAAAAAGACAACAAAGAAGAAAAAGACTGAAATGAATGTCAGAAGAGATTCTGAAACTTGCTCTCCAATATAGAGATGCTAACACAAATGGAAGAAATAAGGAGGTAAAAGAGATGACTAGAAATTTTTAAAGGGCAGCTCGTGAAGACAAAGTCAAATATTATAAGGAATTTTGCAAAGATCTGGAATTAGAAAACCACAAGGGAAGAATACATTCTGCATTTCTCAAGCTGAGGGAACTGAAGAAAAAATTCAAGCCTTGACTTGAAATATTGAAGGATTCTATGTGTAAAATATTGAATGTTGCAGAAAGCATCAAATGAAGATAGAATACAAAGAGTCACTGTACCAAAAAGAAATGATCGATTTTCATCCATTTCAACTGGTAGTATATGATCAAGAGCTAATGTTATTGGAGGAAGACGTTCAAGGTACACTGAATGTATAGGCAAAGAACAAGACTATGGGAATTAATGGAATACAAATAGAAATTTTTCAACTAACTGATGTTGCACCGGACACACTCAATTCGTCTATGCCAAGAAATTTGGAGGATAGCTACCTAGAGAACTGATTGGAAGAGATCCATATTTGTGCCCATTCCAAAGAGTGGTGACCTAATGGAATGCAGAAATCATCAGACAATAACATTAATATCACATGTAAGTAAAATTTTGCTAAAGGTAATTTAAAAATGGTTGCAATGGTACATTGACAGGGAACTGCCAGAGATTCAGGCCAGATTCGAATGAACACATAGATCGAGGAATATCATTGCTGATGTAAGATGAATCTTGGCTGAGAGCAGAGAATACAAGGAGGATGTTTACCTGTGCTTCACTGATTATGCAAAGATTTTTGATTGTGTGGCTCACGACAAGCTATGGACAGCATTGAGGAGAATGGGTATTCTAGAACATGTGATTGTACTTGTGAGGGACCTGTATATAAACCAACAGAACAAGGGGATACTGAATGGATTAAGATTAGTAAAAGTGTGCACCAGGATTGTATTATTTTACCATACTTATTCAAGCCGAGCAAATAATTCAAGAAGCTGGGTTACATGAAGAAAAACTTGGCATTAGTGTTGGAGGAAGAGTTATTAACAACCTGTGATATACAAACAATATAACCTTGCTTGCTGAAAGCAAAGAGGTCTTCAAATATTGACTGATGAAAATCAAAGACCACAGTCTTCATTATGGGTTTACCTAAGTATAAAGAAAGCAAAAATCCTCAGAACTGGACTAATAATAACATCAATATAAATGGAACAAAGATTGAAGATGTCCGAGACTTCATTTTCCTTGGATCAACCATTAACACTCATGGAAACAGCAGTCAAGAAATTAAATGATGTATTACATTAGGCAAATCTGCTATATGAGACCTCTTTAAAGTGCTCATGAGCAAAGACATTAGTTTGAGGACTAAGGTGTCCCTGACGCAAGCCATGGTATTTTCAGTAACGTCAATGCATGTGAAAGTTGGACAATGAATAAAGAAGACAGTAGAATCGATGCATTTGAGTTATGGTGTTGGAGGAGAATATTAAAAGAACCATGACTGCCAAAAGAACAAACCAATCTGTGCTGGGAAGAAGTACAGCCAGAATGCTCCTTAGAAGCCAGCATGGCCAGACTTCATATCTCATACTTCGGACATATTATCAGGAAGGACCAGTCCTTGGAGAAGGACATCATGCCTAGTAAAGTGGAAGGTCAACAAAGAAGAGGAAGACCCCAATGAGATGGATTTGCACAGTGTCAGCAGCAATGGGCTCAAGCATAACAGTGATTGTTCGATTGTTAGATTGGCACTGAACTTGACAGTGTTTTGTTCTGTTGTGCATAGAGTCACTATGCACAGTTGCTACTGACTCAATGACACCACCACCACCACCACAACAGTTGTTTCATCAACCTAAATGTTACTTTCTAAAGAAGCCTTCTTTGACGTTTCATGTTAGATATGCTATCCCTCTATTCCCTGATAGACCCTGTTACTTTTGTTGTTAAGTGCCGTCAAGTCGATCCCGACGTAGAGTGACCCTGTATAGGGTTTCCAAGAAGCAGTTCAAACCAACTTTGTGGATCAATGCTTATCCTACAGTGCCACACCAGGAGCCCTGATAGACCCTGATGTAGCATAAATACAATACATTATTTGTGTAACCATTTCCTTATTGTTTTCCTTTCCCACCAAACTGTAAATCCTTCAGGCAAGAACTTAATCTTGAACATGTTTCTGTTTGCACAGTGCTGATATAAATAGCTGGTGGTCATTATAGGCTTTTGAGAGAAATATATATGAGAAAGAACTGTTTTTAAGAAGTTTAAAGATCAGCATAAGGCTCAAAACTAAGTAAATCTTTAACACTGAGAAAGAAAACAATTTCCTAATTGTGACTTTTTAAAAAACCTTTTTAAAATGTATTTTAAATGGTTTAGTTGAAAGAATGTACAAATTTGAATCACCACACTTATTAAATTATGTCTGTGATTCTTTTAAATGCAGTATTCCAACAAATATTTTCTCTTACCACAGCTTCTTAACATCATAAAGGGCACAGCAGAAGTGTCAGAAACTAATCATGCTTGCAGAGTATTATTAGATAGGGAAAAAAAAAAGGGGGGGGGGGCTTCTGTCTCTTGAATTAATATTATTTTAGAAATACTTAATCCCCAGGCCACTAAGTTAATTGTGGAGAAAGGCGTATTATTAGTGAAGAGAACAAAACATATGTTCTAAGACTGAAGGAGATGAAGGGACTATATAGGTCACGAATTACATTTGACTAAATTACTGCTGAACCATGCCATGGATGAGAGGTTGGGGCTAGTGTGAAAGTCGGCATGTTATCTTTCTTTTCCATCTGTGGAGTATGTGTATCTTGGCTTTTTAAAGCCTTAAGCTCCCATATGAAGAGGATTGTTAGCTATTATTACCTTAGATATCTTTGCTTTTACGAAATGTTTAGTATTTTAATCTATGCTCCTGGTGGAATGATTTATGCATACATCAACAAACCAATTTATTTGAAATCTGAAAGCCTATCATCAGAAACAAAATTTCCATAGACTTCTTTCCCCAGGACGACGAGTAGCAGCATGTCAGCCAGCTACCATGGTTCCCACCAAAAGCCCTGAGCAGCCAGTGGTGGTAGAGGGAGGCTGGACTGAGCAGACTCAAGAGGAAATTAAACTCATGGAACTTATAAGACATACAGAGGTATGTTCTTTAGGACTCCAGACATTAAAAGACTCTGCCTCTTTTATAAGCTTTGTAAAGTACAATATTGAATTTTTAAATTATGCTTTTAATGTAGTCTCAGCATCTGGTCAGTTATGACCACATAAGCATATGCCAAGCATTGAGTTGGCATTTAGAGAGTAGCTATCTAGTAGACAGCCAGCTCCTATGAAAATATGTTTTGTTTGAATGGAGGCCAGAAATTATGACTTTAGCAAAAAAGAGAAAAAGGCCCAGTGGATCTGTACAAAGGTAATTAGAATAAGTGTAGTCTAGTTGAGCCTTATGGCTTCATTGCTCATCACTCCTAAGGGTATGTCTCAATTTCTAAAAAGAGCAAGGAGCAAAATACTAATTGCAATGGAGACATTCAGAAGTGAGGAAATCAAATCGTGGTTTCAGTCTAATCAGTCAATCAGTCAGGATTGCCAGGCATAAAAAAGTCGAGAAGAGAAAGGTCAGCATTGGGAGAGGATTGAGGATAGAGATCTGGGAAAACTTTTTGCTTTCTGGAGTTGTTCATCAAAATGATATGTTCCTATTTAATAGGGTTTCTAAAATTCATGAAATGTACTTAATCTAAACCTTAGGAGTATGCCCAAGTCAAGGGTACTGGGGGTGTGGAGGGGTGGTGGGGGAAATGACATCACTAAAAATATGACTTCTTGCCAAGCTAAGAAGGATAAATCATTGGCCAGGGAATGAATGCAAAGCATTGAGCTAGTACATGCTTGAAGTAGAATGAAAAGCTGCCTGGCAGGAGTCTGGCAACATATAAGGGTGGCTACTGTATTACAGGGAGCAAGGATTTAAACAACAGTCATGCACACTCCCCTAAGCATTTCTTAGTTAAAGGAAATGATGTTGTGCTTCTAATCAAACGTTCATTTGTTAGATGCAGAGAGATCAGCGCAGTAGGAGAAACACCATGTAGAAGTTCAGAGACACATCTCTATTCATTTCTCCAAATTATAAGCAAAAGTTAAATGCTATGCTAAAATGAGGGCTTTCTTATCATCACTAATTATTACTATTGCCATTAATGAGTCCTCTCATTGAAGCATGAAGAATTTGCATAAGAACCAGTGAAGGGAGAGGCTGATGTACTTAATGAATGACCACTTCCTGAAACTTTTCCAATATAAAATTTACGAGATGTTTCTGTCTTTCATCACATTTTTCACATACACACTAAACAGATGGTTCTGTAAACATGGAATTCTCTGGATTTGTCTTGACAGGAACATCTCTCTCAAGTCCAAGAACTGCAACCCAAAAGAGAGTCTCTAATTTCAACTAAACGTACAACAATCAAGCGGAACAGCCTGTATAAGCAACCCAATACAAAGCGAGTGTGGGTTTATCTAAATGGACGCAGACCTGAGGAAGGCGCTTTTGCCTGGGGCAAAACCATTTCAGAGGTAAATCTGCTGTAGAAACAGACTTTCATAGATTTGGTTTCCAATACCAGCTCTGCTATTACTAGATTGTTAGGTCAGGCAAATTACTTAATCTCTGTGCACCTTGTTTTCTCCACTGTACAGTAGGAATAAAACTTTTATCATAGGTGGATGTGATGATTAAATGAGCTTATACGTGTGAAAGTGAAGAGTCTAATGCTACCTGACACATGTGTGAATCTGAAAATGCCAAATGGTCAGCAGAGAACGATGGCCAGGTTATCTGTCAACCAAACAGTATAGTCAAATAGCAAAAGTTAAACTTCAAAATAATTTTCCTCACCCATTTCCAACACAGTGCAGAAAAAAACTATTGCCCTCTTCATGAATTATGTGCTACATATGTTTATGTAATGAAAATAATCGTACTCATTATTATACCCAGGGTCCTAAAATCTGGCCATTTTTCTACTTTTCAAAGTTAAAATGTTGACTAAGAAAAAGGTGATAGGAATTCATTTATTGTTTGCAGTCTCAGGGCACATTTCTAAACATTGACATTTTTGGTCATCTTCAAATGAAAACATGAACAAGTTGCCATCGAGTCTATTCTGACCCATGCTGATGCCACATGTGTCAAGACTAGAACTGTGCTAAGAAATTTTTGGAAGTAGATCCCTAGGCCTGTGTCTCTCAGGTGCCTCTGGATGAAGTCAAAGCAGTAACCTTTCCGTTAGCAGTCTAGCACATTCACATTTGCACCACCTAGGGACTCAAAGAAAACAATAAATGAATTTTATGGTCTTTAAAAAAATTAGGTTCAGGGATATTTTTAATACTAGTTTAGGTGTATTCTTTCTGGAAATGTATTCTGGGATGAGAGGAAATCACATAAAGATGGGATTTTGACAATATATTTCATTGTTGCCATTGTTGTAAGCCATCAAGTCCGTTCTGACTCATAGTGCCCCTATTCGCGCTTTCTGAGAGCAGCTGGTGGTTTTGAGTCCCTGGGCGGTGTAAATGTCAATGGAAAGGTTAGTGTTTCACTTTCATTAGATCCAGAGACTTACTTCCAAAAAATATTGTGGCTGTAAATCTCTACAGGAGCAGAAAGCCTCATCTTTCTCCTACAGAGCTACTGGTGGGCTTGAACTGCTGACCTTGTTGTTCTCAGTTCAGTGCTGATTGTACAGAGCCACTGTACTCCTACCATTGTAACTTGTTGTTGTTGTTGTTAAGTGCCATCGAGTCAGTTCCGACTCATAGCGACCCTGTACAGGGTTTCCAAGGGTGTAAATCTTTACGGGAGTAGAAAGCCTCATCTTTCTCCCGCGGAGCGGCTGGTAGTTTCGAACCGCTGACCTTAAGGTTCGCAGCCCGATTCATAACCACTACGCTACCATTGTAACTAGAACTGATAAAATAGTGAAAGATATGATTCATATACGGAGGAAGAGGAGAGCAGGCACAATGGTGAAAAGGCAAACTATGACACTCAGTATAGCAAGCACTCAAGAAAACATTGACAAAGATGACATTTATCGGCTATGTGAGAAAGTGATTTATGGGATTCTCAGTGTATCATAGAAAAGATACGCTAATATTATTCCATGATCAAACAAATTTTTGTGAACTGTGTGAAGTATTCTAATACCTGTATGTGAAAGCCTGTATACTTTATGTTGTTGTTGTTGTTAAGTGCCTTCGAGTCAGTTTCGACCCATAGTGACCCTGTTCAGGGTTTCCGAGGCTGTAAATCTTTACGGGAGCAGATCGCCTCATCTTTCTCCCACAGAGTAGCTGGTAGTTTTGAACTGCTGACCTTGCGGTTCGCAGCCCAATTCGTAACCACTATGCTACCAGAGCTCCTGTATACTTTATAGTGCTGCTAAATAAGGACAGGTTAGCATCAGCAGTAATAGTAGCAATCTCAGACACTAGTAAAGTACCACATGATCCCTGCTCTCATTAAATTAAATTGGCAAAACTTTTAAGTATTTCCAAGGCATACTTGACTTTGTAGAGAAATAGGTACGCTTGTGTTATTGTTGTTAAGCGCCATCAAATTGGTTCTGACTCATTGTGACCCTACATAGGGTTTCCATGGAGTGGCTGGTGGGTTTGAACCACTGAACTTGAGGTTAGCAACTCAGTGCTTATCATACAGCACCACACCAGGGCTCATGTTAATAGAAGTATTGTTTTTGGAAGGCAGTTTGGCTATACATATCATAAGCAGATGAATTTATACAAAGGTTGATAAGAATATTTATCATATGGTTACATACATCAGAGAGAAATTATATAAAATAGACCTGGCAAATGGTCATTAATAGGGACTTGGTTATACAAATTATAGCAAGTGGATGGAAGATTGTAACTCAGTTAAAATTAACTTTTAAAAAATTACAATAAAGATGTTCAAGATACACTAAGTGAAATAAAGAGAATATAAACCCAGCAGAGTTGGATTTCAAATAAATACAGGCACACACATACAAAAAAAAAAAAAAAAAGATTGGAAAGATTTATTGGTTGGAAGGATTTCTTTTTGAACAGACATATTATGAGTGATTTTTAAATTTATATTTCTTTTCTGTGTATTTTTCTTGTGCGACATACTTTTTATGATGAACATGGATTGCCTTTGTAAGAAAAAAGTTATCTGATAAGAAAGCAAACATTCATCTTAGAGATGTATTAGTAGCATTTGATAAAGGTCAAATTAGTACTGCAGACAGGAAGTTCAGTAGGAGTTCAGAGGAGGGAGTGCTGTTCCCACCTGGGGTGCTAGAGAAAGGCTCCACAGAGAAGTCAATTAGGACTCCTGATAGAATGTGAGAAAAGGTAAGGTTTAACATCTTAGGCAGAGAAAGCATTGTCAGGGATGAGGGGCAGCAGGCACAATGGTGCCAGAGTTGGAACCAATAATGCGTAGGTAATAGATGGTGGTTGGGCTAAGAAACAGGGGGAGAGACGAATGGAAAGATTGGTTGCAAGCTTACGCTCCTGAATACTGTCCCAGACTGAAGTACTTAACCGGTATTTGTCTCAATAAGGAAATGGCATGTGAAAGCAATGGTTTTTGGGAGATGAATGTGGTCTCCGTTTATAGAAAGATACTTAGGGAATGGCTAGAAAGTTTTGTGCATATTATTTTTTCCTTCACTGTAATTTATTTTCTTCTTTCTAATCTCATCTCTTTTTTCCTCCATGCCTTCTGTTTCATCTTTAGGGACCTGCAGCCGATTCTTTGTGATCAGTTAGACATGTATCCTCTCAGACAATCTGGCTGGAACGCATACCTCTGGAGAATGGACTATTTGTGCAACAAATAGGCAACAGGGAGAGGAGGGTTCAGATTTCACTGGGGGGATCTGGCTAATGACACAAATTCCAAAGAAGATCAGAGTTTCAACAGTTGGTATTTTTACCAGAAGAATGAGAAACAGAGCACACATTTCAAAGTGCTTCACTGTACCTTCTGTAATGAACCCCCAGATGGTATTCGAATTCCATCCAGTGCTGACTTCCCTCAACTTCTTTCGCTGCTGTGGCTATTCTGGATGATTTAGCCATTTTCTTCCCACCCACTCTTTGAACATTGCCAGAGCAACTCTTGTTTCCAACTGGTGTCGGCTCATCTGTCATCAGTGCACCAAGGCAGTTCTCTCTCCAGGGTTAGTTGCTTTTCCTTCAGGGCCAATATTTTTCTCTGATTTATGATTGCTCGGGCCCTTCCTTCCATGGTCCTGAAGTGTTTGTCTTCTCCCATCCCTGCAACAGCTCTCTGATTCTACAGAAGCTCAAAGTCAATGTGCTCTTTTTCAGCATGGGAACAATTCTGAATGCATGAGTAGAAGCTGAAAGAGTGAAAAACAAGTCCTTTTGATTTGTAGAGACAAGCACCTCATACACACTGTGAATGTGCCATAGTTTGTGACACCCAAGTGCCCTGTCTGAGACCTGGTCTCTGAAAAATAAACTTACAAAGTAGACTGTAGGCAAGGAAATATTCATAGAACATGTGTCTCTTTAATACTAGATTTTGCTATTGCAGAAACTAGAAACATTTCATTTCTTTAATGCCCACATTAAAGGAGATTCTTGAGCTGATTTAGATAGATTTGAAAAACTGAGAATTAAGAATGCCTTTACAGGTATATGCTGAGTAGATCTTTTAGAACCTAATTGTTCTGAAAATGCTTTATTGCAAATTTATTATTATTTTAAATCATAACCTCACTGACTTTGTCTCATGTTCAGTACATCATCGAGTAAAAACCCAGGGAAATAATTATAGATTTAATTCATATTTTTCATTTACTTAAATTTTTTTTTTTTCTTAAAAGTTTTATTGTGAATTATGTGATAGTTTACATGGGAGAACATTAGTTTTACATTCATTCTATCTTATATATCGTCTCATTGCCATGGTTACAATCCCCTCCATGCAATCCTTCCCCTGTACCCCACCCCCACCCCCCAGGTCTTCAACACACAGTCACTCTCCCTCTCTGGATCTAAAGTCTCCAGCTGCTCCATCGCTCCATGTCATCATCTCTGCCTCCATTTCAGGCATCACTGCTTCTCTGGGTA
>NW_006408590.1:6073419-6074703 GCF_000296735.1 Chrysochloris asiatica | reverse complement strand
TGATTGTTTCTATAGTTTTTCTGTTTTCTATCTGATTTATTTCTGCTCTAATCTTTATTATTTCTTTTCTTTTGGTGGCTGTGGGTTCCCTCTGTTGATCTGTTTCTAATTGTTGTAGATGCTGTGTTAATGTGTTAATTTTGGTTCTTTCTTCTTTTTGGATGTGTGCATTTATTGCAATAAATTGTACTCTCAGCACCACTTTTGCTGTGTCCCAAGATTTTGGTATTTTGTGTTTTCGTTCTCATTTATTTCTAGGAACTTTCTGAATTGGCGTTTAATTTCTTCTACTACCCAGTCACTTTTCAGCAGAGTGTTATTCAGTTTCCATGTATTTGACTTGGTTTCCTTTGTTGATTTCTAATTTGATAGCATTGTGATCTGAGAAAATGCTTTGTAGTATTTCAATATTTGTAAATTTATGTAGATTTGTTTTGTGGCCTAAAACATGACCTATTCTGGAGACTTCATGGGCACAGGAAAAGAATGCGTATTGGGTTGTTGGGTTGAATGTTCTGTACACATCTAAAAGGTCCAGTTGGCTGATTGTATTGTTTAGTTCTTCTGTGTGTTTGTCAAGTTTCTTTCTGGTTCTATCCATTTTTGAAAGCGGTATATTAAAATTACCCATTATTATTGTAGATTCATCTATTTCTTTCTTCAAATCTATCAGAGTTTGCTTTATATATTTTGGAGCTCTTTCATTGGGTGCATTGATATTTATTATGGTTATTTCTTCTTGTTTAATTGTCCCTTTAATCATGAGATAATGTCCATCTTTATTTATTATGCTGGTTTTTGCCTTAAAGTTTATTTTATCAGAGATTAGTACTGTCACTCCTCTTCACTTTTTATTGCAATTGGCTTGGTATATTTTTTTCCATCCTTTGACTTTTAATCTGTTTTTGTCTGTGTGTGAGATGTGTCTCTTGCAGACAGCATATTGAAGAATCTTGTTTTCTTATCCATTCTGCCACCCTCCGTCTCTCACCAGGTGCATTTAATCCATTTACATTCAGCGTAATTATTGATAGGTATTGATTAATTGCTGCCATTATGGTTTTTTGTTTGTTTGTTTGTTTTAGTGTGGTGTTGCTGCTTCTTTGTTCTGTGTGTCTTCCTTTGTTGAGTAAATGATTTTTGTGTTCTTTCTTGTGAGTTTTCTCATAGTTTTAATGTTTCCATGTTCTTCTTGGATTTTCATTCTCTTGGTATGTTGTGACGTGTTAAGTTTCTTTGAGGTTGCCTTATAGTCCATTAACTTTTCTCTCCATTTATTGCAGT
>NW_006408590.1:6072607-6073079 GCF_000296735.1 Chrysochloris asiatica | reverse complement strand
TCAGGCATTTCCAAGGCCTGCCCTCCTTCCAGAATGGAGTCCAGGTCTACTTTTGGGTCATTTGTCTCAGACACTTTATCTTGTTTCTGGGCATGTGCTGATATGGTCATCTGCTTTTGCTTCTTGGACATGTTGGATGTTTATTTGTGGCCTAAATACTTAATTGAGTATGTGTTTTGGTATTTTTTATGCTTTCTGATTGCTTCTAGGAAGGTGTGATCAGGATGTGTGCTTCCCCTTTCACTCTTCTTATTGTTTAACTCAGAGTTACTTTCACAGGTGTTGTCTGTTTCTCAGCTATATGGCTGTTGGTATTGGTTCTTGCCTGAGTTTTGGTGTTTTATAGGGTAGGATTGTAGGTTGGCTGTATGGTAGCAGTAGCTGACTTTTCTTGTGTAATATAGGGAGAAAAAGAGTCCTCCAGAGGCAGAAGGGGGAGCATATAACAGCAAAACAATACCAGCAAAAAAAA
>NW_006408590.1:6067309-6072275 GCF_000296735.1 Chrysochloris asiatica | reverse complement strand
GCTGGAGTATCCATTAGCTCAGGCACCCCTATAGTTACCAGAATGGAGGTACACAGACAGCAAGGGACCAACGAAAAGATACCAAAAAAAGAATGTTCACACCTCTATCTCTGCGGCTCTGTCAGGCGTCCGTGGCTGCTCTAATCCTTTCCCTGCTTGGCCCCACACAAAATGGCGGCTCCTGGAGCAGCTGAGCGTCCCGAACCAGGAAGCAATGGATTTCTTGCTTCTGCCACAAGTTCCCCAGCTATAAGTCTTCAAACTTTCTAGATATTCCTTTATATGTGGTTCAGAGTACTGGGACCATTCCCTGAACCTTCTTGGTCCTGTGTTCTGTGTTGTTCTCTGTAGAGGTCGTCACTACACTTCCACCCGATCCACCATCTTTTTCTGGAAGTCCTGAATGTTTTTAATAATTTTCTCTTATTGTTTTAAGAGAAAAACCTGGTATCTAATAGAAAACTAATTTCTTAGTGGTAAGATAGGAAAAAATATAAGAATTACATTTTGTGAAACCTTTTCAATTTACACAAGATCCTCCCAGTGACTTCTACACATCATTATAGGAGAGCCCCACTGTCCCAGCCCAGGTAGAAACTTAGCTATCACACTCTTAAGGTGCTTTGGAACAGAAGTTGTCTAACTTGCACTTTTTTTTTTAACATTTTGCTTGAATAAGAGTTTTCCTGCCTCTTTCTTTTCCAAATGAGTTTTAGCATTACATTCAAACACCATGAATTCATTCTATAGGAACTTTTACTGTAGTTATATTATGCTATTACAGTGAAACTTGTGAGTTAGAACCCCATGAGACTGACATGTTTTGAAAGTGGGTCTTGAGAATTTGCTGCCTTTGACGAGGTGCAGTCTTCACCACTTTTCTGTCACTATTAGTGGAAAATACTTAAGTTTTCCTTTTCTTACACATTATGGATTGAATTGCGTTCCCCAAAAACTGTGTTGTAAATCCGAACTGTGTTGTAAATGCCTGTGGTTATAAGCCCATTTGGGAATAGGTTGTCTTCGTTATGTTCAGAGGCAGGATAGTGTGCAGTGTATCTTGAGTAAATCCCTTTTGATATATACCAAAAAAATCAACCCACTGCCTTCCAGTTGAATAGATTCCATCTCATAGCAACTCTATAAGACAGAGTAGAACTGTCCTTTAGTGTCTCCAAGATGTACATCTTTACAGGAGCAAACAGCCTCATCTGTCTCCCTCAGAGCCACTGGTGGGTTTGAACTGACTGCTTTGTGGTTAGAAGTCCAATGCTTAAGTCAGTGTACCACTAGGGATCATTCTTTTAAGATATAAAAGAGATTAAATAAAGGGAACAGAGGAGATGGGATAAAATAGATGCCAAGACACATGGAGATCTCCAAGGAGCCAGGAAGCAGAAGCTGAAGAGACCAGGACCTATTTCCAGATCTGATTGAGAAAATCTTCCCCTAGAGATAGCACTCTGAATTTGGACTTCTAGCTTCCTAGACTGTGAGAAAATAAATTTCTGTTTGTCAGAGTCATCCACTTTCAAGAGGTCTCTTATAGCAGTACTACATTACTAAGACATACAGGTTCTGACTTTCCCAGTTTTTACTGGAATTTAATAAGAATTAAATTTGCAATATGCTATATTTATACAGATATGTGCCATTCTTTTACATATATACAAGTCTTATTTTTTAGTGCTAGTAGAAATTTATAGTTTTTCAGTCAGGGTCTTCACACTTGTTTAATAATTGTTATCCCTAATTGCTTTTATTATTGGAAGGGTTTTCTCCCCCACTATGTGTTCTGTTGTGACACTGTGGAATAATGCACTGTACCACAAGGTTAGATTGAACTGCAAAGTTGGCCATTCAAATTCATGAGCCATTGCTATTCAGGGTCACTATGAGACATGAGTTGGACGCAACTGGAAGGCAATTAACAAAAATAACAACATACTTTGATACAGAGTCCTGTGGTGTGGCACAATGGACTGCTAACCCACCAGTCACTCCTTGGAAACCCTATATCGAGTCACTAGGAGTTGGAACTGACTCTATGGCACTTGACAACATACTTTCAAATATACAACATACAGGAGTACTGGTGTGGTACTGTAGGATAAGGACTGGGCTACTAAGCACAAGACTGGCAGTTCAAATCCTTCAGCTGCTGCTCTTCAGAAACCCTAAATGGGGTTGTTATGACTTGAGTCTGACTTGACAGCACTTAACAACAGCAACAACTACATACTTTCTAAATGTCTGTTTTTGATAAGTAGAAGAACCCCTCATCTATAAGTTTGTCGTACTGTGATAGCTTGTGTTGCTCTGATGCTGGAAGCTATCCCACCACTATTTTAAATACCAATAGTGTCAGGTTTCAGACTAACACAGACTAGGAAGAAGGAGAGGTAAACTACTTAATGTTTAGCCACTGAAAACTTTATGAATGTAGTTCAACATTATCAGATAAGATTCTGGAAGATGAAAATACTATGAATTTCCACTGAATATTGTCAGGTATAGTGCCAGAAGATTAACCCCTCAGGTTGGTGGGCACTCAAAATATGAATGGGGAAGAGCTGCCTCCTCAAAGTAGAGTTGACCATGATGACACAAATGAAGTAAAGCTTTCAGGACCTTCATTTGTTGATGACAACTCAAAATGAGGAGAAGCAGCTACTATTCATTAATAATTGGAGCATGGAATGTATAAAGCATGAAGCCTAGGAAAACTGGAAGTTGTAAAAAATGTAATGAAATGCATAGTGATCAATATCTAGGCTTTAGTGAACTGAAATTGACTGATATTGAACATTTTGAATCAGATAATCATGTTTTACTATGCCAAAAATGACCAATTGAAGAAGAATGGCATCACATTCAGCACCAAAAAGAACATTTCAGGATTTGTCTTGAAGTATCATGCTGCCTGTGATAGGACAATATCTATACACCTACAAGGAAGACCAGTTCACTGTATTATTCAAAATTCTTTTACACTAATTCCAGGGATGATGAAACAAGAATTGTACCAACTTCTTCAGTATTAAGTTGAACTGGCAATCAAGATGTACTCATAATTACTGGTGATTAGAATGCAAAGGTTGGACACAAAGAAAAAGCCTCAATAATTGGACCATATGGCCTTAGTGATAGAAACGATGTTGGAGATAGCATGATAGAATTTTGCAAGACCAATGACTTACTCATTGCAAATACTTTTTTACACAACATAAAAGACGGTTATACACATGGACCTCACCAGATGAAATACTCAGGGATCAAGTTGACTACATCTGTGGGACGAGACAGTGAAAAAGCTCATCATCAGCCAAAACAAGGGTAGGGGCCAGCTGTGGAACAGACCATCAGTTGTCCATATGCATGTTCAGGCTGAAGCTGAAGAAAATTATAACAAGTCTATAAGAGCCAAAATATGACATTGCACATATCCCACCTGAACTTAGAGACCATTTCAAGAACATATTTGATGAATTAAATACTAATCACCGAAGACAAGAATAATTGTGGGATGACATCAGGAACATCATACAGAAAGAAAGAAAATGGTCATTAAGAAGACAGGAAATAGGAGAGGTGGCAAAAAGATGGACTAGGTAGAAAGGCTTTAGGGACCCTCCACAACAAAGATTGTTGTTGTTGTTGTTGTTAAGTGCCTTCAAGTCGGTTCCGACCCATAGCGACCCTGTACAGGGTTTCCGAGGGTGTAAATCCTTACGGGAGTAGAAAGCCTCATCTTTCTCCCGCGGAGCGGCTGGTAGTTTCGAACCGCTGACCTTAAGGTTCGCAGCCCGATTCGTAACCACTACGCTACCAGAGCTCAACAAAGATATGAATAACTAAATGAAATAGATGCAGATGATAATCTCAGAATGCTGAGCTTCAGATGAAGAGATAGAGAATTGAATTGAATGCTTACTAGAAGAGAGAGCTGAATAGACAAGGCAAATTAGGAGAATTGATTATATGATCTGACAACTAGATGGATACAACCATCTTGAGCTTTTGTGAGTGGCTTCAGAGACAAGAAAAATTATTGGTGTTGCAGAACTATGCCTATGGCTCACAGAGACAAAGGTGTAGTATTTTTCTTGTTTCCCGTACTCTCCTGGTGATGAGAGGTGAGGCTGACCCCCACCTAGGTACACCCCCAGGGAAGCTCCCACTGTCCTGGCAATCAGAGCTGCATAGAGGTTGTAGTGTCATTAAAGGAGGGGGAGCTGTCTGCCTACATTGGCCCTGTTAGGTTGGGCCCTGCTACAGATCTGTTGAATTTGACACTGGTCAGCCCTAGCCTAGTAGAAGCTGCTGAACAGACATGTGGGGGAGAAAAAAACAAAAGCAAATCACAGAAAAGAAACTGCTGATCTCTGCCAGTTCCAGGCCAGCCACGGTGTTGTTATCTTAAACTTTCATAAGAGACTTTGAAAGCAAGAGGACAGTCGGTGGCCCAGAGACATAATACTTATTGCTGGATGGAAAAGGGCAAAACTTTTTTTTTGTTTCTTTTTTTACCCGACACTTCCCTGGTGACTAGAGGTATGACCAGCCTTCATCTGTGTACACTCTCAGAGAAGCTATTGCTCTCCAGGCTGTGGAAGTCACATTAAAGTGTGTGGGGAGTAAATAGCATCAACTCTGGCAACTAGAATGAGGTGTGACCTGTTCCAGACCTACAGAGCTGGTTCTGGTCAGCCCTGGACTAGAGTGACCGCTCAGCCTTGGCTCTTCTATGGGACAGGAATACCATGGTACCCCAACTGCTTTGGGAACTGCACAAACTACTTCCAGATTGGGAACCCAGAACAGATAACACCTAGCCCTACAGGAACTCCCTCTAAGACTGAGTGTTACCATCTTATCCCTTATGCATCCGTCTGCGAGGTCTGTGGCTGGCAAGGAGACCCCAGAATGCTCTCCTTTCTGAGACCTGCCTTGTGTTTTTTTTTTT
>NW_006408590.1:6058940-6066789 GCF_000296735.1 Chrysochloris asiatica | reverse complement strand
AGGTTTTTACATTTGTCTGTGATATCCAGGGCTCATGTATGAGCTGCCCTGTGTTTTTGTTTTCATTGTTTTTGTTTGTTTATTCTTTCTCCCAAGCCTTTGTCTCTCTTGATTTCTGTCCTTCTTATCTCCCCTTTCATTTTTTTCTTCTTTTCTTTCATAACTACTGCAGTTTCTTCTCATTTTATTTTTATTCCCTCTTTATTTAATTTGTTTCATTTTCTACTACTCTCTGGTCTCTTTCCCTTTTACTCATCCCTCTTTCTAATTATATGGAGTCCTGGTGTGGCGCGTGGGTTAATGCGCCAGACTGCAAAGCCATTTGAACTGCCAGGTTGACAGTTCAAGCTCACCAGCCACTCCTCGGAAACCCTATCCAGGGTCACTGTGAGTTGAAACCGACTCAATGGCACTTAACAACAACTTCCTAATTATATTTAGGTGTTCTTCTTTCTTTTTATTTTCTCTGTTTTATATATTTCTCTTTATTATTTTATTTTCCTCACTTTGGTTTCTGTATTCTTTTGCTAACTATTGCCTCTTTTTTTTTTTTTTTTAATCTTTACTATTTTCTTTCTTCTCTGTTGTTTGCTGACTTGTGTCTCTTTTCCTTTTCTCTCATGTGTATATTTTCTCTTCTTGCCTCAACTTACAGGAGACAGCTACTGCAGTCATACAGTGAAGGCACAACTGTACCCTCTATAGCCCAAACCATTGGGCAAGGGCCAATACTAGCTGTAATGTACTGGATCAAAAACAACAACCAATATCAGGCAAATCCATTCTAAATTGAACTGTAGAAACCATGAACAGAAAGTGGTGCGCAAGCTTATCTCTGGATCACACCCACTAGGATGCAGTTGTTGAGTCCCTAAAATAAACCAACATACAATCATCAACTTAATCCAAATATAATAACATCACAATGTCTCAAAAGCAGCAGAGAATTTCTATTCATACAAAGAAACAACACATTGTGGCTCAAACACATGACCAAGAGGCAGAGTCACAAAACATTTTTGAGGAAAAAAAGGCATGGGAACTACATGAAAAAGAATTCAAGAGAATGAAATATAGGTACATCCAAAGTATTAACAGAAAGGTTGAGGAAAACAAGATAGAATTCAGGAAAACACTGCAGGGACAATCAGATAAAATATTAGAGATAATACAAAACCTGTGAATAGAAATATAGAAGATTAATACTAAGATTTCAGAAATTGACAATAAATTGAAAGAGCAAAGGAGTAGACTTGAAGTAATGGAAATCCAAATTAGTGAACTTAATGATAAGTCTCTCAATACTAGTAAGTTAGAAGAAAAAATAATGAAAAATTATTGGAAGAAAGACTAAGATTCATGTGGGACAACATGAAGAGGAATATCTTACAGGTGATTGGAATTCCAGAAGAAGAAAAGACCCCCCAAATCACATAAAACATAGTTGAATACCTGTTAGAAGAAAGTTTCCCTAACATCATGAATGACAAGAATATAACCATTCAAGAAGCTGAATGAACCCCACACAGGATAGACCCCAAAAGAAAATAACCAAGATATATCATAATCAAACACTCCAAAATCAAAGACAAGGAAAAAGTCCTGAAAGCAGATCAGGAAAAACAATAAGTTATCTACAAAGAAGAACCAATAATATTAAGCTCTGATTTCTCAGCAGAAACCATACAAGCAAAAAGTTAATAGGGAGACATACACAAATCTCTGAAAGAAAAAATTTTGCCAATCAAGAAATGTGTACCCAGAAAAAACAAACAAGATGGCAGATTGGGTGGAAGTGCAGTGAGGAGCTTCATCAGCAACAACAGAATACCGGACCAAGCAGGCTCAGGGGATAGTCCCAGAATGTTGAACCACATATAAAGGAATATTTAGAAGGTTGGAAGACTTATAACTAGGGAAATTTGTAGCAGAAGCAAGAAATCCATTGCTTTCTGGTTCAAGATGCTCAACTATTCCTGGAGCCACCATCTTGGGAGAGACCAAGCAGGGAAAGAATCAGAGCAGCCACGGATGCCTGACAGAACCGTGGAGATAAAAGATGTGGACATTCTTTTCTTTTTTTTTGGTATCCGTTCATTTCGCTCTTGCTGTCTGTGTACCTCCGTTCTGGTGACTAGAGGGGGTGCCTGAGCAAGTGGACACCACATCCCCACCTATTACGCATGCACACTGATTGCCTGAAAATTTAAAGTGACAGTTTCCACTTAAAACCAAATGGCAGCACAAAATGGCCACAGCCAGCCAGGAACTGTTTGTCACTAGGAAAAAGGCCTGAATGATGATTGTGGAGTGAAACAGGCAGACTAAAAAGGAAATAGGCCAAAAACTGAATCCTGAGTTATGTCACAATGATCAATAGTGGCATCTTGAAATTTCTCAGGAGGAAGGGAAGCCCATCTCCTGATCACATCTACCTGGAGGAAATTAAGGCCACAGATAACTCCTGAAAATGCCCCCAAAACAGAAACAGATGAGCATATCAGCACATGTCCAGAAATGAGATGAAGTGACTGAGGCAAATGAGCTGAAAGTAGACCTACACTCCATACTGGAAGATGGGCAAGCTTTGGAAATGCCTGAGAAGGAATTCAGAAAAATGATTATAAGATGTATCAAAACACTACACAGTCGGGTTGAGAAAAATAAGAAAGAAGTCAGGAAAGTGCTACAGGAACAATCAAATAAAATAGATACAATAAATAAAATAAAATTGGAAATAATTAAAAACCTACAGAAAGAGGTCAAAATGATTAATAATAGAGTATCAGAAATGGACAATACACTGAAAGGGCAAAGGAGTAGAATCAAAGAGTTAAAAGTGAGAACCAGTAAGCTAGAAGATAAAGCTCTCAAAACTACTAAGATTTAAGAGCAAACACAAAAAAGGATTTAAAAAGTCTGAAGAAGGCCTAAATTCATGTTGGACAACATGAAGAGAAATAACTTAAGAATTATCAGCATTCCAGAACAGGAAGAATCACACAAGAGCTTCTAGAATAAAATTTCCCTAACATCCTGAAAAGTGAAAAGATAAGCATTCAAGAAGCTCAATGAACCCCAAGAAGGATAGACCCTAAAAACAATCACCAAAACATATAATAATCAAGCTTTCCAAAATCAATTATTAGAACAGAATCCTGAAAGCAGCTAGGGAAAAGAGAAGTGTAACATACAGATTAAGCTCAGATCTCTCAGAAGACACCATGCAGGCAAGAAGGCAATGGGGAGACATATATAAAACCCTAAAAGAAAAAAAATTGCCAATGAAGAATCCTTTATCCAGCAAACATGTCAATCAAATACGATGGTGTAATCAAAACATTCCAGGATAAGCAGAAGCTAAGGGATTTTGCCAAAGCCAACCCTGCACTGCAAAACATCCTAAAGGGAGTTTTGTGGACTGAGAACCAACAAGAATAGGCAACAACCAAAGAATTACGTACATGGCAGCAGCACCCTAAACTCAATTGACAAATGAAAGAGTCAAGAACATAGTATAAGAACAGATGATCTAGGAAGTCAGTCTATGATCAAAACAATTACAGTGTGAAAGAAGGTAAACACAGAGGAACAGAGACCCAGGTGTTGGGAAGGTCATGTAGATTACAGGCTAAAATAGACTGTCTTAAATGGAGGGAAGAGTTATTGGAATATAAGGTAACCACAACAGTGGGGTTGGGGTGGGGAGTTTAGTTCAGGTGTTGGGGAGGGCAATACCAGGAGGGGGAGAAGGCAGAAGAACAAGATAGATTGGGGAACACTGAGACAGGTTTGCATGGCCCAAGTAGGACAGAGATAAATAGTGATACATTCTCAACCTTGGAACAACAGGGTTCTGTAATACAGGGATCTAGGCATAGCTTGAAGAAGGGAAATAATACTATAATGCTTGACTGTCTTATGAATATTGGTTTCTCGTGCATACTATTGTAAAATAGACACTTGAGTGGGATAGAAAGAAATGTTAGGAAACATGATTACAGAAAACTTGTAAATCCATCTTCAGCCTATAACTGATTGGAATACATAAAAGTGGTTGTAAACTTGCCCAGTGAAATAGACCTCTTGCAAAGCCTTTGCAGAGTATAGGACATTAGGTGGAATCCTGAGTCCCATCCAGAACCTTATGAGATGGGACATCCCCACTAGCAAGGACAAGCAGACTAGCATGGAATAGCCAGAGTTACAGAAGATACCTCTTCAAAGAAAGATCATAAGAAAAAACCCAGAACAAAAATGTCAGCATGACTGGCTACTACAAGAATAAGCAAGCTGTTTGCCAGGAAGCCATCAAGGTAAGCAATCAAGTTCCTGCAGGACAAACTTCCCTCTCTGAAACTCAAAGGGAACACACACACAGGCATGTAAGCTTGCTGGCGACCACATTGATCTACTGGTGTGTGGAAGAGGGGGAAAGGCAGCAATGAAGAAATGGGCTGAGTTTAACCACAATCCATTGACTCCTGTTGACCTGGAAATGAGAGAGAGAAGAGGAAGGGCTGGTTGGTCCAAAGTATGGTGAGACTTGAAGACACTTGAGCCCATGGACAAGGACATAGCCACAGAGGGCTAGAGCTGAGAGTGAAGCATCTAGCTGATATGAAGTGAGGGGACATGCACAAAAACACTCAAGCTTGTAGACAGTACCCATTTGACCTAGCCTCAATGGCTTGATAATCAGAACTCGACTAGAGGAAGATTACCCCCCCCCCAATTTTTTTTTTTTAATAAAGGAAACAATGGTAAATTGCTACAATTTGATGAACCTGACCTATACTCATGGAGGTAGTAACTCTAATTACCAGCAGAGAGGGAAGGAGTCTTCACATCACGTATCAATGCGATCCCCTCTGTACACAGGGTAGATAGGGGGGCAACTTAGACATTGGCTACCTAAAATGAAGGTGCGATAAAGGCAGGAAGTGACTGGCTTACAAGGTTTCAATAGGGAGTATAGTTTAACCCAAACATAATTGAATTCTCCCCCAATACTTGACAGTCATACTTTTTACCTAGTTATATATATAAATGTTACTACCAATTTCATTAATTTGGCCTTTTCCTGGGTTAGCCTCTTGGGTCTGAAAACATGAATCTATAGGACAGGAAGTTTTCTATTTATATACACATATACACATGTATGACAGTGAGTCAAAAATTATTTGCACTTTGGCTGGAAATTTTATTTTACTCAAATTTTAGAAAAGACAAATAAATAATTTCTCAACATAATCTTGCTTTTTAATACACTTTGTCCATCTGTGAAAAAGATTTTGTATGCCCTTGTTTAAAAGTGTTTATAGAATGAGCTGTGAACCATGAATACGCCTCTATTTTCACTTCTTCAGCAGAGGTAAATCTTGGTCGTCGAAGGGCTGCTTTCAGGGGACCAAACAGGTGAAAGTCCAATACAGCAAGATCAGAACTACAGGGAGGATGCTTTAACATCTTAAAATGAAGTTTTTGTAGAGTGTCAACAAGTGTAGGCAGAGATGTGTGGATATTATCATGTAAGATCACAAAGTCCTTAGATAGCAGTCCTCTGCTTTAATCAGGAGTTTAGGCTTCAGCTCTTCAGTGAGCATCTCACTGTAGTAAGCACTGTTAATTGTTGAACATTTTCCCTGATAGTGTTCCAATACTGGCCCTTGAAAATCCCAGAAAACTATAAGCATCTATTTTACAGCTGATGGTTGACTTCTGAAATTTTTCTTGATTGGCCTTTGAGGACGTTTCCATTACATACTCTGCCATAGTGATGAATCCAGGTCTTATCACTAGTAACAATTTTTTAAAAGAAACTTTTACCTTCCTTTGAGTATAGGTCCAAATTTTGTTTGCAGATGTCCAAATGCTTCTGTTTATGGTCTTCTGTGAGTTGTTTCGGTATCCATCTCGTACAAACTTTTGAAACCCAGGCCTGTCGTGGATTATTTCATAAATTGAGCCATGGCTGACTTGCAAATGATTTGCTAGATAATCTACTGTTACTCGTCTATTTGACAAAATCATTTCAAGTGCCCACTCAATGTTGTCATCAGCCATGGGCGTGGATGGGCGTTTTAATATAACTGTAGTGCAGATTATATCTGACTCATCCTAGTATTTAAGACCACTCTCCCATTTCACTTCTCTGATTATTTCATGCTGTAAAAGAGAATGTAGTCTGTTGGGTAATTTTTAGTCATTTAAAATTATTCTCTGGCTCATGGTAGGCAAAAACTGCACTCTGCATTTCATTGTCCCATCATTTTTATCTTGTTGCTCCATACGACTGATTTCTTTTCCAGATATAAGGTGTCATCATAAGTCAAATCTGGCCTTTGCCATGCTGTTTTTATATGAGTTGTAGTCCCTAAACAGTTCTATATAAAGAAATAGTGATGGTGTTTGACTAATGATGGAGTTCTAGTATGGTGTTGTAGGATAAGCAGTGGACTGTTAACTGAAAAGCTGGTCATTCAAACCCACTAGCTGCTCCTCAGAAATCCTATACAGGGTGGCTATAAGTTGGAACTGACTGGATGGCACTTAACAACAGCATTGGTGGGTTTGGACTCTTGTATTTTTGGTGAATAGGTTTCTAGCCCTCCGATTGGTAAAAGTTAAGCAGCAAGGTGTGTAGGAAAATTAACAGAAGTTGAATAAGGCCTCTCCAGATAGCTTTACGTTTTGACAATTAAATTAAAAACAAAACAAAACAAAACAAAAAAAACACTTAGTGATTATAAACTCATAGAACCAGAGAGATGATGGGGCAATCTTAGCCCTAAATTTTCATTTTAGAGTTGAGGAAACTGTTTTTCATGAAATTGCTGGACTTGTCCAAGGTCACACAAGAAGGCTACACCTTAGGTGTCCCTGACTCAGCCAGTGCTTTTATCATGCTAGTTCTTTGCTGTTGCCAAAAGAAAATTTTTATTGACTAAATAATGACAATCCAGAGTTCATTATATTTAGAATTTTTATTGTGTGAAATATAAATAAAAATATATAAAATATTTGCCATTTCCACAAGTTTATAAATATAATTCAGTGTCATTAATTAGGTTCATCATGTTGTACACACATCACTACATTTCCAGATTTTTCCATCATCCTTAACAGATGCTCCAGTGATCCTTAAACCCCTAAGCATGACTTTCTATTTCTTAAACAGCAAGAAGCATTGGCTCATGTAGAAAAATAGAGAACGACAAGAACTCTCCATGAAAGGGCACTTAAGTTCCTCATTATTTAAACACTTTCAGGGAACAGCTCCCTCTATACCTACTTTCAACAGTTTTAAGTGAATAAATACTTAAGTCTGGATAGTTGTTCCTTTAATGAGTTGATTCTTTAAAACTTATTTTGTGACATTCCATGTTCTAATGTGGCTGCTCCTTGGTGTTTTAGCTGTTGGACGACTGTTCATCTCGTCTTAAAATGGTCCACCCAGCCAGAATGCTGTACACCCCAAATGGAGACTTGATTCAGTTGTGGGATGACGTAGAGCAAGACATGGTCGTCTGTGTGTCCACAGGACATGGCTTTGTAACCCAGAAAGGTATGGGTAAACAGTTCTTTTCCGTGCACTTTTTGAAGAATTGAAACAAAACTCTGAGACTTTCTTCCAAATAACCTACATGCTGAGTTTTATATTTCATTGTTTGTTGTTGTGATTAAGTGCCGCTGAGTAGGTCCTGACTCATAGCTACCCTGCGGAGCGACTGGTGGGCTTGAACTGTCAGCCTTTCAGTTAGCAGTCCAGTGCTGATCTGAAAGCACCACATGATATTTTAATAATTATCCTTCCCCCAACAATTTTCTTCTCCCATATGACTAAAGT
>NW_006408590.1:6043483-6058325 GCF_000296735.1 Chrysochloris asiatica | reverse complement strand
CCCAATGCAATACGTCGTCTGATCTCTTGACTACTGCTTCCACGAGTGTTGATAGTTGATCCAAGAAGATTGAAGTCCTTGACAACTTCAATCTTTTCTCCGTTGATGAGTGTGACTTTAATGTCCTCTTTCAGCTTCTTGCCTTCAAGGCCTCCTGATAAATTTCAAGATGCCACTGTTGGTTGTTATGCTGTACTCCAGGATATAATTTTCGGCCTGTTTTGTTTTTAAATCCTCTCCGTCTCCACTCCCCCTGTTCTGGCCTTTTCCCTATTAATAAACAGTTCAGGGCTGGCTGTGGCCATTTTGTGCTGCTGGTTTTAAGCAGTGACTGTCTCCATAAACACTGAGAGGATCTGTGCGCATGCGTGGTAGAAGAACCCTCCAGTGGTGGGGGTGAGGAGTGTCAACTCACTCAGACATCCTCTCTAGTCACCAGAATGGAGGTGTGCAGACAGCAAGAGACCAATTAACAGATACCAAAAAAAAAAAAAAAAAAAAAAAAAAATCAGAACAAAACAAAACCAAGCAAAGAATATTGTCCACTGTCCACCTTTTCTCTGAGGTTCCCACAGGCATTAGTCTGTGACAGGTCTGCTTTCTCCACTGCTTGCTGTTTGGTCTCACCCAAGTTATTGGCTCTGGGCTGCTGAACCTGGCAGATTCAAAACTCCGAGATTTCTTGCTTCTGCTACAAGTTCCACTAACTATAAGCCTTCAAACTTTTTAAATCTTCCTACCTATATGGTTCAGAATTTTGGAGCTCTCCCCTGAACCTGCTTTGTCTGGTATTCTGTGGTATTGCTGACGGAGATCTTCACTGCACCTCTACGCTAGCTGCTATCAACCCTCTTGCCTCTTGCAAAAGCTTTTAAAACAGTCCCAATCATACTTTCATATTTAGCCCAGATGATATAAAAAACACAGAAGTGAAGAGTTAAAAGTAAGAGGACAGGATTTATTGAAATGCCAAGTACTATCCTTAGGGATACCACAAATATTCCTCCAACACCAACCTGCATACAAGAGAAAATCCAGTAAGCCCCCAGTCATCCACCATTACCATCATCCCAACTCTTGTTGACTCTCCCTGTATTGTTACTTAGAAGAACACACCAATAATAAGGCTCCTATTTATCAATATTAGTTGACAGTTTTGTGTGTTGTGAAAATGCATACCCTATTAAAAAAATGAATTACGGTGTTGACAAAGAATATTGAAAGTACCATGGACTGCCAGAAGAACAAGCAAATCTGTCTTAGAAGAAGTACAGTCAGAATGCTCCTTACAAGCGAGGATGGCAAGACTTCGTTTATCCTTCATTGTACATGTTGTCAGAAGGGATCAATCCCTGAGGAAGGACATCATGCTTGGTAAGGTGGAGGGTCAGGGTAAAAGAGGAAGACCTTCAATGGAATGGATTGACACAGTGGCAGCAACCATGGGTTCAAACAACAACAATTGTGAGGATGGCATAGGATTGGTTCATTCTCTTTTGCATACAAATTACTATGAGTCAGAACTGGTGTGACACTGTGGGTTAATGTGCTGGACTGCAAGGTCAATTTGAACCACAAGCTCATCAGCCACTCCTTGGAAATCCTATATAGGGTTGCTATGAGTCGGAATTGACTCGACAGTACTTAACAACAACAACAACATAAAAGAGTAATAATCCTGGGTACTTTCTCTGAATGAGTTTTCAATCTCACTAACAATCTGAATACATTTGAAGTGACTGTACCCCAATCAAATGCTAAGCAAATGATTGGTGTAATAGGAGGTACCTTCTTAGTCCTCGGTTACTTATCCTTAGTCATCCATACTCTTTGGATGGGCTTCTGTTGTGCAGACACCATTCTTCCTGCCCCACTGTGTTCATTGTGACTATCTGATGAATAAAGCCAAAGTATTTTTCAGGCAACCTAGTCAAAAGCATATCCAAAGCATAGAGAGAAATGTCAGCTGCTTTCCCCGAACTAAGTCTATCACTAATAAAATCTGTGAAAGGAAGAGAGAAAGCTGGAAATGCAAGTATTAGTCATCCTACCAGTTTCTTCTACATATCAACACTTTGAAGAGTTCATTTTTGCATCCTCAGTCTGTAACCAAATGGATTACTATGATGTCAATGTTGGTTTCTTTCCTATGAAAGTAGGTTCCCTGTAGTATCTTCTTGATAAAAGGATGAATGACTTTCCCCTATTATTTAAATTCTTCCTACAAGTAATATATTTCCTGGGAAGTCTGATTAGTTGCAAAGTCTAATTTAGTTGCTTTTCAGAAACATTTTACTGTATGGGCTGCCTTTTATTGTTTTCCTTGAGCTAATTGTTAGAAATCATCATATTGTAGAAATGTATATATTCAGTGTGCTTTGAAAAGGTCAAGAGAAAAGTATCACTATCACGTGTATACTTATAAGAAGACATTTCATTAATTAACTATTCCATCATTCCACTTTTTTCTGACCTTTTGACTTATCTATGTAGCAAGGAAATAGAATAGCACATAGGAGTTTCAAAACTAGCATTCTATCATAACTTATTTTCTGTTATGTACTATAAACAAAAAATATAGCATGTGGAGATTGTTGTTGTTGTTAAGTGCTGTCGAGTCAGTTCTGACCCATAGCGACCCTGTATAGGGTTCCCAAGGAGTGACTGGTGAGCTTGAACCACTGACTTTGCAGTTCAAACGGTTTTGCAGTCTGGCACATTAACCCACAGCGCCACACCAGGACTCCAGCATGTGGAGATTAGTCATCAAAAAATCACAAAGAAGTTTGAGAAAAATAAATGTGATTTGGCAAAACAAACGTAATGCTGTTAGGGGTTTATATGAAAGGAGCTATTCTAACAAAATTAAAAGAGTGCCTTATACTATTTCCCATCAAGCTTGAACACTGTTCTCATTACTTTGGTGTTTATCTTTACATTGGGGTCATTCTTTAGACCACTCCTACATTAGTTTCCAACCCAGGTTTTATAAAAATCCTGGAAGGATGCCCTCACTAGCAACTACTATTCTCTAGAAATCCAAAGAATGTTTACACATATCTGATATGATAAGTAAGTCAATATGTAATGAGAGAGACACAGGTAGGAACCAATGATTTTGGAAGAATCTTCAAGTTTTTCATCATCTTGTATTTTTAGTTATTTTCTATAAATATGTTGACTTAAAAAAATTTTTTTTTTAACAGAGGTAAAGCAACTGCTGGAGGTTAGAGCAAATTATGCCAGAATCCGAAGACAGGAGGGTCCTCAGGCCACAGACATTGTGGTATCTCCATCATTGAAGCTGCTCTCTCTGGTACATCTCTGCCATTTATTCCTATCACAGCACTCTATTTATTCTGCAGTTCACTGTTATAACTTCTGTGTACATATTCATAATTCCTGTTACAATAGAATGATTTATCTGCTTTAATTTCATTCAGTCTCTTTTTTAAAAGCTATTACCTTATACATTTTCCATAGCTAGTATTTGATGCCTCAAATCTGTTCCTGGAAAGCCAGAAAAATGAGGCAACGTAATGCCTGTAAGGTAACTATCATAACTGTATTCTCTCACATGAAAAGAAAAGTGGAAACTCCTAGTTATTATTGAAAAATAATTTAGTGGGGTCAAGTAGCTCATACATATATAATGTTTGATAATGAAGTGGACTCTTACCACTTAACACCAAATTTGATCCAAATTGACATTTGTCTGGCTCAGGCACCATAAGCTGAAATCCTACACTTACTGAGTGGAATGAAATGGTTGGTGGTCACTGAATGCCACATGAGTCGCTCTTTACTCCTCCAGTGTCTCTAGGACCGATTATGGGACATGATTAGATGTTGTTCATGAGAGTGACACTGAAAAGCACTTGACATATTGGTCAGTAAGTAAAAGCCATAGACTATATCCTCAATATGGAAACCTAGAGAAAGGAGATGTTTTTGTACAATTTGTAAGAAAAAATCAGGCAAGGATTATGTTAAAAAAAAAAAAAAAAAGAGTTGAGGGTGATCCTTAGCAATGTCATTTAGTAATCCTACAGGAAGAGAAAATGTACCTGTTAACCTCTTCCTGAGATGAAGAAAGAATCCTGTTTTGTTTTTAAAAGCAGTGACAAATCATAATTTGTCTTCTGTTCCTGGTGGAAAAATTTCAGAGAAATGCCCTTCCTCCCTCTCTTCCTCTGAAATCTCCTCGCTGCTCTGTCTGAATATAAATTGCAACCTGGCTAGGTATGTACAGAATGGCTCCCCGGCACTCACTCCTCTCTCAGCTACTTTAATATGATGCAGGAAGGCAGTAGATCATTCCTACTGAAGGGGGCTCTTAGTAATCTCTGCAAAAGGCCTATGATTTTACTCCCAGTCTGCAGATCAGTATGATGGCATGCTGCCGCTGACACCACCAAAATCAAAGCACATTGAGGTGAAACTTCAGAGCATATTTTATTAACAGCAATATGCCCCTTTGCAGATGTTTTCTCTGTATACTTTTGCAATGCTAGAGATGTGAAAATATTCCAAAGCAGCTTCAGAACACGTGAGGACAAAAGATTGCATATAACCCTCACTTTTCTCTCTCTCTTTTTTTTTTTTTTTAAACAAGAAACTCAAAACAGAAGGGTTGAGCAACTTGCAATGAGAAAGTAGACCAGCATGACTCTGATCGGCCAGGCTTCTCCTTAAAAGGACTGGGCCATACCCCCCATAGAGACACAGCTTTCTTTACTTTCTCCTTTTTCAAAATTCCTTGAAAACAAAAGCATTTCTGTAGGTGCAAAGGTACCAATCATTTTGCTTTCAGAGAAAAGTTGATTTGCTATGAAAATGGCATAATTTCACCCTGGATCAAATGTGCAAATTCTTGTGAAGTTCTTCGTTCTTGCATGTGAATACGCCTGAAGCGAAAATTGGTAATATCACACAACGCTGTATCAAGCACCAGGAGACGTAAGGCAAAAGTCTTAACTGAACTTTTCTATTACTAGTAAATGGGATTTTAGATGTAATATAACAGTCATCAACACATCACATTTTACCAGCAAGGCAGCAATGCTTACGTTGTACACCAGGGCTAGCCCGGGGTATCATGGAAGTTCATAGCCTCTGTTACCTTAGATGTAGAACATGCCTGCTCTTTCTGTATTTTCTCGTTAGCTGGCTTCAAGGCGGATTGGGAAGCAGTTCACCACTGTCAGCAAGAACTATAGCATAAGACCATTACAATTCTCTTCAACCCTCCTAGGCTTTTAATAAACCCAGTAATTTCCTTTGGGGAGATGTTTATCAAATTTGAATCAGCTTCATATATATAAGTCAGATTTCAATATTTTTTCTATCAACGGAAAACCATTTATTATTAAATACTAAAGCAACCATCCCTGAGTCCAGGGCCTTCTCCAGAAATTTATTTCCTGCTGGTTCACAAACACCCTTAAGGTGATCCAGATGTTAATCAGCAGTGTACCAGCATTTGTGATTATTCTCGGGAGAACTGGATTTTTCTGCCCACCTCTAGCTGATTAAGTGTTAGACTGAAGTTGCATGTTTCTAAGCAAGCTAGCTAAAAAGCAACATGCCCAAAAGTTTGACCAACATTTTGAGGTTACCTGACAGTATTTATAAATTGGAAGCATTTTTAGCTGAATGCTTTTTAGGCATTGTGAAAAAGAACACATTAAATGATCGACAATTTAAAGGGAAGCTTTGTAAGAAGTTCACATTAAAATTTGTGGGGAGATACATTTATATTGCTATTTTTTCTTGATTATTAAAAACGGTATTGTTTCTGAAGACCAAGAAAACAAAGCAAAACAAACAAAAGGAAAAGACAGATTTGTTCTCCTTTGCCAGGAAATTGCTTAGAAATCCTGGCCTGATGCAGTATTTCTGAGTTAACCTTCAATAATAGCCCAGGTGTGCTGAGTGTCATTGAAAGCTCTGTGATTCACCAAGGCAGCATTTTTTTTTTTTTTTCTGGCATCAATTAGAAAAGAATGATTAAAAAAAGCAAAAACAAAACAAACGAGTCTGTGTTATTCTAGGTCATCACAAAATCAGGTGCAAATGTCCTCAGTTAAGCAAAATTTGGTCCTGATGCTAATTCTCAGTTGTTTTCATTAGACCAGTGGCTCTGGTTTACTCCTGGCTCTGAGCACCTCTCTCCCTTCTTACAGCTAGGTGTGCAGAAAGAAAGAGCAGAAATTTTGTTCTTAACATAAACTAGAATCCAGCAATCATGGCAGGGGTTGGAGCTGCTTTGCCCTGAGTAACTGCAAAGCAAGATCAACAAAGCTCACTCAGGCAAGTGCTGATGAAAGTAAATGGCCCGACCTGTCACTGTGTGGGTTCAGTGGGTGCCTGCTGCCAGCGATAGTACTTTCTAATGCTGCAAGCCTGTAATGTGAAACTGCCATCAATAGGCTGCCACCCTGTACCATATGTGCAAATAGAAACACAAGGAGAGACGAAGCACTTGTGCCATGATACAACTGGCTGGGTGAGGGGAGGCAGGGAATGAGGAGGCACAAAATGCTTATTTATTTGGTGAGTAAAACAGTGGTTCTGAATTGAATGAGCTATCCACCCGCCAACCTGGGAGTAACATTTAAGCTCAGTCAACTTTCTGGACCTATTGTGATTGTTGGTGGTGGTGGTATTGTTAGCTGCCATTGAGTTGACCCCAGGAACAATCAGATCATTGTGGTCCTGAGTGTTTGTATTGGTTGATTTTTGGATTCTTATTTACTGGAATAGAACTTTCAAGCTTAGAGATTAATAGGGGTTTTAGCTCAGATGTGTTGCTTGGGAATGTCAGCTCTGTCAGACTAATTGAGACAGTTAGTTAGTTGGTCTTTATATGCCTTCACTGGCAGCTCTGCTTTGAAGGAAGTTGCTCAAAAGCACACTGTCCTTAAATAATGGCAGGCCACACTGATGAGAAAGGAGCTCTGGTAGCGTAATGGTTATGAATTGGGCTGCTCTTCTCATGGTCAGCAGTTCAAAACTACCAGCAGTTCCGTGGGAGAAAAATGAGGCTTTCTGCTCCCATAAGGATTTACAGCCTCGGAAACCCTATACATGGTCGCTATGAGTCTGAACCAACTACACCACACATAGCCACCACCACCACCAACCACATGATGAGAAATAAGAGAGAGGATGGAAACTTTCAGAATTCTAGGGTTTGTTGTTAAATGACATTGAATCAATTCTGTATAAAGTTTCCAAGGAATGACTGCTGGGTTTGAACTGCCAACCTTTCGGTTAGCAGTCCAGTAAAAAAAAACTTGATCTCTGTTTTTCATTTCTAGCTCTCCCACTGCTCTTTCCCTTCTTACCTTCTGGCCTCTAGTCATGCAACTCTGCTTTTCTCTTCTAAAGGTGTTTAGATCCCATCTTTCCATTAAAAAAAATCCTCCCTGGCACAATTTGTGGATCAGCAAAGGATGCTTCCTTAGTATGATTCTTCAGTGTTAGTGAATGAGAAGCACCTTTCTTTGATTCAGAGTCATAAACTACAAATTTCAGGCTCAACTCTATAGGCTATGATTCAGTTGGTCTGAGCTAGGGTATTTTAACAAACATTTGAGACCAGTGGTAGCTGATTGTGCTTTGAGAAGCTCTCCCAGAGATTTTATGCCAATCAAAAAAGTACAGTTTGCTATCAGCTGGGCACAGCCCAACAATATGTACCAGTTTATAGAACACTGTGGACCATTTACCCTGCACTCAGGGTACGAAGTCAAGAAGTATTTGTAGATATGTGAGTGTTTAAAGCATCTTCATGTTTTCTCATCACTATTTCTTTAAGAAATGATGGAACAGTTTTCAGATCCAGACTAACCGCCCAGAGATTGTAACTAAGATTCAGACACTGGAAGGCTGAATAAGTGAGTTTGAGGTGCTGAAGCGGCCATGTTAATTAAGATGCCTTCAGTGCTGATAAAATCTTGCTGTTTTAAAGGTTACAGGAATAATGTCCTTGCTGTGTTACATACATCAAAGAGTTGAATAAGTTTGAGGGTGGGGAAAATAACCAGTTTCATGATTTTTTCTTGTGCATTTTTATGTCTATAAAATGAATAGCTTGGAACAAGGATAAACCTGTTAGAAGTTGCCCCTTTTCAAGTGAGAAGTTGTTTACTTGGGGGAGCAAGACTACCTCTCTGTTTGGTGGTTGCCCTCAGTCTAATTAATATGTAAGCCTGAGCCCCCCCATCCTTGGGAGACACAACTAAGATGTGAAATTCAACAGGATTTGATTTATTTCAATAACAAATGCTGTTAGGAAAAACTCATCATATAAATATAGGTATAGATATAGACACAGATACCAACACAGTTAGCCAGGCATTGTTCTAGATGTTCTGGGTATGCCAAGATTAATGTGATATGCGTGACCCCTGTAGAGTTCATGGTGTGTGTATGAGCCAGAGTGTGAGTCAGGCAGGGTACAGTCAAAGTTAAGCAAGCAAATCAAATAATTATGTGCAACAAATGAAGTAAAATTTTTTAAGTGGGGTAAGTCCTTATGAAGGAAACCAAAATAAGTTATAAATGGGTGAAGGGATGACGTATTTCATGGATGACATACCTAAAGTCTTCTATAAGTCAGTGACATTTAAGGAACATGAGAATGAATGAACTTCTCCAACAGGAAAAACAGGATGAATGTTGAGTCAAGGAACAGAAATCCAGGCAAAGGAAACAGGAAACAATCATGTTCAAGGTTTAGAAGACAGGCCAGTATCTCAAACAGCACTGTTTATTATCAATACAATGGGAGTCACATGTGTAATTTTAAATTGTCTAATAGCCACATATTTATTCATAACACACCATGAATAATATCGTGAAGAACGGGAATCTCAGAACACTTAGTTGTACTCAAGAGGAACCGGTACATAGATAAAGACAAAGTTGTTCAAACAGAGAACAATGTGATACTGAACAATTTAAAGTTTTAAAGATGTCACTTTGAGGACTAAGATGCACCTGCCCCAAACCATGGTATTTTCAATAGCCTCATATGCATATGAGTTGGACAATGAAAAAGGAAGACAGTAGAAGAATTGATGCAATTGAATTATGGTGTTGGCGAAGAACACTGAGGATTCCATGGACCGGTAGAAGAACAAACAAATCTGTGTTGGAAGAATTGTAGCTAGAATGCTCCTTAGAAGAATGGAGTTGTCAGGAAAGATGAGTCCTTGGAAAAGGACAGCATGCTTGGTAAAGCAGAGGATTAGTGAAAAAGAGGAAGACCCCCAACAAGATGGACTGACACAGTGGCAACAGCAGTGGGCTCAAACATGACAATTGTGAGGATGAAGCAGACCAGGCAGGGTTTCTTCTGTTGTGCATAGGGACTCTTTCTAAGTCAGAACCAACTCAAGGACCCTTAACAATAGCAATTGTTACAATTTTAGAAAAAGTAGAAAGAAGTAAAATAAATTCTAATACTATATTCTACATTACTCACTATATCCAAAGTGTTATAATTCAACAGATGTTGTTGTTAAGTGTTGTCTAGGTTGCGGCTATAAAGTTCCTAAGGAACAGCTGGTGGGTTTGAACTATCAACTTCGCAGTTAACAGTCCAGTGCTTGTCCTGCAGTGCCACAACAGGACACCAATCCAACAAATAATAAAATGATTAGTGATTTATTTATTTATTTTTTTTTTTACTGTTGTTGTTCTAACGCTTCAATATCTGGCATCTATTTTCATTTGAATTAGTTATATTTCAAATCCTTCCTAACCATTTTCTTCCTTTCAAAAAAGAATTTACTTTTATATTGAAAAGAAAAACTAATGTCAGGCAGAATTCTAGGTGCTGGCCATGCAGAGGTGACTGTGATAGGTGTGGTGGCATGGGCAGCACTGATCTAGAGTGTTGGGGGTAACAGGCATGAGATGAGGTAAGCACAGGTCAGATTGTGGAGGGTCTTCTAGACCATGCTGAAGAGTTTGGGTGTTCATTTTAAAGTATAGTAGGAAGCTATTCAAGCAAACTAATATAAAAGTTTGTGTCTGACCCAAGCCATGGTATTTTCAGTAGCCTCGTATGCATATGAAAGATGAACAATGAATAAGGTAGACCATAGAAGAATTGGTATATTTAAGTTGTGGTGTTGAAGAACAATATTGAAGATTTCGTGGACTGTCAGAAGACTAAGCAAGTCTGTGTTGGAAGAAGTATAGCCAGATTGCTCCTTAGAACCCAGGATTGTGAGACTTTGTTTTTCATACTTGAACATTTTATCAGGAGAGACCAGTCCCTGGAGACGGACAGCAAAAAAGAATAAGAGCCCCAACAAGATGAAAGTGACACAGTGGCAGAAGCAATGGGCCAAGCATAGCAACACGTGTGAGATGGTGTAGGAATGGGAAGTGTTTGTTTCTGTTGTGCATAGAATGCTATTAGTTGGAACTGACTCGATGGCACCTAACAACAACAACAACAACAGTATTAATGTTGCACTAGACATTACATATTAAATTAAGCTATTTCAGAGGACAAGGTACCAGGGACACACTCGATTTACCTCCAATGCTGGAGCTTTGTGTAGGAAGGAAGGAGACACAGGGAAGTCCAGAGCATAGGCTTCATGATGTCTTCAGTTTAAGATACACAACCTGTCTGTGCCTTAATGGCAGCCCTGTAATTCAGCCATTCCTGTGGTTGGCTTCCCTGGACATCTCATTTCTCTTGTGGATTGTCTGCTTCTCCAGGGGCCACTCTGCTTTATGCCAAGTCATGGCCTTGCCTCATCATGGCTTGTGTTTCCTGCCTTCTCTTTATGTTTCTTTTGGCTCCAGAGCCACTCTGCTATATGAATTACTTTCTTTGTGTCTTCCAATGGAAGGTTGAATGGCTAGAGGCCAGACAGTAAGTAACTGCCTTTTACTCATTCCTTTTGTAAGATGTTAGGGATTGCATGATACAAAGCATAGCTCCTTTGTGTCTTACTGACACTATCTACAGGCATTTCCCTTACACACTCAGATAATACCAATAGTTTTCTAATTCGTCATTTTACCACCACCACCCGCCACCCCCATTTTGCTCCTCTTCATTTTTTGTGCAAGTGGCAGGCAGAATGAGCTTTCTAGAATGAAAATTATATCACAGCACCCCCTTCCTTAACAACTTTCAGTGGCCCTCTACTGTTATCAGGATAAAGAACCAATCCCTCCCCATGAAATCCTAGGAGAGAATATGAGCCTCCCCCAGCTCTACAATCTTGGTCTTACCCCCTGTGCTCGTGGAGCTCCATGCTCCACCCCTCTGAAATACTCCCCCAGCTCAAAATCGTGTGCTCACTCTCCTTCCTGCCTTTGCAGTCTCTTTCCATTGTCACTGTCTCAGGACATCTTCCTTGAGGACAATTTACACCAGATTGTGTGAGGAGTTTCCTTCCATGTCTCCTTCTATGCCCTTTACTTCCCCCAATTAATGACCTGCCATCAGGGACATACTATAGATTTCCACTAGCCTGTAAATGCCTGAAAAGTCAAGTCAAGCTTGTTTACCCTTCTATTCACAAACCAAACCCTCTTCCATCGAGTCTGTTCTGACTCATAGCTATTGCTTAGTATATAGTAGGCAGCCATGAATATTTGTTGAAATGAATGTAAAATGAAAGGTAGCTTGTTGGTTATTATTATTATTTTTTTACCCTGTAATGAATTACTTTTTTAATGTTGTTGTTGTTGTTAAGTGCCGCTGAGTCAATTCCAACCCAAAGCGACCCTCTATGGGTTTCCGAGGAGCATCTGGTGAATTTGAACCGTAGACCTTGCAGTTCAAATGCCTTTGCAGTCTGGCACATTAACCCACAGCACCACACCTTTTTAATACAGGCATATATACTGAATTAGAGCTAGGCTCTTTCAGAACCTTCTTTCTGTTGCCCATCAATCCTTAGACCATCACATTGCCTTTTTATAATCTAAATCTTAAACTTGTTGGTAAGACAGTATAGACTAAATTTTCTTCATTCAAAGGCAAGCCAAAGTGATGCTGATTGTGACTCCTTCTTCACCCACTGCAACATTCAAAATATTCCAGCAACCTGGTATAGTCAAAAACAGCCTTCTCCCATTAGAGCCCAGACAGACCCCTAACTGCTTGGCTGCCTCTGCTGTGAGCTGCTTGGCTTGGGAGGGAAGACATGTCACCCCCTTTCAGAAGTGTGATGATTTGTGACTGAACAGGGAGAGCCTGCTCTATGAACCACATGCCCCCTGGTGCAGGCAGGCTAAGGGAAGATGAATGGCATTATGAGACAGACATCTGAATGTTTCGTATTAAATTAGTCCCACAGAGCACCCAGAATTCTCATTTCATAAATCACAAAGTAAAGTAAACTCACTTTCAGATTAGATGGCTGTGACTTTGGCCTGTGGTGTCATAGATAATCAGAGAACAGTTCAACATTTGTCTGAAATAGTCATAATTTCCAGCATATTTACTCAGTGGCATAGGGGTGACCCAGACTGGTCTCTGTTGCCAGAAACAGTATGTAAATGGGAGTCAGCAAATCAAAAAGATCTCCAAGTAGCAGCTATTGACCCTCATCCCCTCTGTCCACTCTAAAACTGTCATGAGCTTGCTCTTTCAGGAGCTGCTTGGTACTCGAGCCTGAGATGAGCAAACTTTATCCCTTCAGACAGTTGCTGTTGTTGGTAAGTGCCTTTGAGTCGGTTCCAATTCATAGTGACCCTGTATAGGGTTTCCAAGGAGAAACAAGTGCATTTGAACTGCCAATCTTGTGGTTCCCAGTCCAGTGCTGATCCGACAGTACCGCATCAGAAGTCTAGACAGTACACCAACTAAAACAAATGAATGAGTCCCTTTCCCTTCACTACATTGTAGTCATCATATCATTTTGCAATCTACCTTCACCTTGTCTTGCTGTAAACATCATAGAACTAGGTGGGAATTTGAGTCTATCAATGCCACGTTGCTTTTTGGTGACAAAGACTTTAAAGACTTTAGAATATTTTATATATCTTTGGATCTATATCTTTGTGCTGATAGTCTAGGTACTAAGGACATTCTTAATAGAATGGAAGGGTCATTGGCCTAAGGGTCATGAGAACATACAACTTACTGCTAACTGCCTTAAGGACCATAGGAGCTGCTACTTCCTTGTCTATAAAATGTGGAGAGTGCATCAACTTAAAAAAATCTAATTCTGGTGTTTCTATATACCAGAAATAATAAATCTGAAAAGGATATTAGGGAAGCAATTTAATTTACTATATCAGCTAAGAGAACAAAATACCTAAGAACAAATCTAGCCAAGGATGTGAAGGACTTATCCCATGGTAATTATTAAACACTGCTGAAAGAGATTAAAGAATACTTAATAAATGGAAAAATGTCTTGGAATGGAAGACTTCATATTGCTAAGATGTCAGTACTATACCCAGCATTCTATAGATTCAACATAATCCCTGTCAAAATTCCAACTGTCTTCTTTACAAAATTGGAAAACCTAATCTTTAGATAGAATGCTAAGAGGTCCCAAATAACTAAAGCAATATTGAAAGAGGAAAACAAAGTGGGAGGACTCATACGTCATGATTTTAAAACATATCATTTAGCTACAGTCATTAAAACTGTGTGGTACTAGTATAACAAGAGACACAGACTAAGAGACTAGACTGAGAGTCCAGAAGTAACTCATCTGATTTTTTTTTACAGTGGGAAAAGAAGACTCTCTTCAATAAGTGGTATAGGGAAAAACAATTTCTACATGAATAAAAATGAAACAGGATCCTTGTCTCATACATATTTAAAAAAGAAAAGTCAAAGTGGATTAAGAACCTAAAAGTGCAAGCTAAGACTATAAAATTCTTAGAAGAAAATGCAGGGGCAACGCTGTTAAAATTAGCTTTTAGAGACTGACGATAGACCTCATTGCGGGAAGCGCATGGTCAGAAGGGCCCTGACAGGGGCCTGGAAACAAATGTCCCTGTTCTACTACCAGTAGCTGCTTGTCACAGCGCTCTACACGCTGGAGCCCTGGGAGCAGACTGTGTTCAATTGAATGCTGGTTTCTGTTGTGGGGATGGCATTGTACACAGGATACGTCTTCATGTCGCAGCACATTGTGGTGATAGTGCACTACTTTGAAATAGCATGGTGATCACCATGGGACCAAGATCCAGAGGTTCCTGAAGAACCACTCTCTGAAGTTGGAATGGAACTTCATCAGATGTCATAAGAAACTACTAGATGTCAACATAAGCAGCCTGATGAGTATGAAGGCTCAAATTCATGAGTAGGACAGGAAAACAACCCTAACTCGTGTTGTGTTCTTTATTAATTTTAACAGAGGCTCTTGTATAGTAATTTTTGTCTATTTTAACATTGTAGTCATTTGTTCTTTGATATCAGTATTTTCTTAATATTTGTGCCTGTTTCAATATTACCCTGTGGAAACTTTCTTAACATAATTGAGTACATTTTAATCGCCTTCTATTTTTAAAGTCCAAAGTCAGTAGTTGGCTTTACTGCTGTTGCTATTGTATTGTATTGTATTGTATTGTACATCAGCCTGCATGTATTTCTACACTTGACCAAAGTTTTGTACGAAGCAATACAAGATATGGGGAAGAGGGAGGGGAGGGACAATATTTTATTGAGCACTAGTTACAAAAAACTAAGGCGTTCTGGTGCTTACGAATTGGGCTGCTAATCTAGTGCTTATGAATTGGGCTGCTAATCTCAAGGTCAGCAGTTTGAAACTACCAGCTGTTCCGTGGGAGAAAGATGAGGCTTTCTGCTCCTGTAAAGATTTACAGCCTTGGCTTTAGA
>NW_006408590.1:6041732-6043383 GCF_000296735.1 Chrysochloris asiatica | reverse complement strand
GTAACCATGGCAGTGAAACGATATACGATAGGATGAATGTAAAACTAATGTTCTCCCATGTAAACTATCATATAATTCACAATAAAACATTAAAAAGAAAAGATTTACAGCCTTGGAAACCCTGTACAGGGTTCACTATGAGTCTGAAAAGCCTCCACGGCACATAACAACAACAACAACTTACAAAAGACTCCCTGTAAGTTCGAACTCAGGAGTCCAGTTTAAGCTATCTAGACTCTACTCTATTTAGCAGCTTTTGCTTTAAAACTATGAAAGCTTTTCCTAACAATGAAAAACAGATCCTGCTAAAGTTAAAATAAAGGAACATTTCACCTTTTAAATATTTAATTCTTAGTAGAATTGATTTCCAGAAAACTTATGATGATGATTCTTATGACCAAAGGTTTTCAATTGGCTAGGTAGTATTATTATGGAATCCTTATATACTATAGTGTTTTTAATAGAATGTGAATCAATTTCCTCTGAGGGCCACTGTTAACAGTATACTTCCTTAATTTATTTTCATGATTGTAATGGGTGCTGTAAATGCATTTGCACATTGCAGTAAGATATGAAATGAATTGTTGTTAAAAATGAGAGCAAAAAGGAGTGTAAACTTGGTTAACATCCTTTCATCTTTTGTATTTTTTTAAAAAGATTTCTATTCCATAAATGTAAAATGACTACCTAAAATTTTTAAATGTAAACTCATTAAATTCAAAGAGGGGGAAAAAAAGACCAGCTTTTAACAATGGATTAGCTAATAGAATAAGCACAAGCAGCTAAAGTCAAAATAAATACATGGGACTTCATAAAAATGGAAAACCTTGTGTATCAAAAGACTTCAAAGAAAAAAATGAAAAGACAAGCTACCTTCTGGGAAATAGCTTCAGGTTATATGTCTAATAATAACCTAATAACCAATATATATGCATTATATATGTGTGAAAGAGAGTGTCTGTATGTTGTTGTTAAGGGCTGTCAAGGTGGTTCTGAATCATAGGAACTCTGTAGAGCATTTCTGAGGAGCAGCTGGTGGGTTTGAACTACTGACTTTGTGGTTCGCAGTCCAGTGCTAATCTTACAGTGTCACATCAGAAGTTGTTATTGTTGTTGTTAAGTACCCTAGAGTCCGTTCCAACACATGCTGTTGTTTCTGTTAAGTGCCGTCGAGTCGGTTCTGACTCATACCAACCCTGTATAGGGTTTCCAAGCAGTGTCTAGTGAGCTTGAACTGCCGAACTTGAGGTTCAAGCTGACCTTACAGTCCAGCGCATAAGCCCTCAGCTCCACAACAGAACTCCCATTCCAACCCATAGTGACCCTGTGTAAGTTTTCTGAGTAGCAGATGATAGGTTTGAACTACTGACCTTACAGTTCAAACTGCTCTTGCAGTCCAGCACTTTATCCTGCAGCACCACACACTATATATAAGGAGCTCTGGTAGGGTAGTGTACAAGTCAGGCTGCTAACCACAAGGTCAGCATTTTGAAACTACTAAACATTCTGCAGGAGAAAGAGGAGGCTTTCTGCTCCCATAAAGATGGGAGACACTCAGAAACACTACACAAGGTCTCTATGATTGGAACTGACTCCACAGCACATAACTACCATCGCCTCTCTCTCTCTCTCTCTCTCTCTCTCTCTCTCT
>NW_006408590.1:6039152-6040767 GCF_000296735.1 Chrysochloris asiatica | reverse complement strand
GAGTCGTAACCACTACGCTACCATACCAAGTAGGAACGCAAAATATTACAACTGTTAGGGAAAAATGCAATTAGAACTACCATATGGCCCAACAAGTCCACTCTCAGATATATACCCAGAACACTTGAAAACACACACTCAAAAACAGACTCATATACCAGTGTTCATTATGGCACTATTCACAATAGCCAAAAGGTAGAAACAGTCTAAACATCCATCAATATATGAATGGATAAACAAAATGTGGTACATCCATATAATGGAATATTACTCAGCCAGCAGAAGAAACAAGTCTGATACATGCTACAATGTGGATAGAAATTAAAGACATAATGCTGAGTGAAATAAGTCAGTCACAAAGGACAAATATTATGTGACTTTACTACATAAAAAGACCACCATTCATCTAAAAGTTTGTCATACTATGGTGGTGTGTGTGTTGCTGTGATTCTAGTGGCTATACCACTGGTATTTGAAATACCACGAGGATCACTTCTGGTGGACAGGTTTCAGATGAACTTCCAGACTCACACTAAGAAGAAGGAGAGATGGACTACTTCTGAAAATCTGATGAACAGCAGTGGAACACTGTCAAGCACTAGAATATTGAATATTGAATATTGAAACATGAAGAATACCAAAATATTGTCATATGTAGTGCCATAAAATGGGCCCCTCAGGTTAGAAGACACTCAAAATATGACTAGGAAAGAGCTGCCTCCTCAAAGTAGAGTTGACCATGATGATAGAAATGGAGTAAAGTTTTTGAGACCTTCATTTGTTGATGGGCAAAACTCAAAATAAGGAGAAACAGCTGTAACATCCATTACTAATCAGAACATGGAATGTATGAAATATGAATCTAAGAAAATTTGAATCTGTCAAAAATGAAATGGAATGCATAAGCATTGATATCCTAGGTATTAGTGAGCTGAAATGGACAGGTATTGGTCCTTTTGAATCTGACAACCACATGATTCACTATGCCAGAGTGACAAATTGAAGAGGAATGTCATTGCATTGATAATAATAATAATAATAATAATAAATTTCAAGATCTATCTTCAAGTACAATGCTGTCTGTGATAGGACACTATCCATATGCCTACAAGGAAGACCAGTTATACAAATTTACACACCAACCACTAAAGCCAGTGATGATGAAACTGAAGAATTCTGCCCATATCCTCAGTCTGAAATTTGTGATTGGAATACAAAGGTTAGAAACAAAGAGGAAGGATCAGTCATTGGAAAACATGGCCTCAGTGATAGAAACAATGCTGTAGATCTCATGATAGAATTTTTCAATATCAAAGACTTCTTCATCGCAAATACTTTTTAAAACAACAAAAAAGATGACTACACACATGGACCATCTATCTGGAATACACAGAAATAAAATTGACTACATCTATGGAAAGAGATGGTTGGAAAAGCTCCATATCATCAGTAAAACAAAGCCAGGGGCTGACTATGCAATAGACCATCAATTGCTCATATGCAAGTTCAGGATGAAGCTGAAGAAAATTAAAACCAGTCCACAAGAGCCAAAATATGACCATAAATATATCCAACTTGAATGTCGAGATCTCAAGAACAGATTTGATGAATTAGA
>NW_006408590.1:6019376-6037527 GCF_000296735.1 Chrysochloris asiatica | reverse complement strand
CAGGAGAGCAACAACATACTCCAGGTACCATGCTGGACTTTTACATTGTATTCAGTTTCTCTTTGAATACTCATGTGTCTAAATTCTGAATCCCTAGGTGGTGAAAAAGGATAATGTGTTTGACTGAAAACCAAAACGTTGGTGGTTCAAATCTACTCAGAGGGAAGAAATATCTGTCAATCTACTTGCAAAAAAATCAGCCAGTGCACATAGTTCTGCTCTGACACACATGGGGCTGCTGTGAGTCAGAATTGACTGGAACCTGGTTTTTACTGTTTGTGGCACTGTGGGTTAATGTGCTAGACTGTAAAGCCAATTGAACTGCAAGGTAAGGGGTTCAAGCTCACCAGCTGCTCCTTGGAAACCCTATACAGGGTCGCTATGGGTTGGAATCGATTCGACGACACTTAACAACGACAACATGAATATAAAGTAGCTCTTCTATCTAGTTCTATATTTATGTTTATAGAATGGGAAGCTGCATTTCTGAGAGTTAAATTACCTTAACCAAAGCCACCAGCCAAGTGTCAGAATGTGAATTTGAACTCAGATCTGTCTAACCTATGGTTTTCCCACTGTTTTTGTTGTTAAGTGCCATCAAGTTGGTTTGAACTCTTAGCGACCCTGTACAGAATCTCCAAGGAGTGGCTGGTAGGTTTGAACCATCCACCTTGCAGTTCAAACTAACCTTGTGGTCCAGTGTTTATCCTACTGCACCACACTAGGACTCCTTTTCCACTCTACCACCCTAGAAAGTCTTTGTAAGTCTGTAGTGCCATGGCAGCGTCGGGTACTGGTATTTTTATTGGGCAGGTATTGGTGACTCTAAAAAGGAGTTTGCTCATACCAGACAGTGATGCCATCAAGGAATCACTGTATGGTATAAAAATCATCTAATTGAATGATTTTCCTGATGATAGCTAAGTTAGGGAAGCTACACTTGGATGCCCAACTCATAGTGGGAGGGACATTGTCAGAGTGTGAGAGTGGCCACCCTCACCCTCCTGTTTGTACACAGAGAGGATGCAAGAGTTGTACCTGAGCTCCTTCCCTGTGCCGATGGCTGGGGACCAAAGTTACAACCTCATCTACATAAGCACTTTCTCTGAACACAAATGTCTACTATTTAAGATCGTAACACTTTTTTCTTCTGGACAACATGCCTCCCTCTCTCTCCTTTATGTCTTCCTAACACTGAAGTCTGATATTAATGGAAAAACCATTAAAAAGAAAACCTATTATCCTATGTGGTAAAGTGAATGCACTCTACTGTAAAAGAAAGACGTATCGATCAATTTCAGTTAAACCTTGCTTGTCTGACACTTTGCAGCTGAGGAATGTGTTTTTATTGCCTGGCCAGATAGTTCAGATTTCCGTTCAGTCTTAGTAAAGACCCCTTTTATAACATTGATAAAATTTTATCACAGAGCTATGAAAAAAAAATTAGATTTCATAACTCACATCAGACCTTGAAGGGGATGCCTCTATAAATTTTACAAACCTTATCAAGCTTTAATGTACCTATTCTGATAAAGTTGTTTTTTTTTATATCAACTTCTACAGAACTTTGTGTCTATGTGTATATATATATGTGTGTGTGTGTGTGTGTGTGTATGTGTGTATAAATAAGTATATATGTATTTTCTTTTCTATCTTGCAGGAAAGAAATCTTTCGTTATCTACTTATAAACAGAAGACTGTGACAAGTTATTTAGATGGCTGAAGACTCTGAATTTAAGCAAATCCACTTTTGAAAACAAATCTACATAGTTGATTTAAAATTAGAGTCTGAAAATTAATCCTTCAAAAAATACCTGGGTTTCTCATAGGCAAACTTTGCTGACAAATCAACTCTAATATACCCATAAATTCATATTAGGATATGGCATAATCAAAGGCAGTGTTAACTATAAGGATTTCCTATTCTGATGAAGTAAGTCCTGTATACGTTCAATAGTTTTCATAGTCTGTAGCTGCTATTTCTGTGTGCCGTCAAGCTGCTTCTGATGCATAGCAACCCGGTATACCTTTCTGTGGCTGTAAATCTTTATGGGAGCAGAAAGCCTCACCTTTCTCCCATGGAGTGGTGGGTGAACTTGAATTGTGGGACTTTGTAGTCTGTAGTTGTTGCTGTTAAGTGCAGTCAAGTCAATTTGGACTCATAACAGCCCTATACAGGGTTTCTGAGGAGCACAGACCTTGTGGTTCCTGGTCCAGTGTGTATCCTACAGCACCACACTGGGAAGTCTATAGAATGACCTATATAACAAATGAAATAAAAGTGTGCAATTAGGTATTACATGCATGTTTTGTTTCTCCAGCTAGATAAGGACTTAGATGGCAGAGGACCTCATTTCTATTTAATGGGCTAGGACTCTGCCCACAAGGTGCAGGTATTGGTATTGTGCCCCTCAGGCCCACTGCCACAGCAACATACTGGGAGGATAAGATGCAACCATCTTCTTCCACTCTTGTGCTGGGCCACCCACCCAGCAGTAAGCACAATAGCACAATGGGAATAAGGCATCTGTTTCTAAGCATTCCATTTCAGTTAGCTGTTCAGGAACTGCAACCATCAGAGTAAAATTGAGCTCACTTGTAGATGGAGTCCTGGTGTGGCGCTGTAGGATAAGCGTTTGACCACAAGGTTGGTTTGAATCACAAGGTTGACTAGTCAAACTCACTAGCTGCTCCTCAAAAGTCCTAGACAGGGTCACTCTAGGTCAGAACTGACTCAATGGCTCTTAAGAACAACAACATAGTTGGATAGTTCTTTTCTGCTTTTCAGTAGCAAGAAACACTTTTCAAAACTGTGCAAATGAAGTAAATGTTGTGGTGTAAACTTGGCATCTTACATTCCAAAGATATATCTTTGATGATTACACATTTTGGTTTCAAATGCCAAGTTTGAAGACACATCTGAAAACATGAAATTACTTATAAATGAATTTACAACATTCAAAACCTCAACAGACTCTTTTAAAGTGTAAGTTCTCAATCTGTTTGATTCATGGATTACTTTGAGAATCTTTTGAAAACCCTAAGTGACGCTGTGGGTTAATGCGCCAGAATGCAGAGCTGTTTGAACTGCATAGTCAGCAGTTTAAGCTCACCAGCTGCTCCTCAGAAACCCTATACAGAGTCGCTATGGGTCAGAACCTACTCGAAGGCACTTAACAAAAACAAAAAACTCATAGACAAGACAATGTTTTCTTCATACCATTTCATGGGGCTTACAGATCTACCTGGTGTGGCACTGCAAGGTAAACACTGGACTGCTAACCTCAAACTTGGCAGTTCAAAACCACCAGCCACTCCTTGGAAGCCCCATGTGACTTGACAGCACTTAACAACAATACATAACAACAGATCCACCTAGAAAATATCTGTGAACTTTCTAAATTAAAAACCAAAAACCTCCTGATATAGAATAATTTTTTATGACTTCCATAATCTTTAAGGTTTGTAGGACAAAGAATCCATACCTCTCAAATAGAAGATTTCAGGATACATGTGAGATCGAGCCATTGGTATCACTTAAAGGGATGGATGCACGGGGTGTGAACTACATTGGGTAATGTCAGAGAGGATGACACCAAAATGACTGTCTAACATTTTTATGCAGTCTTTCTTCCAAAATTTATTATTTTTTAAATAAAAATATCCCTGTGGAGTCCTGGTGTAGTGCTCTCAGATAATCACTGGACTGCTAACTGCAAGGATGGTGGTTCAAACCACTAGTCACTCCTCAGAAACCCTATACAGAGTCCCTATGATTTAGAAATGGCTCTACATCACTTAACAGTGAAGACATTTTTTATAGGCCCAGCTTTGTTCTTGTTGTTAAGTGCCATTGCGTCAGTTCTGACCCATAGTGACCCTGGATAGGGTTTCCGAGGAGCAGCTGGTGAGTTTGAACCACCAACCTTGCAGTTCAAACAATTTTGTAGTCTGGCACATTAACCCACAGCACCATACCTACTCCTCCTGACAGGTACCAATATATCTACCAGACTAAGACTCTATACTAATTTACTTTTGGAACCATCTAATGCTGTCATTGTTAAATGCTGCTGATTCAGTTCTGACTCATAGTAACCCTACATAGTATTTCTGAGGCTATACATTTTTTCTGGAGCAAAAAGTTTCTCGCATATAGAGGCATGTGGGGTTGACGCATGTTGTGGTCCACAGTCCAGTGCTTATTTATCCTACAGAGTTGCCTCACTCCCCATACTGTCATTGGAGTTGTCATTACCCAATAACAATGATTTCATATGCACACACTACAACACACACTGTTTTTTTGTTGCTGACCTTTTTATTGTGTCTGAGTTGGTCACGTTTTCTGGTGTTTTAGCTACAATGCTGTGGTAATTGGGATTTGTGAACCTATATTTAAAAGTAACTTTATTTTGAGAATAAATTAGCAATTAAAAGAAAAAGAGAAAAAATTTTAAAGACTTCCGCTCAGTTACTGATACTGTTAATAATTCCATGTAGAAAGATTTGACAAAAAATTCGTTGTTAGTATACATATAATGTAAGGAATATTATGTTTAAGCAATCTGCAACAATATCACATATTCTTCTATGATTAAACTTGGTATTAAACATTACTAGGTATTCTGTCTGGTGAGTGGGGATGGAATGGTATGACGAGTTACCACACAGGGTGTCAGCAACCCTAGAGGCACCGATGTATGAAGCACCTTCTAATTTTCACTGTGATAATATGTTATCTTTCTATATTCACTAACAATAAACCATGAATATTTCTTAGAATTTTTAAGTGTGATTTTTACATCTATGAATCTTAAATGAGAAAAGAGAAGGAAATACCAACTTTCTCAAACTGATTGTTGATTTTGAGCATTCCTTGGAGAAAATCTTTATTACCTAGAAGAAAAAACCTAATTAAGTCGACATTTCTTACAATCACAAAGCCATTTCACTTGCTACTCTTACAGCCAGAAGGGAATACGTGCTGTTTCCCTTTTGTCTGTCAGGAGAGTATTAGGAACCACTGACAGACATGGTAGCTAGGAGCTGAAACTCAGCAGAGGAGTGGCGGTGTGTCTGAAACATGCCTGGAAACCACTGCTCCCTGGTCATAGAAAATTAGGGTGTTAAGCTACTAAAACTCCTCACCACTGGAGCAATAAATAACATCATGATAAATGGAGAAAAGACTGAAGTTGTCTAAGACTTCATTTTGCTTGGATCGGTCATCAACACTCATGGAAGCAGCAGTCATGAAATCAAACAACATAATGCATTAGTGAGTTTTGCTGCACAGATCTCTTTATAGTGTTTAAGAGCAAAGATACCTGTTTGAGGACTAATGTGCATTTGACTCAAGTCGTGGTTATTTCAATGCCTCATGTGCAATGCATGTGAAAGTTACACAGTGAGTTAGGAAGACTGTTGAAGAATTGATGCATTTGAGTTGTGGTTCTAGAGAAGAATACTGAAGGTACCATGGTCTACCAGAAGAGCAAACAGGTCTGTGTTGGAAGAAGTACAGCCACAATGCTCCTTAGAAGCCAGGATGACAAGCTTTGTCTCTTATACTTTGGACACATTATCAGGAGGAACTCATCCCTGGAGAAGGACATCATGCTTGGCAAAGTGGAGGGTCAACAAAAAAGAGGAAGATTCCAACAAGATAGCAGTAGCAATGGGCTCAAACATAACTATTGTGAGGATGGCACAGGACTGGGCAATGTTTCATTCTGTTGTGCACAGGGTGGCTAAGAGTCAACACTGGATCAACAGTACCTAACAACAAGCTACTAACCACAGAGTCCTGGGGGAGCTGTAGGATAAACACCAGAGTGCTAACCACAATGTTAGCAGTTCAAACCCACCAGCTACTTTGCAGAAGAAAGATGAGGCTTTCTGCCCCCATAAAGATTTACAGTCTTGGGAAACTTATGTCAAGTTGCTATGAACAGGATTCTCAGTGGCAGTGAGTCTTTAAGTTGGTGGTGGTGGTTATGTGCTGTGAAGTCAGTTCTGACTCATACCAACCCCGTATAGGGTTTCTGAGGCTGTAAATCTTTACTGGAACAGAAAAGCTCATCTTCCTCCTATGGAACAGCTAGTAGTTTCGAACAGTTGACCTTGAATTTAGCATCCTGACTCGTCACCACTATGCTACCAGAGCTCTTACTAACTAGTACTAACTAGAAAAGGAACCCTAGTGGTGTTGTGGGTTAGGCATTGGGTTGCTAACTACAAGGTCAGTTGCTTCCCAGGAGAAAGATGAGGCTGTCTGTCTGCTTCCGTAAAGATTTACAGTCTCGGAAACCCTCTATAGTTGGAATCAACTTAATGCTAGTGGATTTGGATTGTGTGTATGTGAATATGCTACTGACTAAAGGTTGACATTGCGAATCTACTTCAAAGTGTCTCAGAAGAGAGCACTGGTGATCCTGAAATCCAGCCATTGAAAACTTCAGGGTAGTTAGTTAACTGGTTTTAAGTTACAAACCTCAGGTGTCTCCACTGTCCCACTTCCAAAACCTTTTTATAAGATGGGGAGTTTTCCAAACTTTTATAAAACTTTCTGATTATTTTATTTAAATCATGTTACAACTATACTCAACTTAGTCAGTGCTTACTGAATTCTCAGAAATTAGAAGGTATTGTTTAGAAATCACCCTTAAAACTGTTAACATTTCAATGTGAAAAAATATTGAATTATTTGAGTAACTGAAGTCAATCCTGCAAAGTCTTATAATTAATGTTGCCAGGACTCTCAGATTAGATTGGGACCAACCTACTAGGAATTGAAATATGCTCTGCACGACTGCCCACGTGTCTGTCTTTCCCAGAACCCAGCACAGTGTCTGGAACACAGTAGGTGCTCCTTAAATCTTTATAAAATATCAAATAAAGAGTGGAATTTCAACCCTAACTTTGCATACTACCACCCATGAGACAGATCTATGTTCTAATATTGCCTTCCAGCCCCCCAAATTTGTTTTTACCATCAGATGGGATAAAGTATGGAAAAGCACTTATCTGTCTTTTATATATATATATAAAGAAATAGTCTTCAAAATTAGGCATATGATCTCATACCAATACAAATTAAGTAAATACCATTGTATTCGCTTGGGGGAAGATAGACCACTTATACAGAATTCAAAATGTAAGATACTGTCTTTTGTAAGTCCGTTAATGCTGAAAGGAAGGCATGCTCAGCAGCAGCGTTAAGAAGTCACTATGCCCTAGGCCTTAAAGCATCAAAATTCTGAGTTTTCATTCAGTCATATGTACAACCTAAGCTATCTCAGAGCTGTCTTGTGAGCAGCAGAGGGGGATGGGAGATGACATGCACTCAGTTCGGGAAACAGGAACTTCTGATCTTCCACAAGGAAGGAGCATGCAGTAGCTGAACGTTAGCAAAACTTATTTGAACATGGTGACGACAAGATACATTGTTAGGCTTTTGGTTTCCGTAAGAACCTGAGAAGCAAAGACTACTCCAGACCCAGAGGCAATTGTGAATTAATTCATGTACCAACTATTTATGGAATTCTGTGATATGCTGGGCACATAGTGATGAACCAAGACAGCGGCTCATCTCTTAGGGATTCTATCATCCTAGTCAAGCCATCAAAAACAAGCCTGTTAGCATCAAGTGAACTTGGATTCATAGCAACCCATGTTTGTCAGAGTACATCTGAGCTCCACAGGATTTCCAATGGATGACTTTTCAGAAGTAGATTTCCAGATTTGTCTTCCAGTCTGCCTCTCCATTAGCAGCCAAATGCTTAATGCTGTGCATCACCAAAAGACTCCATTAAAGGCATACGTCAATTTAAAAATCAGACTAAGAAATGAATAAAAAAATAACTAGTGATTAATGCAAGGCTCTCTGGTAGTGTAGTGGTTACAAATTGGGCTGCTAACCTCAGGGCCAGCAGTTCGAAACTACCAGCTGTTCCGCGGGAGAAAGATGAGGCTTTCTGTTCCCGTAAAGATTTACAGCCTCGGAAACCCTGTACAGGGTCGCTATGAGTTGGAACCGACTCCACAGCACATAACAACAACAATGCTATGAAAGAATAGAGAAAAGGGATAGAAAACAACTGGAAAAGTTAATATCCAGATGCACATAAATGTATTAAGTGAATAAATAAGTGAATGGTAGTGAAGAAATATCTTTTGCTGTGGATAAAACTGGGATCTGATACATTGGAAATATTTTTTATAGAGTGTCAGGGAGTGAACATTAGACTTGAAATTAGTAAATAAGGAATTATCTCTGCTCTTACTTAGTAGCTGTGCGACCTTGAGAAATTCACTTATCCTATCTGTGTCTCAAATACAAGTTGTCAAATATTACCTGGTTCCATTGAAGTCTCTCCACTTTTAGATAGTCTGACTTCTAACAGAGGCAAATGTATAAAATTATTGGGATGCACCCAGCAGTGTTATTGAGTTTAATTTCTCCCAGAACCCCAAGAGATCACTATCATTATCGTCGTACTGCCATCTCCACCATCACCAACAGGAGTGTCAGGAAGGTAAGGGCTATCTAGGAGATAAGAGTGCACATGTTAGCTAAGAAGCTGACATTTGTGTAAAAGTCATGATGTTAGTGCTTTATTTGCACTAACCAGATGAATTCTTGCAACTCTCATTGACTCTGTTTTGCAGATAAGGAAACCAAGTCACTAAAGTAACCTGCCTAAGATCTTTTGGCTTTGAAGTGGCAAGGCAACTGATGCTGAAAGCATGGATGATGAATCTCCATAGAAATGGTTACTCATTTATTTACTGCATAACTATTCATTGGGCACTTACTTAAGGTCCACTTTGCAACTGATCATTGTGTTCCATTGTACAGGAGTCAGGGGCCAACTCAAAGGTAGCTGACAACAAACAACATTGTGTGCCACACACTTACTATGTCAAATTCTGTTTGGCATGTTTGGCATTAGGCAGGTAGCTCTCTGTAGTGGGAAGAGGAAAATGTAAGCAAGAGAGGGGAAAATGATAAGGTGACCACGAAGGTTACCCCTCCTTGTTCCTTTGATTGAACTCAGGAGAAACAACATTTTTTTGGCTACTATTCTCTGAGCTTCTGGAATCTCTCTGTCTGCTCTCTGTTTGAACTTGGGAAAATATAAAACTTATATTTTCTCTGTTCCTGGAGCTTTCAGAATCCCAAAGCATTTGGTTTATATTAAACTCATTGACCAAGGCTTTATAATTTGCCTTCTACCCAGATGATCCCATCACCCGTCGCCTTATCTAACCTCCCCACTTATAGTCAAAGAGTACGCTAGTCAGGGGGTGGGAGCAGAGCTGGTAGGGAGAAGGTCACTTAGGTTTAGCAGCCACATGCACACAGCAGGGTGGTATCCTTCTAGAATGGAGAGGAGTGGATTCATAAAATCCAATCAAGAGCATGTGTGTGTGCATTTATATAAGCCTTTTTTTGTGTGTGCCTGAATCTAAATTACAGAGATTTTAATAGCTTCAGTAATTAGACAAGTATGCAGTCAACCCCATTATGTTCCCGTGTAATACCGCACTCCCTAGGGTCCACCTTCCTGCTAGCTGGGCTCTGGGCACAGGCCCCTTCCCCCTTATTTTCTACCACAGGGAAGCAGTTTTCTTTTCAAAGAGCTCACTGTTCACATTGTTTTTGTTCCCTCAATCCGGAGGTTGGATTTGCTTTCTCAGGGGTTTCGTCATTGCATTGCCCAGTTGTAGAAGAAAAGGACAGAGCAGGATTTGGTCCTTCATTTGCATTCCCCAAAGTGCCTAGTGTAAACCAGTGAGCACAGTGCAGAAGGGACTGTTCAGAAGGGCTTAGCACCATGCGGGGCACAGGGCAGACACTTCAAAAATGTTTACAGCTGAGTCTGTTTACAAAACACTTCATGGTTCAATTGTTACTTGACCTTAAAGGAAGCAAAACAAAATGCCTGGATTCACGGATCTTAAATTGTGAACTCTTTTGTAGAAACCTACCTCTCTAACTGCATTATGGTCTCTTGTTATTTTGTTCTCTCCTATGTTTCATAACTTTCCTTTATCCATAACAATATTTGAGTTCATTAACCTGGATAATCTATCTCCCTGTAGGTACAGAGAGGACTTTGTGTTGAGATCTATTGTATGTTTGCATCTTCCTTATTGTTGTTTTCTCCAGTACAAAAGAAAAAACCTTTTGGTGATTTGAAAGTAAGAACAGAATATACTATGTTACTAAAATAATGCAGTTTTTCTAATCAAGAAACTGACTATTTCCACATGCATACACATATTTTCTAGAGCTTGTCAGAAAGCAGCTTTCATCACCAAGAGCTTGTCTTTTTTTTTTTTTTTTTTTTTGTAAATGAAGTTATCCTGTTATGGCCCTGTAGGATAAGCAATGGAGTGCTAACCACAAGGTCAGTGGTTCAAACCCACCAGACACTCTGTTAGAAACCCTATACCGGGTCACCATCAGTTGAAACCAACTAAACAACACTTAACAACAACAACAATTCCCAAGAATATCTAAAGAAAGACATTAGCAACTTAATATCCTGAAGTTCCCTTTCCATTTCAGCCAATAAATAAGAAAAGAAAAAATACCTAAATTAATTGTCTTTCCTTCATAGGGATCTAAACAATTCTAGAAGTCTATGAAGTTTGCCTAGACAAAACAACAATAACAATAAAGCATACACAGTAACAACATACAAATCAAATGTTTAAGCCACTCAGAATTGAGTTCATCTTAATTGGCAAACTGGTATTGTCTTTTTTCTGTACAGTGGGTGTTAGGCAAACAGAAACAGTGCTGGACAATGGTAGAGGAACTTAAAAGTTAGCAATATTTCTTAAGACTGTATCTAAAATATCTTCTGTAAAAAAGGGTAAAAAGGATAATGAGTTAAGGCATTTTTAGTGGTTTTTCACAATTTGTAACTCAAATGCTGTTTTTATAATACATGTACTTTTTAAGATCTAGTGCTTGAAAATGTTAAACTATGTATTTTGTGTAAACAAGTAAAGATGAAGGGGTATATGAGCAAATCAGAGTGCATGAACGTGGCCTCTGCCTAAGCAGTCTCCCCCAGAAGAGAATGGCTAATTCATATGTGAAGTGTTCTAGCCACTCCTTGGGAGAAAGCGTGCCTCTGGGAGGTGCTGACCATTCAGCATTTACTCCAGGTCAAGATGGATTCCAGATGTGGGAGGTGAATACTAGAAAGGGTTTGGAGACTGGAGTGGAAATGAAAAATGCTGCAGGCCATCTGAGTGTTGATGACAGATGAGGTAGGTATTTTAAGGTAACTAATGAACTTGCTGGGAGCTTGGAAAGTGCTTAGTCCAGTAGACATTTGACAGGCAGGAAAGACCCAGCTGAGATATCATGGTTGCCCATGGCCTGTGCACCAAGAGCAGGGGGACCATGGAGTCCTGATCTTAACACATAAATATCAAAATCCCAGACACAGCTGCTCTATAAATTAACTGACTTTAAGTCTTTTCCAAAAGCTAGTACATGATTTGTAAATTCATATATTCCAACTTCCTGTTAATACGATCTACGATGACTGTTTCACTGTTTGAAGAAATACTGAGTAAGTGTTCACTATGTGGGAGTCAGTCAAGCAGAATCGGAGGCTTAAATGCAGAGGTGGCAACGAGCCTGATTGAAATGTAGGCTCTCACTTACTAACTTGATCTTAAGAAAGTTATTCCAGACTTTAGTTTCCTAATTTGTAAAATGGGAGCAATGAAGACTCCACAATAGAAGCCTCACCTTCCATACAGGTCTGGGTTCAATTCCCAGTCAATGTACCTCATGTATAACCCACCAATCAGCAGTCAGTGAAAGCTTGTGTGATACCATGATGCTAAATAGACTTCAGCAGCACTTCCAGACTAGCAAGAAAAGCCTGGTGAGTGAGCTGCTTTTAGACATCAGCCAATGAAAAGTCCCTGAGTCTCATGGTCCAGTCCACAACTGATCACAGAGCTGGTGCAGGGCGGGGCAGCATTTTGCTCTGTGGTACATGGGGTTGCCATGAATTGAGGCCAACTCCATAGAAGCTAACAGCAGCAACAGAATATTAGTATCTATTTTAGAAGAGTTGTTGGGAAATTAAATGTGGTGATATAACTAAAGCATTTAGAGTAATGCTTGATATAAAATAAGTGCCAAGTAAATATTACTAAAGCTAACATTATTGCTATTCTAGGAATGAGGATAGGCTCAGGAAGTGACACATAATCCCAGCATAGGTAGAGTTGAATTTATAGCACTGAAGAGTTTATGATTTATTAAGTGTCATGGTGGTACTTATTGGATATGGCTTTTCTATCCAATGTCTTCTTAATGTCCACCAAGTGATTGGGTGGGACCATGCAAATAAGGTGTACAGGACTCTAAGGCTGGGATTGGCTAGTTTTGTTACCAGCTAGATTTCAAAGGAGCCATCTCAGAAACAGAAATAGAAGATCCCAGGACCATCAATAAGAAAAAGCATGAGTGGAGTGTGAGATCCCTACCTAGAGAAACAGCAACAGCAGAGGCGACAGCCGAGGTGATGGCAGAGGCAGTAACATGGATAGACAAAGCAGCTGTGGACTCTAGGCCCATGGACTAAGGCAGAGGTCAAGGGACTACATAGCTAGAGGCTGAAGACAAGAGTGAAGCGTGTCTGCAGCCTGACAGACAAGAGGCATTCCTGACCAGAAAATTGCCGTGTCCTGAGTTTTTCTGAGGCTAAATTGTACCCTCTTCACTTCCGTAATAAACTCCATAATTGTGAATATTGTTATGAGTTCTGTGTGGTCACTGCTATGGATTACTGAACCCAGATGTGAGGCAGAGAATGCTGTGGGAGGGATGGTTGGTGTTAGAATAGGGGGAAAAGGGTTGTAGGGTAGAAGCACGTCGGACTTCGGCTTCATAGGAATCGACTTGGGAAGTCAGACATGGTCCGCTCATGGTTTTTGTATAAAAGTCATTCATATAATTAATAGATGCCTGCTATCTTCAGCTTTCATATTGGTATTAACAAACAACAGGAATCTATTATAGGAAACCAAGAAATTATTCGAAGGATAATGGAGGGCTCACAGAATTAAAGGTGTGCTACAGGACAAGTCTTAGAAATTGACCAGAAAGTAGGCATAAAGCAAAGTAGAAAACACAGAAACCTACTGGTAGGCAGGGCAGTTGGACAAGTGAATGATTTTCCATCACTCACTTTGATCCCATATCACTAGCCTAAAATTCAGTCTCAGGAAAAGAGATTATGCCACATTGCCAGGCTCAGTTTACATGCTCAACCTGTGGTTGCACAAGGGGGTTGAGAGAGGAAGGATTTTTAGTAGACTAGTCCCTGGGATTAATGTCACACCTTAATCACAGACCCCAGAGGAAATTGGGATATTATTAAGAAGGAAAATGTGTGTTGTATAGCTAAAACTCATAAATGTCCATCATTACTGACCCAAGCTTCTATAATGCATTCCCCAGAATTTTCACTTTGTTTTCACCACGTGCTCTTTAGTAGATGTTCATGGTGTACAAATCACTTTCTTAGGTTCCAAGAACTAAAGGAGATTTAAAGGCAACCACCAGTTTCTCCTGAGTGGATTTGAAAGGGAAAGCAGTGCTCACAATCGATTCCCACTAGTCCTTCTCTAAGACTTAGCTGATAGATTGATCATCAAGTGACTATGCTCTTAGAGACCACCTACAAATTCAGGCACAAACCTACAGCCAGATTGAAAGAGCAAAGTGAAAGCTAAGACCACTGCATACAGTTGTGCAGGCTATCTATTATACATGATGGCCTATCTGAGGAGGCAGGTAGGGCTGAAATTCAGTCTCTGCTCCTCTCAAAACACCTCTGCTGAGAGGAAGAAGCTGCTTTTAAGAACATTCCTGGAGACGACATGTTCTTGTGAAGTCCTGTACATATACGTTGCTTCAGCTAGAAGGAGTGCCAGTTTTTAATCTGTACCAAGGTGATTCATGGGCTCAAGTCAGCAGCCCCCAGGGAGGGAGAAAAGGAAGAAAATAGGGATGGCTGCTTTCCTCCATTTGTTTGCTCCATCACCCCTGTCTTATCAGATTCTTCTTCATTCCTCTAGAATTGGAGATTCTCGAATTTGAAGGAGATCTAGATAACGTTCTAATCCAGATACTGCTCCACTGTTTGAAATGTGACCCCCTCACCCACACAGCCTTCTTGACAACTGGCCAGTCAGATTTAAGCACCGTTATGGACAGGACATTTATCACCTTTCCAGACAGCCCAATTCTGTGTTCTGACAGTTCTGAGGAAGCTTCATCCTTATATTATCCCAATGTAGATCTGCTCAGAACGTCTGTTCACTCTGATTAGTTCTGTCTGGGTCTACAATGGACAAACCTAACTCTTCTTTCACACGAGAGGCCCACTAATAATTAAAGTTGAGTGTGATGCTTCTCCAAAGCTGTGACTGTCTCACCTAGTCTTTTTTGTTATTGTTGTTAGGTGTTATTGAGTTGGTACCGACTCATAGCAACTTTATGCACAGCAGAACGAAACACTGCCCGATCCTGGGCCAACCTCACTACTGTTGCCACACTAGAGTCCATCGATGCTGCCACTTGGCCAATTCATCTCACTGGGGGTCTTCCTCTTTTTCTCTGACCCTCCACCTTACTAAACATGATATCCTTCTCCAGTGACGGGTCCCTCCTGACAATATGTCTGAAGTATGAGAGACAAAGTTTGGACCTCCTGGTCTTTGTTGTTGTTGTTGTGTGCCGTCAAGTCGGTTTCAACCCATGGTGACCCTGAAAGGGTTTCCGAGGCTGTAAATCTTTACGGGAGCAGAACGCCTCATCTTTCTCCCGTGGAGCAGTTGGTAGTTTCGAACTGCTGACCTTAAGGTTCACAGCCCGATTCGTAACCACTACACTACCAGAGCTCCTGGTCCTTAGTTAATGTGATTTTATGGCATATCTGGTCTGAAGTTCTTTGAATTTTTTTCTTGTTTGTCTTATCCTAGCCCTTTTATAATGTTTTATCCAAAGCTGAGTACAATTCAAGCATTATCCAAATTTCACTATGACACTAATTATTAACCTTAAAAGTCATAACATTAACAGCTATCTTGATCTGAATTAAAGACTTACTACATTTTATCAGGCACTTTACCTATACTATTGAAATTTAATACTTACAACCACCTTTTCAGTGAGAGTCTGTTATTATACCCTTTTTACAGATAAGAAAAAGGAACTCTGGTAGCGTATGGTTACGAATCGGGCTGTGAGCCACAGGTCAACAGTTGGAAGCTACCAGCTGTTCCGTGGGATAAAGATGAGGCTTTCTGCTCTCGTAAAGTTTTACAGCCTCGGAAACCCTATGCAGGGTCGCAATGAGTTGGAACCGACTCCACAGCACAGGTAATTCATTCACCCAGAATCCCCTCTGCTAATAAGTAGTGGTGATGGAATTCAAACCTAGATTTTCTTAATACCAGAGCTCATACTATATCCACTGCACTATGCTTTCCTTAATGCAGCTTAAAAATACATTAGCTATTGTGGTGTAGTGAGTTCTTTAATGTCTAAAATTCAAAGAGCTTTGGACCAGATGTGTACCTGAGGGCTAGGTGAGACAGTTACGGCTTTGAAGAAGCATCGCGCTCAACAACTACAAAGAGTCTCTCGTGTGATTGAAGAGTTAGGTTTGTCCACAGTCTTTGTAAAGTCCACCAAGCAACTATTTCCTGATAGGTCTGAGAAAGAGAAAGTCAAGTAAGATACTGATGGATTATATGGTTCACTTGCTAGTGATTGTTAACAGGGTTGTGATTGTAAACACTTGGAAATCTAATGAGGGGATTGGTCAGCATTACCCTCCTGCTGGGTTTTAAATGAGCTATCTCAAAAGCAGAAGGGGAGATTTCACTACCGTCAAAGATGTAGATCCAGGAGTAGAGCATGGTCTTTGGACCTTAAGATTCAGGCATAATAGACTTGTTAAGTACTGCTTCTGACCCACAGTGACACTGTATAGGGTTTCTGAGGAGTGACTAGTGAGCTTGATCCATTGACCTTGTGATTCAAACTGACTTTTCAGTCCAGCGCATTAACCCAAAGTGCCACACCAGGGCTCCTGCGTATTAAACCTCCTCAACCGAAAGGCAGAAAGCTGTGGCAGTGGGGGAGTGACAGAGGAGCAGCTGTAGCAGAATCAAGAGCCAGAGCATGAAGCGGAGCAGTGCACTTCCCAACCCACGGAGCAAGTAAAGCTGAGTGACTTCGGGTTGAATACTTGCTTGCAGAGTGTGGTGACTCCAGGTACTTAATTGGGGGGTGCCAGGTTGGCTGACCTATGGAGCTAGGGATGACTGCCTTCCGACTGAGGCTATGGTAGAATTGTGTGCCCTGTGGATGTTTATCAATTACCCTAAAAGAGCTTAGTAACATTGGTTGAGCCAAGAGCGACCTGCCTATAGGCACAGCTGAGGAAAGGCTGTCCTGGCTATGCCCTGAGCATTTCTGACTCTGAATGTAGTCTGTTGGCTTCCCTAATAAACACCGTCACTGTGGGTGTGGTGCCTGCATTCTGTGTGGCCACTGCAATGAATTATTAAACTCAGTTGAGCCGAGAGTACTGTGGTGAAGGATGGTTGGTTGATTTTTTAAGAGTTGTTCTTTGTTTTGGCATTCCTCCTAACCTGTTCTCACCAAGATTTTACCATCCTTTAGCAGAATGATTGCCCACCTGCAGCATTATGGCTGTTGTCACTAGTACACTGAACTTGCATGAAATATTTTTGATAGAGATTATGCTACTGAATCCTAAGTCTAAGGGTAAATTAATAGTAGAGAAAGGTTGGGGGAGAGATACAAGTGTTGTGCCTATGCTTTCATATTTTACTCTCTTTTACTCAAAGTATAAGGTTGCTTTTTGAGACTTGTTGGATGGATTGGAAAATCTGATGAGGCTTTCAGGAAAGTAGCTTGGGAAGCCCAAGGGAAGTTGAAGGGTAAGTGCTGATTCAGTTAAGGTGGTAGATCAGTAAGAAGTTCAGCTCAGCCCCATCACTAACCCCCAGCTTTTCCATCTCTTTACTCACTCAGTTATGGGGAATTCTCAGAATTGGGGTGTGTGCTTAAATGTCAGTGTTTCAAGCACTCCACAGAAGGTGACTTACTCTCAAGTCACCCCCAGTTGAGTACAAAGAATTCTCCAAAACACTCATGATTGCAAGATGGTAAAATTTATCTGCTCTTTAGTTACAGTAAAGATCAAATTACTTTTGTAAGTTCATTTATATAGATGTACTGAGTCCTGGTGTGGCCCTGTGCTGGACTACAAAGTTGGTTTGAATCACAAGGTCAAGGTCAGCTGTTTAAACTCACCAGTCACTCCTAGGAAACTCTACAAAGGGGTCTCTATGCGTCAGACAATTAGCAACAACAACAACAATGGTTCCTCTGAGTCCTGTTGTGGTGCTATAGGATAAGCACCAGACTGCTAACCGCAAGGTCGCTGATTCAAAGACACCAGCAGGTCCTTAGAAACCCCATACAAGATCATAATGAGTTGGTATTGACTAGACAGCAGTTAAAAACAATAGTTCCTCTAGTAGTCCTTGAATTCTGAAGTGACTATGAGCTCTAATTGCCCTAGCAGTATTTTCTTTGGCCTTTGGTAACAGATCAACAATTGCATTAGGATCGCAGCAAAGAAAACTTGGGTGAAACACTGACATAATGTCGTGAATTAGTTGTCAAAATCCAGAGTGTTCTGAATCAGTATCATTCTGCTTCCTGAGGGCAGGGTTTCTATCTAGTTTAGCTCATTATTGTATTTCTGTGCTCAGCACATGGTCTACTCCTACTGCCATCAAATCTAGTCCATCTCATAGCAACTCCATAGGACAGAATAGAACTGTGCCTTACAGTTTCCAAGCCTTTACAGAGGAGACAACATCATCTTTATTCCACAGAGCAGCTGGTGGGTTTGAGCCACTGACCTTGTGGTTAGCAGCACAGTGCTTAACCCACAGTGCCACCAGCTATCCTTTCAGCACATTGTTGTTGTTGTTAAGTGCCGTCGAGTCAGTTCCGACCCATAGCGACCCTGTACAGGGTTTCCGAGGGTGTAAA
>NW_006408590.1:6007259-6019276 GCF_000296735.1 Chrysochloris asiatica | reverse complement strand
GATTCGTAACCACTATGCTACCAGAGCTCCTTTTTCAGCACATAGTAGACAGTTAATAAGCATTCTTTAATCATTCACCTACACCAAATATGTTAAGTGCTGTTGAGTCAGTTCCGACCCATAGTCGACATGTGTAGGGTTTCTGAGGAGTAGCTGGTGAATCTAAACTGTTCCAACTTTCAGGTTCAAATGAACCTTGTGGTCCAGTGCATTATCCTGCAGTGCCACACCAGGACTCCACACCAAACATACAGATGCATTGAAGACATCTAATACCATAAGGAGGAGCTCTGGTAGTATAGTGGTTACGAGTTGGACTGCTAACCTCAAGATCAGCAGTTTGAAATGACCAGCCATTTTTCAGGAGCAAGATGAAGCGTTCCGCTCCCATAAAGAGAGTTGATAAGTGCTGGGCTGCTAACTGTAAGGTCAACAGTTCAAACCCACCAGCCACTCTGTAGAAGGAAGATGAGGCTATCTGCTTCTGTAAAGATTTATAGTCTCAGAAACTCTCTGTAGTGTTGAGTGGATGGCAGTGAGTTTGGTTTGTAATTTTGTAAGGGGTTGTGAAGCATAGCATAACTTTAAATTGATCTACTTTGAATTCTGACATCTGGTTTTCCTATTTGCTGCAAATCTTAATCGCATTAGATAAAACAGATTACTTTCATTTTGCATACATTTCTCCTTCCTCTCCCACCAATAATAATGATATTGTTGTATCTATTAGGTGCTGTTGAATTGGTTCTGACTTAGAGCAGCCCAATGCACAACAGAACAAAATACTGCCCAATCCTGCATCACGCTCACTTGTTAACGTTTGAGTCCATTGCTGCTGCCACTGTGTCAATCTATCTAAATGGGGGTCTTCCTCTGTTTCCCTGACTTTACCAAGTATGTCCTTCTCCAGGGACTAGTCCCTCCTAATAACATATCCAAAGTATGAGACACAAAGTTTTACCTTCCTGGCTTCTAAGGAGCATTTAGCTATTCTTCTAACAACACAGATTTGTTTGTTCTCCAGCACCATAATTCAAATACATTAAATATTTTACAGTTTTCTGTCCATTGTTCAACTTTCACATGCAAATGAGGCAACTGAAATAGCCTGACTTGGGTCAGGCACACCTTCGTCTTCATATGCTTGGGAAAGTTAGACAATGAATAAGGAAGACCTTAGATAATTGGTTCATATTAATCGAATACACTCCTTTTCAGTCTCCCCTGACAATATTTAAAGGCGATTCCAAATTTTTTTACTGACCCTATGCTGCATATATAATTATTAACTTTTAAATTGGGGGATTTTTCTAGCTAAAATAATTTGTCACTCATATTACAAATTTGAGGAAGAAAATGCTTGGATTATAATTTTTAAAGGATGTTTTACTTTTTGTATGCAATATGGTCCACTAGGTGGCATCTAAATACATGAAAAGCTAGCTCTATGCTTTAGCAGATAATCTACTGTTAAACTGTTTTTAAATTAGGTTTTCAATAATATTGGTTGTAATATTATTGAAGCTCTCATCAATTGTGGATGAGGAGATTCTGTGGTGAAGGAATTGAGTTTCTGTAGCAGATAAAAGAAGTTCTAATAGGACCCTGCTACTTTTTTGATGGGAGTCCTGGTGTGGCACTGTGGGCTACACCAATGCGTCAGACTGCAAAGTTGTTTGAACTGCAAAGTAGGTGGTTCAAGCACACCAGTTGCTTCTTGGAAACTCTATACTGGATCTCTAGGGGTTGGAATTGACTCCACTGTGTTGCAGACTGCAGGTATTGGGGTGTTGAGGACCAGTGTCATGGATGAAAATCCAGCATGTGGCTGCACTCAGACTTGCTGGCCAGAGACCCTGAGGGCTCAAGGAAGTTACTTCTGGACGTCCCGGGTTCATTGGCTTTTACAAACTCACTGTTGGGCTAGCTCTGTATAATTCTCTTTAGTCCTATTAATTCATGCTATGCTTCAAACTCCTGTAATTGTAGCCTCTGAGAAAATGGTTTCTTATGTGCCTCTCTCAATGTCTCCACTGTATTGGCAGTGCTTAAGGTGTTCTGGGAACAAATCTCTCTGAGGAACAAACTCTGGCCACTGGGCAAGCTCGTCCAAACTGTTCTTTATCAAATTATTCAGTTATGTTTGATATTAACTTAATACATGAGCCCTTGATACCCATGGACAAATATTAAACTGCTCCTAAAACCATGACTGTAAAAAGTTCCAAAAACAAGTTTCCCCCAAGGAATTCACCCAAAGTGGATTGGTTTATTCCCGGGTTTTGTCCTAAGAACAATAGTGTCAGCCTTCCCTGATAGCCCCCAGGTGCAAACCATGCAGCTAGGCGTCTTGCTTCCTCCTGCAGGCCTTGGCCAGACAGCCGACCCAGCGGGAAGCCTTTAAATCCTTTTCACCTTTTCCCATTCATATTAGGTGCTATAGGTATGTTAATTAGCCTGGAGAAACCAAGTTGCTGCCCTGGGATTCCAACCTGCAAAGTATCATATAACTATTTGCTTGAAGTTCTGGAAAATTAAGGATGTTAGATTATCAAGACAATTTGTGATGTATGTTTTAGAATTTGATTCCTGTAAATCATGGTGTCCTGTGTTGAACGATTAATCACATTTCACTTCTGTACCCCGTCTTAATAAACCTCACCTTCCTTTGTGTAAAAATCCTCCCCAAAATAAAACGGAGGCACAGACCCAAGCCCTCACGCGTTATGGCTGGCATGCGAGGCATTACAGCTGGCTAGGCATGCGTTAAGGTTTGCAGGGCGGTGCTTTACTGTCTGCAGGGGCCACGATGCCCCTAGTCCAGGGTCTGCCCGCCAGTGTCGCATCCACTCTGGTTTCGGGGTGTTTTGTGTTCTCTCTCTTTGCGTCTTTGTTTGTACTTTTTCTCTATCTCTGTCACCGCCAGATATCTCTCCTTCATGAACCGAACCCCCGTGTCGAGGCAGGACCCTGACACCACTGCACTGAACAACAGCAACAACTTTTCTGATGAGGAGTCTTGGTGTGGCACTGTGGGTTAATGCGCTGGACTGCAAAGTGGGCTTGAACCGCAAGGTCAGTGGTTCAAGCTCACTAGCCGCTCCTTGGAAAATCTATACAGGATTGCTATGGGTTGGAACCGACTCCACAGCACTTAACAACAACAACAAAGAAAGTTGGCCCAGGTAGCTTCAGTGGCTGTAAGGGGTGATTAAAGAGATTTAAAAACCTACATACAAATGGCATCTAAATGAAAATTAGCAAACTATCTGGTGTCACTGAGGTCAGATTTAGAAACATTAGATGGCTTCCAGCTTCCAACACCTCTGGGCTCAAGAAGCAGTTTGGATAAGAATGGGAATGTCCCAATACATTTGCTCCTCAGGAGTAATGCCTCTATATATGCTCTTATCTAGTTTAGATAACTAGAGAACATTGGAAAAGACCTTCAGTCATCTTTCAGTGTAATAAAAATAGCCTGCCTTTAATGCAGGGGTTGGGAACCTTTTTTCTGCCAAGGGCCATTTGGATATTTATAACATCATTCCTGGGCCACACAAATTATCAACTTAAAAACCAGCCTGCTATATTTAGTCAAATATTTCATTAACTCACCCTAATGTTATGGGGAGTCCTGGTGTGGCACTGTGGGTTAACGTGCCAGACTGCAAAGCCATTTGAACTGCAAGGTCGGTGATTCAAGATCACTAGCCACTCCTTGGAAACCCTATACAGGGTCGCTGTGGGCCGGAACTGACTCGACAGCACTTAACAACAACAACAATGTGATGGCTGGAACTGCAGTTACCTTGGCAGGGCTAGACCAAATGATTTCACGGGCTGGTCAATCCCCATGCCTGATTAATAATTACAATCCTTTGTGAAATGATCCAGCAAAACTTGTGCGTGCTGGAACCTGATGGACTTCATGTTTTTCCAAGTGTCCCAAGTTTGACAGGCTGCAGTTTCACGGCTTTTTTTCTGTCCTTTTGTAGAAAACATGAGATTTTTATCTTTGATGGGTTTTCACCTCACAAATAATAAAAATGGCTTTTACAAGTTTTATTGTAGTTATCATTTTCATTAAAAGATTTTCCATTAAAAAATGTACTTTAAGATTCTAGATAAAGTCTATAAAGTCTTCTTTGGCTCACTATGCCTGGGGAAATTGCCTCTCCCAGGGACTCCCATAAACCAAACCAAACCAAACCCTTTATCCTCAAGTGGCTTCTCACTGCCCTATAGTGCCCTATCCCCTAGGTTGTAAGTCTTTATGGAAGCTGACTGACACATCTTTCTCCCAGGGAGTGGCTGCTGGATTGGAAGCACTGACCTTTTGATTAGCAGTCCAGTGCTTATCCTACAACACCACACCAGGACTCCAGCCACAGCATGTTCTATTTCTGTCATCATTGCCCCTATTATACAGAACTACAACTGCCTGTTGAATCCTTGTCCTCGTGTAGACCGCAAGCTCACTGAGGACCTAGAGCCATCCCTCCCCTGCACACTACAGTGTCTTCATTGTTGTTAGTTGCCATGCAATTGGTTATGTCTCATGACAACTGCAATTGTGTACAGACAGTACTGTTCCCACAGGGCTTTCAAGTCTATGACCTTTCAGAATCAGATTGCCACGCCTGTCTTCCTAAACACCTCTGGGTTGGTTTGAACCTCCAATCTATCTTTCAGCCAGTAGTTGAGTGCTTAACCATCTGTGCCACTCAGAGAGCTCACCATATCCTCAGAGAAGTAAATAACTGTGCCTTGTACTAAAAAAAAAAAAAAAAAATTACTGAATTAATTTCTACATAAGAAAAATTTTATAGTCTTGAAATGCTTGTCAGGACCATTCTGTAATATATGATTCAAACTTGCTCTTCCCCTCCGGTGGATTCCGACAGATTCCGGCCTCTATCATGATGATGATTCTGGCCTTCTACATTAATTCATCACCAAATAAGTAAATAAATAAATAACATCCAATGGCTGACAGCCAGCCAGAACACTTGGCTGTTATTGAATTGAATGCATTCAATTAAATTACCATGTACTGACCACCAGTGAATATGGAGAATCAAACTCTACTGGAAATATTTGGCATTCTGCCCTCCCCAGGGGTGCTCCCAAATGCACCAGAATACATCAAAATCCCTTTTCATCTTTCTTTAATTATATATGACAAGATGGATGTACAGGAAACAATATACATTGAACAACAAAAAGGTTTCATAATTTTGTCACAGAAGACAACTTCGCAGACAGGATCAGGGTTTCTGTCTGTTTCTGGCAAGACAGCTTTGTAAATGAGAGTCTTTGTAGCAGATAAGTCTAGAGTTTAGGCTCTGGAATTGTACCAAGTGAACTGGAATCCTAGCTCCACCACTTCCTGTCATGAGAACTGAAGTAAGTTACTTAACATTTCATGAAGCTATATTTTAAAAAGGGCAAAACTAACATCTATCTTAGAGGGTTGCTGAAGGATTAAGTAAAATGACATGCGTAAATTTTGGCATAGTGAGCGGTCCATAGCAGGATGTCGGTAAACGTTAAGTGTCCTTCAGTTGGTTCCTACTTATAGCAGCCCTGTATACTGTTTCCAAAGGGTGGTTGGTGGGTTTGAATTGCCCGCCGACCCTGTGTTTAGCCGTCCAGTGCTTATCTTACAGAGCTATACCAGGACTCCCTATAGAAATGGTAATGATGGTTAGGCACCGTTGAATTGGTTCCGACTTATAGCGACTTATAAATGAGCAGAACGCATCATCATTCTCCCGCAGAACTGCTGGTAGTTTTGAACTGCTGACCATAAGATTAGCAGCACAAACCACTACACTACCAAAGTTCCTTCAATAAACATTGTTGTTGCGTTATGAGTGCCATCGAGTCGGTTCCCACCCATAGCGACCCTATATAGGGTTTCTGAAGAGCAGCTGGTGTGCTTAAACCACCAACTCTGCAGTTCAAACAGCTTTGCAGTCTGGTGCATTAACCCCACAGTGCCATACCGGGACTCCAATAAAGGTTGTTGTTGTTGTTAAGTGCCGTTGACTTGACTCCAACCCATAGCGACCCTGTATAGGGTTTCCAAGGAGCAGCTGGTGAGATTGAACCACCGACGACCTTGCAGTTTAAATGACTTTGCAGTCTGACGCATCAGCCCACAGTGCCACACCAGGACTCCCCAATAAACATTGTTGTTGTTGTTAAGTGCCGTTGAGTCGGTTCCGACCCATAGCGACCCTGTCTAGGGTTTCCGAGGAACAGCTGGTGACCTTGAACTGCCGACCTTGCAGGTCAAACGACTTTGTAGTCTGGTGTATTAACCCACAGCGCCATACTAGAATTATTATTGAAGTCTTGGTGTAGCGCTGTGGGTTAGTGCACTAGACTTCAAAATTGGTTTGAACCACAAGGTTGGGGTTCAAGCACACCAGCCACTCCTCTGACACCCTATACAGGTTCGCTACGGGTTGGAACCTACTTAACAACAACAACATGGTAGCATAGTGGTTATGAATCAGGCTGCTTATCTCAAGGTCAGCTGTTTGGAACTACCAGCTGTTCCGCAGGAGAAAGATGAGACGTTCTGCTCCCATAAAGATTTACAGGCTTGGAAACCCTGTACAGGGTCGCTATGGGTCAGAACCGACTCCACGGCACACAGCAACAACAACAGGATAAGCACTGGACTGCTTACCACAAGGTCATCAGTTCAAACCCACCAGGTAACCTATACAGGATTACTATTGAGTTGGAACTGACTCAACTCTACTTAACAACAACATGATTATTATTATTACTGTTTACCTTAATGGCTTTTTGTCGAAGCCCTTCATCACTAAAGACAGCCGAAGTCAATATTCCATAGGTTCCCTCATGCAACTTTTATTTCTATCCATTAGAGCCTGACATTGTGGCTATAAATAATTATAAATGAGCCCCAGGCATACCTCAGCTTTATGTATCTAAATCAGGAGATAAAGAATAATGATCCACCTCCCTTTTTCTTTTTTTGGACTAGCGTTCCCTCTCTATGGTTTCCCAAATAGGTATCTATCCCTCCCCTTTCTATCTATCCATTCATCTATCCTGCCAAACAAGCATTTATTGCTGAGTGCTAGATATTGTGCATCCATGAAGTCGACCTTGGAAAGTTTACAGTCTGGAGGGAATGATGAAGCCTGTGTGCACGCACACACACACACAACTGCAAAGAAAGGTAGCAAGTGATGAAGGTCAGCAGGGAGGCACACAACACAGAAGAGGCAGATGAAGTGGAGGATCTGTGCTATTTTAGTGATGCTGCTGATTAAGAGGACGAGGGGGCACCCTGGGTATACCCAGTATAGTCATTCATACTGATATGGCTGCTGGGCTTCCCTTGGCAGGAGCATGGCCAAACCACAACTGCATAATCCTTTCCTTAGCTGAGCAGCCTTTCTACCCACCAAGGCTAGTAATGGGGGGCCCTGTTGGCGTTTCTTTGCTTTATTCCCACCCTCTTTTCATGCAGGCCTGGCTGATCTCTCTCTCCCATATGTGGATCTGCATAGTTGGTTTAGTGAATTGAGCCTACAAAAGGATTTCCTAGGCAACAAAAGAGAGAAATAACTTTGTGCACACTATCAAGAAGCCTGCTTTGTGGCTACTATCAAGACAGATTGTACAGCAAATTGGTGAAGGCCACACGGCGTGTCAGAATGTATGTACAGTAATTGAAAAGTATTGCTCGCACATTTTCAGTATCCGGGCAATCTCCCAGCACACAATGGCATCAAGGGATAAACTGCACCATAAAGGATGGATTCCAGCTGCAACCAGGACAAATGTCATGTGTGTGCCCCGAGGAGTGTAGGAAGGACATCAACTACTCTAATGGTTTCCAAGGGAGCTGATGTTCCTGTTTTCTAGGAGGCAGAGACAAGAAAGCAGCTTTGTTCTCACATTTCCCCTTTTTAATTGGGCTCAGCATTACAGTAGATGCGTCTTTGGATGCCCTCCTGGAGATGCATAGCTTTCTTTTACCCTGGTGCTTTGTGAGAGTTTCCTGAGTCCCCATCAAGCTCTCTTGCTATATTCCCTAATCCCCACTCACAAGGCTCAAATCATCAGTTTCCCCAGTGTCTCCTACCTGGCTGGTGGCCGTGCTGTTTCTAAGCACCAAAGGGCAGTCAAACTTACTTTGCAGAAGACTGAGTCAATACTTGCCTTCACCTTGCCTGTGGACTTCTGCATTAGGTGGCCTTGACTTGGGTTTGAGGAGATGTGGTTTGATTAGATTTCAGCTCTGAGGTTGAGTTCCTATGAATTCCACTGGGAGCCCAAAGAAGAATAAAGTGACAGAGGGACTGCTGATCTTTGACCCCAGTCCATTGATGGCCGTTGTCATCACTGTTGGCAGCTGCCTTAAACAAGAAGGCATTGTCTCTCCATCTATTGTGGACTTGCCACCACATTCAGTCTTCACTGGATGCCGCATGTAGCCATTTAATCCGGAGATGTGTTCTTCCACCTAGGGCAAAGGTTGGATAAAAAAGATTATGAAAAGGTAGCAATACTCAGTCAGGACATGGGAAGGAAACATTAGGGAGAATGATAATATGAATAAAAACAAATAAAAAATACAATGAATGTATATTGAATAGTTTCTACTGCCACTTTTCAGATTAAAAAAAAAAAATCTGAGGTTTTGACATTTTTATAATGCAATATGGCAAGCAGAGCTATGATCTGATCCCTAATAGTGAATCTAGACTCTGAACTGTAACTACTGCTGAGTACTGATCCCACAAATTAGAGACCTTGAAATCCAGCGTGGCTTTAAGAATGGCACAAAACGAACTGCCTGTACATCAGTTCTGACTGTGATATCACATGTGTCAGAGGAGAAGTGGACTCCAGAGGGTTGACAATGTCTGGTTTTGGGGAAGCAGCTTGCCGGGCCTCCTTCTGAGGTATCTTTGGGTGAACTGAAACATCGAACATTTCAGTTCATAGCTGAGTACACTAGCGTTTTCTCCACCCAGGGGCTCCACGAAGCCCATGATCATTGAGTCAATTCCAACTCATAACAACCCTAAAGGATACAGTCGAACTGCTCCCTAGGTTCCGGGACTGCACATTTTTACAGATGCAGACTGCCACATCTTTCTCCCACAGAGTGGCTGGTGGATTCAAATTGGACTTTTTGATTGGTATATAAGTGCTTAACCATGACACTAAGGTTACTGGGAGCTTCTACTAACCCCTGTGAAATCAGGATGCTGCCTCCATCTATGTAAAACTTAAGAAATTTCTTTCCCAAGTATGTCAGTATTCACTGACCTTCAAGGCTCTGGTCAGAACCCAAACCTATTGCTACAGATTCTATTCCAACCAGAGCCAGCTATATAGGACATAGTAGAACTGCCCAGAGGATTTCCAAGGCATCTTTACCAGCACTCCTTAGAAACTACACAGGGTCTCTATGAGTTGAACTGGCTTGAAGGCTCTTAACAACAACAAACTTCATAAGAGCAGATTGGCACACCTTTCTCCTGCCGCTGATGGGTTCCAATGGCCCACCTTTTGGTTAGCAGCTGAGCACTTAATCACTGTGCCACATCTCCACAATTCCTTCCTCAGAGATTGTCTCAATTTCCATAATCTTCTTTGCTAAGAATCATAGCACCCCAATTAACTTAAAAAGTCCTCACAACCCAGCCATTGCTCTTTATTCCACTTCACCAATTAGAAGTAGGCCAATCTGGGGCAAAGGATGCCTTTAAAATGTTAGAGAGACAAAAATGTCACTTTGAGGTTTAAAGGTGGCCTGACCCAAGCCATGGTATTTTCAATTGCCTCATATACATGTGAAAGCTGGATAATGAATAAGGAAGACCATCCATCCAAGAATTGATGCATTTAAATTTATGGTGTTGACAAAGAACATTGAAAGTACAAAGGAACTGCCAAAAAACCCAAATCTCTTTCAGAAGAAGGACACTGAGAGTGTTCTGTCTCTCACATGTTGGGTATGTTGTCTGGAGGGAGCAATCCCTGAAGAAGACCACGTGATTGATAAAGTATAGGGTCAGCAAAAAGACCCCCAATGAGATGGATTGACACAGTGGCAACAACAATGGGCACAAACATAACAATTGTGAGAATGGCACGGACCAGACTGTTTCCTACTGTTGTACCTAGGATTGCTGTGAGTTGGGACAGATTCAATAGCACCTAACAAGCTCAACCAATTAGAAACTGAGCTTAGAGTAAACAACTCACCTAAGAATATTTCTAGCAAGTAACTGAGTCTGTATTTGAACCAAGGAGACCTAACTCAGAACTCCCCTCAATTAGAAGCTGTATGATACACTTTATCAATGAGCAGTCTTTCCTTTGGCTCTCTTAAAGAATCAGAAAGTGTTATTTTCACTTTCAAAGAACTGGCAAGAACTTTTGTTTGTCTTATTTGTAGAAATTAATTATAAGCACACATGGAGTTTAAGGAAAACTGCAGGGAAGGAATATAGTAGCTACCAGTCACTTTGGACACCCCATCCCCTCCCCTGGAGGGTTCTACTATACAGGCACACAGAGCTCCTTGAAATTTAAAGTGACAATTTCCACTTAAAATCAAATGGCCACCACTCGTCTGTCAGTTTGTTGTACTGTGGTGGCTTGTGAGTTGCTGTGATTCTGAAAGCTATGCCACCAATATTTTAACTACCAGCAGGGTCACTCATGGTGGACAGGTTTCAGATGAGCTTCCAAACAAAGACAGACAAGGAAGAAAGAGTGATGAACTATTCCCGAATATTTAGTCACTAAAAACCTTATGAATAGCAGAGAAACACTGTCAGATAGAGAGCCAGAAAATGAGCCTCTCAGGTTAGAAGGCAGTCAAAATGCAACTGGGGAAGAACTGCCTCCTTGAAGTAGAGTTGACCATGATGACATGAATGGAGTAAAGTTCGTGGGAGAAAAGCCCATGGGACCTTCATTTGCTGATGGGGCACAACTCAAAATGAAGAGAAACAGCTGTAAATATCCATTGAAAATTGGAACATGGAATGTATGAAGTATGAATCTGGGAAAATTGGAAGTTGTCAAAAATGAAATGGAACACATCAACATCGATATCTTAGGCATTAGTGAGCTGAAATGGACTGGTATTGGCCATTTTGAATCTGACAAGCACATGGTTTACTATGCCAGGAATGACAGATTGAAGAAGAATGGTGTTGCATTCATTGTTAAAAAGAACATATCCAGATCAGTCATGAGGTACAACACTGTCTGTGATAGGATAATATCCATGCGCCTACAGGGAAGACCAATTAATAACACTATTATTCAAATTTTCACATCAACCACTAAAGCCAGTGAGGATGAAATAGAAGAATTCTACCAACTTCTTCAACATGAAATTGATCAAACATGCAATCAAGATGTATTGATCATTACTGGTGATTGGAATGCAAAGGTTGGGAGAAAAGAAGAAGGATCAGTAGTTGGAAAATATGGCCTTAGTGATAGAAATGATGTTGGAGAACGCATGATAGAATTCGGCAAAATCAGTGATTTGCTCATTTCAAATACCTTCTTTAGACAGCATAAGCGATGACTATACACATGGACCTCACCAGATGGAATACATAGAAATCAAATTGACTACATCTATGGAAAGAGACGATGGAAAAGCTCCATATCATCAGTGAAAACAAGGCCAGGGGCAGACTGTGGAACAGACCATAAAACTACTCATATGAAAATTCAAACTGAAGCTAAAGAAAATGAAAACAAGTCCACGAGAGCCAAAATATGATCTTGAATAATCCTGCCTGAATTTGGAGATTGTCTGAAGAACAGATTTGATACATTAAACACTAAAGACCGAAGACCAGAACAGTTGTGGGATGACATCAAAAACTTCATACATGAAGAAAGCAAAAAGTCATTGAGAAGACAAGAAAGAAGGAAAAGGTCAAAATGGATGTCAGAAGAGACACTGAAACTTGCTCTCCAGCATA
>NW_006408590.1:5984938-6005719 GCF_000296735.1 Chrysochloris asiatica | reverse complement strand
ACCAATAGATCTGTTTTGGAAGAAGTGCAGCCAGAGTGCTCCTTGGAGGCCAAGATGGCCAAACTTTGTCTCTCATACTTTGGACATATTGTCAGAAGGGATCAGTCACTGGAGAAGGATATCATGTTTGGTAAGGTGGAAGGTAAGGTCAGAGAAAAAGAGGAAGACTCCCAACCAGATGCACCAACACTCTGTGCCAGGTAGCTACACCCTCCCTGCCACCATCACCACCCTCTGTCCCCCAGTTCTTCAACCACCCCCTGCCACAGTGGGGCTGCTGCAATCTCCTTTCAGATCCCACATGAATACCTTCCTTATCTCTGTTATGTTCTGATATGTCCATCCTGATGTAGACGCCTCCCTGGCTAGGTCCATTTAGGACCAAACTGCTCAGACAGGTAAGGTTAAGAAAGGGATCAGAGGAAGCAGGGAGACAAGCCAAGAGAGGAAGAAGAAGGCGAGGGAAGAGAAAGATAAAATGGAAAAAGGAAGAACTTAATTATTTTAAAATAAATCTTGTTGTTAAAAAACTGCATATTAAAACTTTGAGGGCACTCCATAAAGCACAGAAATAGAATATGTAATATCTGAAGTAGTGGAAAAAACCTTAATAATGGAAAAATAAATAAATGGGTGAATCTAATCTAAACATATTAGTGATCAGTCATAATCAAGGAAAAGGAAATCAAGTATGAAAGAATGCTGGAAGTGTTGTAGGTTATGATTGGACTGCTAACCAACTACTAGGAGAAAGATGAAACTTTCTGCTCCCAGAAAGATTTATAGCATTGGAAACCTTGTACAGACAGGATCGCTATGAGTTTGAACTGACAGGATCCACATCAACTACTATCTATTTAAAAGATATTGTCAGGTTGAACACAAACAGAAATTCAGTTATATGTCGTTTATAGGAACCACACCTAAAACATTAGGATACAGCTATTTTGAAAATTTCCTGATCCTGCTTCCCTCAGACTCAGATCCTTATTCTCCTACTCTGGAGAAACAGAAAGTCTTGCAAGTGGTTAAGAAGGGCTTCTGCTCAGGATGGTGACCTTGCATTAGATGTTAGAGCCAGAACAGGCTGAGGAAGAGCTCCCTGTAGGGATCTGTTGGAAAAGAGAACCTGAAATATTTAGTGTGAGTTGTCAAGTAAGGGAATTCTCAAAGATGAATGGAGATGTGTCAAAAGGGCACGGAGGCCAATGTGAAAGGGTTTCTACGGATCAAATTAAAGTGGTGCTGATTTCTGATATGGTCACCTTTCCTGGCCAGCTGGTTCGTGTTTGCATTTAGTCAATGGCGGCTGAATTTGTACTATCAGTGGAAGAGAGTCCCCTTCAGGGAGTCTCCAGAATTGTCAGTATCTCCTCCATTGCTGGAGCCCTTGCTTGACAACTTTCTGCTGGGTTCTACCATCCTTGGATTGGATTTCTCTGTTTTCTGATGTTGCTGTAACAGAACTACCCCCAAGTGGGCTAAGAGCATAAATTTGTTTTCTCACTGTTCAGGGCACATTTGTTCTAGAAAGGGCAGCCCTCTACTACTCTGAAGGAAGATCCTTATCCATCTAGGTTTAGGTAGCCCACACTTTCCTGGGTCCCTTGACAAATTTCGAATGGCATCTGATTTCCTCTGTGTGAACTCTCTTCTAATCTACTCTTTGTATTATTCAGAAAGGATTAGGTTTAGGACACACCCTACACTGTTAGGGTTTTATTAACATAACAAAGAAAGCCCTGCTCCCAAATGAGATTACATCTACAGGTATGTTGTTAATTTTAAGTGACTGAAGTTGATTCAGAGTCTGTGTAGGATTTCTAAGATTTGAAAACTTGTGAGAGCAGAAAGCCTCATTTTTCTCCCAGAAGTGAGTATCTTGTAGGCTTGAACCACTAACCTTGTAGTTTGCAGTCCAGTGCTTATCCTATGGATCCACTGCACCCCTGTCTATAGGCATGTTGTTATTGTTAAGTGCTGTTGAGTCGATTGTATTAATAGTGACCCTATACAAGGTTTCTGAGGATTGACTGGTGGGTTTGAACTGCCAACCCTGTGGTCCAATCTAACCTTGTGGCCCAGTGTATTATCCTGCAGTGCCACACCAGGACTCCATCTACAGGTATGGGGGTTAGAATTCTAATGCATATTTGGGGGTGGGGGCACAATTCAATCCAAACAGATAATGTTATCTCTTAGCTACAGGTCAAGGAGGCAGATGGATGGTTGAGGTCTTGCAAAATTGTTCATTTGCAAAGTTATCAGCCATACTCTCTTTCTTAAGCTATTTGCTTGGTATATGTTGCTGTATACAGGTTATCTAAAAATTATTATAAATGCCCATATATACAATATATATTATTTTATCTATATAAGGGAACTTCAGAAGTCCAGGGAAAAATTCCATTGTCTTTTCATTCTATTTTTCCACAAACTTTTTTGAAGTTTCCTTGAGCAACTTAAGGATTAAGCATGCTGGCCTCCTGCACAGTCAAAACTGAGTGCATAGTTTACAGCTTACCCTTGAATAGCACAGGTGTGAACTCTGGGGGTCTACTTGTATGTAGATTTTTTTTTTTCTGTTGCTATTGCTGTGAGCTGTGCTTTAAATGCCATGCACGAATATTTTGTCTCTCCATTAATATCACACAGCAGTGTTTTAAATGTTTGCACCCAACATTTGAGCTCATCGAACACTAACAGGACAAAAAAAAAAAAAAAAACCCTACATATAATCATCACACAGTTCAAGCCTGTGTTGTTTAAGGATCCACTGTAATCTATAGTTTACCAAATAATTTCAACACAATATGGTAAGTACAATTTACTGAGGTAAATCTAAGACCCAAGTAGAGCACCTGCAAAGGAAAACATTATCAACTTCTTGTAAGATTCAGAAAGGGTGTCACAGAAGGAAATGTGAGCAGACATGGTTTTGAAGGATGCATTGAAGTTTACCAGGTAAATCAGGGAAGGGAATTTTGTACCTATAGTTCAGATGCATAAATAGCCTGGGCTCCTGAGGAACTATAGGAGATTATAGATACTTTGGAGTATTGAGTGTGGAGAATATTATAACTTATTGACTCTCAATAAATGCAGACAAATTCAAACTACAATAAAAGATGTTATTACTCCAAGTGTTCATGAAATTTTTTATCTTACATCTAATGAAGAACAAAGCAGTCTGAAACTTCCTTTTAAATGAAACCACCAGCACTATCTCAGAGTTTAGAATTCCAATCCCTGGCTAAACAAGCTGTGAGTTCGAAGCCACCATCTGTACAGACCCAACCCTCGTCCCACTCGGCCTTGCAAAATTGTTCATTTGCAAAGTTCAAGATTTTTAATCCTTCTGGGCAAGGCTTCACTAATTAAAGCCCAAACAACCTTAAAAACAAATGAGCATTTGGGGGCACTGGGAACCACTCCATGGCTCTGGGTCCATTGTTTTTATTTCTTAACACTCAAAAAGACTTCTTTGTTTAATTCTGAGCTTCCGTGTAAATGCCTTTTACTCACTTAATGTACTCTTCCCTTCCTTTTGGCTGGAGTTTAGCTCACCACAATAGTCTAACAAAATCCAGCTAAAATCTCGTCTTTTTGGTCTTTTTCTGAGGTTACATGATTTGACTCTCTTTCTAAACACTCTCTACCTATGTTGGTCTCTCAAGTTTAGTAGCCACATGTAGTTGTTTTAAATGTGTAATTTTCAAGACGGAAAATAGAGATGCGCTGTGTATGCTGAGTGCAAAGAAAACCTACACTCTTGATAAAAGACAAAGGGATTTAGAGAGTAATCCTTGATGCTCCATGTGGGAATATTTCAAGGCTGTTGTTCATGGGCAACTGTTTTTATTCCTCTAATTTCTGTGGTCATATCTGGGAAACAAAAGCAGAAGGAAGCATTGGGAAAAGAAGGCTGTTGCTCCAGTGACCGTGTTCATATGTGTCATCAGTAAAATATAAGCTTTCGACACATGCTTGGTGGATTGCTAGTGGGGATGGGAGGTGGGGAGAGAAAGAGAGAAATGTTAGAGACACATAGATCTTTAGACAGCCGGATCTTTTTATAGGTTAAATGCATTGCATTTTGATTATGCTAAGCTTTTTCCTCTGTGACAAGCCTTAACTTTTTTTTTTTTTTTTTTAACCTTTGATGGGTAGCATTTTCATTCAAAGATTTTTTCCATTGTTGTAAGTTAAATCTTTTCTTAAAAGTAATTGCAATGCCCCTGCTTAGTAAATCAATACAAAAAAAGGAGTGTGCCCATCACTTGGATCTTCCTTTCCTTGAATCACAAGTAGCATGTGTGCTACAAATTGAGAGTTCAAAACAACGCAGCAGTTTTGTCTCCCCCCAACCCGCCCCACCACTGATCAGATAAAATCAAAGCCTCCTTAATGATGTTGAACATTTTGTGCTTTTAGATGTAGGTGTTACTTGTATCTTTGAAAGCCAGTGATAGTCCTCTACATAACAAAATGATCCCTTCCCCTCCCCATTCAGGAAATCGTCAATTAACTTTAGTCTGGTGCCTTCCAGGCTTCTGTGATATTATTACCTTCTCCCCACACTACCTGCCTATATTAATTACCCATCAGCCCAGGGCACACTGGTCAGCAATAAGGTTAACAGCTGAATTAACTTAGGATGAGGGGCTTTAGTTGATTGCATCTCCTTTTTTGACCTTGAAAATATACAGTGTCATCCAATAGATCAGCTAAAGTTGGGTCACCTTGTTTCAATGTTTCAATGAAAATTGTGCAAGCCCTACCTTATAAGACCATGGAAACCCAGTGACAAGTGTCACCTTCCTTGATCCATCCAATGTCTCTGGGGCTTCTCAAGAGACCTACATTTCTCAGTGTCATCTTTGACTCTTACCTCCTCTTCGAATTCTCACTTTCACAGCTCTATCCTCTCTGGAAGGAATCTTCCTTCAGTGTAGTGTGGAGGCTAGGAGCACTGACTCTGAAGCCAGCTTAGCTGAGTAACTGTGGGCAAGTTACTTAGCCACTCGCTGCCTCATTTTCCTCATCCACAAAAGAGGATAAGACATCTCCTCATTGGTGGCTATTAGTATTCAATGAGCATAAAGCACTTAGAAGAGGAGCAGCACATAGGAAATGCTCTAAAGTTTTACCTTCTATTCTTTCTGCTTCATACCATCCTAAGGATGTGAAGCTGTTTCCCTTCTCTTCCCTGACCTAGCCTTGGCAAGCAGAACTGTTTTCCTGAGGTTTCAGAAGTAATAGAGGTGAGTGTTTACAGTTAGTATCTGCCTTTGCAATGATCACAGCCTCTCTGCAGGTCCTGCTGAGGGCATGCTCACTGGTCATCTCCTCCTCTGTGCCTCCTGTCTCCTACTTGTGTCTCCTTCATCAGTGCCCTCTTTCTCAGTCCTCCCTCCTCTTCCTCCGGTTCCTGTTTCTCAACCCACCTAACAGCCTCTCTGATTGCTAATAGACATAAATGAATGCACACAGAAAGGTTGTTGTTGTTATTGTTAAGTGCCATCGAATCAGTTCTGGCTCAGTGTGACCCTGTATAGGGTTTCAAAGGAGCAGCTGGTGGGCTTGAACTACTGACCGCTTATCGTAGAGTGCCACACCAGGTAGAAGGTCCCTGTTGGGGACATGAAAACTCCATGTTGAGAACCCCTAAACCTCCCTGTGCATCTCTTCATTTGTACTAAAATGTAATAAAACTGCAGTTGTAAGCATAGCATGTTCTCTGAGTCCTGTGAGTTGTTCTAGCAAGTTATTGAACCCAAGTGAGTAATGGAATGGGAGCCAATAATTCAAAAGCGGGCTGAGGCCTGGGACTCCTGAATTTACAGAGGGGTTAGAGGCAATTTGTAGCCAGTGGGTCAGAAGTGAGGGTGTCACGGGAATTCCCAAGCTTGTGGTTGGAGTCTGAGGTCTTGGGCAGATTTGGCAGTCTGGAACACTGAGCCCTTTAACTTGTGAGGTCTGACCCACCACCCAGTGGTTACAGTCAGAGGAAGAAGTGCTGCAGCTGATGTCAGAGAAGTGAGGACTGGGATTTTGATTTGCCCCAGTCATATGTAGATAAAGCTTCTTTTAAAAGCATGAAGTAGTTAGTCTCCATTTAGGGACAGAAACCGCCAAATGGATCCAAGTAGCTGCTGCTGCTCTGGGATGAGACTCTGAGTTCACCACAGATGTCACCACACTTGACTTTTTTTTTATTTTACCATTCTGAATTCATTTGCATTTATACCCCTGCCCTCACTGTGGTTGACCTAAATGCATCCTTCAGTTATTGGACTTACATAAATTAGCAAATCATTCTACTACATGACCAGCAGAGAATTCTGGAGACCCGTTCTGAGCCCTACTCAATAGTGCCATGATAACAAAATGCAGGAAAATCCCTGCGTAGCGGAACCTTTAACAGTTGCTTCAGAATTGCCTCTGCTTGCCCTGGCTGCTGTCTAGTGAAGTGAACTGACTGACCCACCACAATTGCTCAGGTCATTTATTCTGAAAGCTGTACAGCAGTTCTGAAATCTCTCTAAACATGCCCGTGGCCCAGGTTTGGACACAGCTAAAGAGGTTGTGGTCATACTCGTGACAGGTCTGCTTAAGACATTTTCCAGAGTGCATTTCCTTGACTCATTGCAGCAGGATGCTAACCAGCCTTCCCACCACCAATTCCCACTGCTTCCATTCATCCTAAATTCAACTGACAGAATAATCTGCCTCAAACTTCCATCTTATTAAAACCCTCACCTGTTCAAGACCCATCAGGGGCTTCCTACTGCTGCCTGCATCCATTCCACCCTTTTCAGTCTAGTATTTAAGGCTCCCCATCAGTGATTTTGTCATCTAGTGAAGCATCTTCTGCCTTACCTAAAACTTCTCTTTAGTCTGGCCCTTTTGTTGCAGGCAAACCAAGACTGTCTGTACTTCTGGGCCTGGTAGAAGTCATCTCATATTTCCCTGCAATACAATCACACCATTTTTTCTATGTCCCCTCATGATTTACAGATTTAATAATTTCCCAAATTAGCTCCATTTATATGTTATATCCAAAGACCAAGAAACTCTACCCTAATGATGTCTAGACTTATAAGTTCTCATCTTGTGCTCACAACAGACATTACTAGTTAGTCACGGCACATTTTCTCATTGAGTTGTTGTTCTCAGCTTCTCAACAATAAGCTCTAAGTAACTCCCTCCTATCAATTGGTGTTGGCATGGGACAGGAAGTTTCCTTGCCATCTTTTTTTCTAAAGAGTCATCACTTGTTTTGACCTAGATGGTAGAAATAAGAATGTTTGGTCATGGCACATGGCAAAGATGATCTTTGTATATTTTTTCCATATTTTCTCCCTGAAGTCTAGGGCTCTATATATCTAGATGAGTAAAGCATCATCAATAGATTCATAATGTTCCAACTCAGAGTGACCCTGTATAGGTTTTCCAAGGAGTTGTTGTTGTTGTTATGTGCCGTGGAGTCAGTTCCGACTCATAGCAACCCTGCATAGGCCTGTAAATCTTTACAGGAGCAGAAAGCCTCATCTTTCTCCCACGGAGCAGCTGGTAGTTTCGAACTGCTGACCTTGCGGCTCACAGCCCGATTCGTAACCACTGCGCTACCAGAGCTGGTAATTTTTAACCACTAACTTTGTAGTTAACAGCTCAGGGCTTATTTTAGAGCAACACATCAGGACTCCATATAAGTGACTTTGCTGCTATTGTTGTTGTAAACACCATGGAGTTGGGTCCACCTCTAGAGACCTTGTATAGAGTTTGTTAGGAGCAGCTAATGGGTTTGAACTGCCAATTTGTGGCTAGCAGTCCAGGGCTTATCCTTAGATACTCTCCACAAATGCTCAAAGGCTACCTAGACTCTGTTTTGATCTACAGCAAAATTTCTCTAGTGACAAGGTTACTAAGACAACTTGGATTAATGGACAGAACAGGAACTCTAGAGAAAGATATACCTAACTTGAAATCACTACTCTTTCACATACGGGCCATGCAACATTGGGCAGATTACTAACCTCTTATCCTAGCTACTAATCTGTAAAACGGAGTTGATAATATGATAATATGTTGATAATAACAGGAATAAAATAATAACTGTTAATGGTAATAGCAAAAAATAATCAATGGTAATTATACAACTCTAATAACAACAGCTATATTTTCAATGCAAAATCCTATGAGAGGCTTCAAAAAATTCATGGAAAATGTCTATTATCTTTTCATTCCATTTTTTCCATGAACTTTTTGAAGCCCCTTATAGGTATACACTATCTCTAACCCTTAATATGGTGTCCTGGGGTGGCACTGTGGGCTAATGTGCTAGACTGCAAAGTCAGATTGAGTTGCAAGGTCAGTGGCTCAAGCTCACCAGCCGCTCTGTGGTAACCCTAGACAGGGTCACTATGGGTCGTAACCGACTCCACAACACTTAATAACAACAACAGTCCTTAATGTGACCCCATAAAGTAGATACTGCCTTCATAAATGACAAAATTGAGACTCAGAGTAATTAAATTACTATCCCAATGCCATATAGATAGTGTGTGGCAAACAGGAATTCTGCATGCCTTTTTCTCAATATTCCTATCATCCTCAATATGTCATTGTGCATGCATACGCACACATACCAGAGCTCTGCTCTATCTGACTTCAAGCATATATGTTTTGCTCTGCACATCACTAGGTAAATATATGAGGTCCATAATAGATGCTTAACAATTTAAGTTCTCATTCCCAACTTCCCTTCCATAAACACATGCTGAACAAGACTTTTTCATGCCTCATTGGGGGAATTAGGTGTCCTATTGGCATTCTAACTTGTTCACTTCATTTTCTTCTCTATTGCTTGACTTTCCTACATACAGATGTTTGAAAAATATTTGTTTTCTGCTCATGATGTCAGGAAATTTAGAATTTCCTCTTAGCATCTGCAGGTACCTAATGCTTCAGGGTCTTTTTTCTGTCAATCTTACACCTCTGCTTAATAACTACTTCTCTTAACAAAATTTTAAAAATCAGGTTTCCCAAATTTTCTGTTATTAATATTTAAGTTAAAGTTATCCTTCCTCCCTCCAAGGAGTATTTGTAATGCAATACACCATTTTATTTCTTGACTGTTGTTTCCATGAATATTGATAGTGGTTTCAAGCAAAATGAAGTCTTTGACAATTTCAATCTTTTCTACATTTATCATGATGTTATGCACCAGTACAGATGTAAAGATTTTTGTCTTCATTCCATTGAGATGCAATCCATACTGAAGGCTTTGATATTCATCAGTAAATATTTTAAGTTTTCTTTGTTTCCAGCAATCGAAGTTGTATCATATGCATATTATAGGTTATTAATGAGTCTTCCTTCAGTCCTGCCTCTTGGATTATTTGCTCAGCATACAGATTGAATTAATATGGTAAAAGGATATAACAGTTCCTGATTTTAAACTGTTCAGTCAGTATCTTCTTGTTCTGTTATAACAGCTGCCTCTTGTTCTATGTACAGGCTCCTCATGAGCACATTTAAGTATTCTGGAATACCCGTTCTTCATAGTTTGTTATGATCCACACAGTCAAATGTGCTTGCATAGTCAATAAAGCACAAGCAAACATCTTTTTGATATTCTTGCTTTTAGCCAAGATCTAGTTTCGTGTCCTCTTCTGAATCCAGCTTGGATTTCTGGAAGCTCCCTGGGCATGTACAGCTGTTAGTGTATTTGAAGTCTCTTCAGCAAAAATTTCCTTGGCATATTATATTAATGATATCATTGTTCAATGATTTCTGCATCCATTTGGTCACCTTGGTTTAGAATGGGCACAAATTTAGATATTTTCCTATCAGTTGGCCAGCTAGCTGCCTTCCAAATTTCTTGGCATAGACTAGTGATGTCCTCCAGTGATGTATCAGTTTGTTGAAAGATTTCAGCTTGTATTTCATTAGTTCCCAGAGCCTTGTTTTATTGTCAGCACGTTCAGTGTAACTTGGACCTCTTCATTTAGTACAATTGGTTCTTGGTCATATGCTTCCTCTTGAAATGTCAGCATCGACATTTTGGCACAGTTACTTTGTGTATCCCTTCCATCTTTTTTTGATGCTTCTTGCAATATTCAGTATTCTCTTCATTGTTGTTGTTGTTATGTGCCGTGGAGTCGATTCTGACTCAGTGACCCTGTACAGGGTTTCCGAGGCTATAAAACTTTACGGGAGCAGAAAGCCTCATCTTTCTCCCGCAGAACAGCTGGTAGTTTCGAACTGCTGACCTTGCAGCTTGCAGCCCAATTCGTAACCACTACGCTACCAGAGCTCCTTATAGAATCCTTCTATATTGAAATCTGAGTTGAATTTTCTCTTTAATTCTTTCAGCTTGAAAAATGCTGAGTGCATTCTTTCCTTTCAACTTTCTAACTCCAGGTCTTTTCACATTTCATTATAATTCTTGACATTGCCTTTTGAGCTTTCCTTTGACATTTTCTATTCCGCTCTTTCACTTCCTCATTTCTTCCAGTTGTTTTAGCTTCTTTAGACTTAAGAGCAAGTTTCAGAATCTCTTCTGACATCCATTTTGAGCTTTTCATTCTTTCCAGCCTATTTAATGACCTTTTGATTCTTCTTTACGATGTTCGATGTTCTTGATGTCATCCCACAACTCTTGTGGCCTTCAGTCATTAGTTTTGTTTTGTATTCATAGAAAAAAATTTAAATGCTTTATTGTGAATTATGTGATAGTTTACATGGGAGAACATTAGTTTTACAGTCATCCTATTGTATATCCTTTCATTGCCATGGTTACAATCCCCTCCATGCATCATCAACCAACTACAGGGTATACCCTGCAAGCCGCCCCCTATTCATCAGCACACAGCCCCTCTCCCTCTCTGGATCTAAAGTCCCCAGCTGCTCCATCTCTCCACGTCATGGTCTCTGCCTCTATCTCTGGTGTCACTGCTTCTCTAGGTAGGGTCCCACTCTCCTCTCTTCTCCCTTGATGGTCCCAGGGATCTCCGCTCCTAGACTGCAAAGTTAATCACTCCCTTCCTTGCTACAAAAACGTCTACCTTTACACTTCCAACCCCCACAATCAGTGCTGATAGCAATTATTCACTATTGTATTACAAGAGACCTATCTGCATTTCCTTTCATCAGCCCCACCTAGATAGACTGGATACTACTCAGTGGAGATTCTACATTCCTCCACGCCCTCTGGATCTAGGTTCCCTCTTGAAAGCTTGTAAACCAGTCACTTCTTGCCTTTGTTTTGGGTAGCCAATGTCCAAGTTGCCCACCCTTGTCTACTCTGTGTATGGAGGGAGTGGGAATTATTCTTGCTGTAAAGATTAGTTTCCTCTTTTGAGCTACTGCATCCATAGGTGTAGGTCAGGTTCATCAAATTGTATCAGATTACTCTTTTTTTTTACCTCTTCTTTCATCTTCTAGTTGAGCTCTGATCATCCAGTCATTGAAGCCAGGTCAAATGTGTATTATCTACAAGTGTGGGTGTTCTTGTGCATATGCCCTCTCTTCTTATCAGCTGGATGCTTCACTCTCCACTCTAGTCCTCTGTGGCTATGTCACTGACTCTGGGCCCAAGAGTCCCCAGGTCTTGCCACACTGCTGGCCAACCAGGTCTCCACTCGGGTTCACAGGAGTCTATTGAACATTGTAGGGCCTAACTTGCAGCTTCATTGCTGTTTTCCCCTCACTTCCCCTTATTGGTGACAAATGTGGTCACCAATCAGAGCATGTATTCCCATTGAGTCTTAGTCTTGGAAGGGAGTTTGCTCTGAGGGGACCCACCCACTTGCCTTGATGTCTCCTGGGCGAACAACTTGCTTGTTGTTGTAGTAATCATTCGGTCTGCCTACATTGTTTTGTATTTTTCCTGTCAGTCTTTCTTTCAAGAAGTATCTTCTGTTCTTCTAGTCACTCCAGGCTAGTCTGCTTGTCCTTTCAAGTGGAAAATTCCCACCTCTGAAGATTCTGGATGCTGTTCAGGATTCCACCTATGGTCTTATGTAATGCAGAGGGTCCACAGGAAGCCTCCTTCACTGGGCACATTGTAGCCCCATTTTAGGTATTCCAATCAGTTATAGGCAGAAGACAGACTTACAAACTTTCCAGTCATTTGGTTTTCACACATCAAATCTAATCCTGAGATTGTCTCTGAATTTATATAAGTTATAATCAAGGACATATTTTGGGTCTTGTGGACTTGCTTTAATTTCCTTTAACCTTAGCCTGAACTTGTACATGAGTAACTGATGATGTGTTCCACAGTCAGCCCCTTGCCTTGCTTTGGCTGATGATATTGAGCTTAACCATCATCTCTTCTCACAAAAATCTCTTCTCACAGTTTAATTCCTGTGTATTATAGCTGGTGAGTTCCATGTATATAGTTGCTTTTGAGGCTGTTGAACAAAGGTATTTTCAATAAATAAGTTGTTGGTCTTGCAAAATTCTGTCATGCAATCTCCAGCATCATTTCAGTCACCAAGGCCATATTTTCCAACTACTGATCTTCCTCTTTGTTTTTAACATTCACATCCTAGTCACCAGTAATGATCAATGCATCTTAATTGTGTATTTAACAATTTCAGACTAAGGAAGTTTCTAGAATTCTTCAATTTCATCATCACTAACTTTAGTGGTTGGTGTGTAAATCTGAATAAAAATAGTATTAACTGGTCTTCCTTGTAGGCATATAGATAATTATCCTGGTACAGATAATATCGTACTTCTAGAACCTGAAATGTTCTTTGTGAACAATGAATATGACACAATTCCTCTTAAATTTGGCATTCTATATGATTGTCTGATTCCAAATGGCTAATGCTAGCTCATTTCAGCCCACTAATGCCTAGGATATCAATCTTTATGTGTTCCATATCATTTTTTATGACTTTCAATTTTCCTAGGTTCATACTTCATATACTCCTCATTCTCATTTTTATGGATGTTATAGTTGCTTCCCATTTTAAGTTGTGCTCCATCAGCAAACAGAGGTCCCAAAAACTTTGTATCATCTCATATCATTAAGGTGAACTCTACTTTGAGGAGGAAGATCTTCCAACCTAAGGGGCTCACCTTCTGACACTATATCAGACAATGTTCAGATACTATTCTTTTCAGTGGCTAACCATTCAGAAGTGGTCTACCTCACCTCCTTCCTAGTCTTTGTCAGTCAGGAAGCTCTGCTGAAACCTCCATAGTTGCCCCTGCTGGTATTTAAAAGGCCAGTGACATAGCTTCCAGCAGCATAACAACACATAAACTACCGCAGTATGACCAACTGGCAGATGAATAGTGGAACTCTAGCACTAGGGTTACATAAATCTTATTAAATGATAATTTTTCTATCTTCCATATTCTACTCTAATATCAAATCCGTGCATATAAATCTGAAACCTAGCCAATTCCATCAAACTGAGTCAGACTCATAGTGACCCTGTGTAGGGTGTCTCAGGCTGTAAATTTTTATGGGAGCAAAAATCCTCATCTTTCTCTTGAAGAACAACTGGTGGGTTTGAACTGCTCAACTTTGGTTAGCAGTCCATTGCTTATGCCATAATGCTAACAGTACATAATATTAAAGTATTATTTTTATAAATGTCGAATAATATTTTATAAAAATGGTCCACTGTAATAATGGCTACCAGAGCCTGCAATGTCTCCAGCACAATACTGGCGCCTTTGGAGATTTTTTCTCAAGGTTAATTGGTTCCAAGTGAAAGAAAACCCAACTCAAACTAGCTTTTTTAAAAATTGAAAGTAGTATTTAACGGTTCACTTAACTGCAGATATGTATTTATTAGAAGTTAACCTAAATGAAATGGGCAGCAAACAAATGAGGGGCTTGTTTCTATGGGGCTGAGGCAGCAGACTGTCAGACTTTCAGACTTTGTTTCTCTGTCTCCACATCTCACCTCCTTCTCTTCTGGGCTGGCTTGTGTCCTAGTCAGGTTCCTACGGTATCCAAATAGCTGCAGCAGGTCCAACCCCTCCTTCATCTTGTTATCTTAATGTTTATAGGAAATACTCTTTTTCAGGAGTCAGAAAAAATCTCATTGTATCTCCTTGACTATTGGTGGTGGTTGTGTGCCATTGAGTGGATTCCAACTCATAGTGACCCTGTGTGGGGTTTCTGAGGCTGTAAATCTTTACAAGAGTGGAAAAATCGCATCTTTCTCCTACAGAACAGCTGGTGGATTTGAACTTCTGACCTTGCAATTCGCAGCCCAAGTCTTGAAACCTGAGTCTTGTTTCCCATTACATCACTAGGGTTCTTTCATTGGCTCTAAGCAGGTCACCATATCATCCCTGATCCAAATCCTGGAAGTGGGGTGATGAAATACTATAATCAATTATGGCTCCATCTCATGGTCTACTCCTCAAGCTAGCATGACCATGCAAGACAAACAGAGGTGCCATAGAGTTGAAGGATGCTGGGTATTGACTATCTCAAATACTCAGTATTCATTTTTACTATATGCCTGACATTGTTCTAGGTTCTGGAGATACAAGAGTGAAAAAAGGAAGTTTCATCATCCTGAAGCTTATTCTCTAGTGGGATAGTATAGGAAATCAATGTTTATTTATAAGCCACGTATAGACACTCACTATAGAAAAAATACTAAGCAGGATAAGTGATACAGTAAAGTCTTTTGGGAAGAAAAATCCTCATGTTTTTATAATGAAAGCTATGAGGTTGAAAGTGACCATTATTGTTTTATGAAGAGTGGTTAGAGAAAGTGCCTTTGTTAAGGCAACCCTTGAAAATGGTCTAAAGGAATTGAATGCACAAAAAAGACAGTTACATAGGGGACAACATCTCACACAGAGGGAATAACAAGAGCAAGTGTCCTGATGTAGGAGAATACTGCTGAGTGTGAGTACCATCAAGAAAACCAGTGTGGCTGGAAAAGAGTGAGCAAGAGGGAGGGTAGGAAGTGATGATTTCAGAAGTGTAAGTGTGGGAAACCGAGCAAGCAGGGCAAATTGAAGACCTTTAAGGCCATTGTGAGGACTTTCACTTTTATTGTGTGTGAGATGGAAAACCAATGACGGTACTAAGCAGATGGTGATATAACCAAGCATATCTTTAAATTGCTATGATACTGGAAGCTATGCTATTATTATTTCAAATATCAGCAGGGTCACCTGTAGTAGACAGGTTTCAGCAGAGATTACAGATTAAAAAGAAAAGGGAAAAATGTCCTATGATTTACTAAAAATCAGCCAATATAAATACTTTGAAGAACAACAAAATAATGTGGAAGATGAGCCTCTAGGTACAATGGCCACAACAATGGTCTTGAGCATACTAGCACTGATCATGAAGATGACACAGGATTGGTTAATATTATGGACTGCACTTCAATGTAAAGAAAACAAAAATCCTTACTGCTGGACCAATAAGTAACATCATGATAAAAGGAGAAAAGGTTAAACTTATTAAAGACTTCATTTTACCTGTACCCACTCTCAATACTCATGAAAGTTGTTGTGGTGGTGTTAGGTGCCATTGAGTCAGTACCGACTCATAGCAACCTTATGCACAGCAGAACGAAACACTGCCTGCTCCTGGGCCAATCTCACTACTGTTGCCACGCTTGAGTCCATCCATGCTGCCACTTAGCTAATCCATCTCGTTGGGGGTCTTCCTCTTTTTCTCGGACCCTCTACGCTACCAAACATGATATCCTTCTCCAGTGACTGGTCCCTCCTGACACTATGCTCAAAGTATGAGAGACAAAGTTTGGTCATCTTGGCCTCCAAGGAGCACTTGGGCTGCACTTCTTCCAAAACAGATCTATTGGTTCTTTTGGCAGCCCATGGCACTTTCAATATTCTCCCCCAACACCATAACTCAAAAGCGTCAATTCTATGGCCTTTCTTATTCACTGTCCAGCTTTTGCATGCATATGAGGTTATTGAAAATACCAAGGCTTGGGTCAGGCACACCTTAGTCCTCAAGCTGACATTTTTGTTCTTCAACACTTTAAAAAGGTCTTGTGCAGTTGATTTGCCTAATGAAATATGTCATTTGATTTCTTGACTGATGCTTCTGTGAGTGTTGATAGTTGATCCAAGAAGAATGAAGTCCTTGATAACTTCAATCTTTTCTCCATTGATAAGAATGTTGTTTATTGGTCCAGTGGTGAGGATTTTTGTTTTCTTTACATTGAGATATAATCCATACCGAAGGCTGTACTCTTTGGTCTTCATCAGTAAATGTTTTAAATCTTCTTCATGTTCAGCAAGCAAGGTTGTATCATCTGCATATCACAAGTTGTTAATAACTCTTCTTCCAATCCTGATGACACGTTTTTCTTCATAGAACCCAGATTCTCAGATTATTTGCTCAGCATACAGGTTGAATAAATATGGTGAAATAATACAACCTTGTCGCACACCTTTTTTAATTTTAAACCATTCAGTGTTCCCATGTTCTGTTCAAACAACTGCCTCTTGGTCCATGTACAGATTCCTCATGAGCACAATTGATTGTTCAGGAATACTCATACTTTGTAATGTTGTCCATAGCTTTGTTATGATCCACACAATCGAATGCCTTTGCGTAGTCAATAAAGCACAGGTAGACATCTTTCTGAAATTCTCTGCTTTCAGCCAAGATCCATCAGACATCAGCAATGATATCCCTCGTTCCACGGCCTCTTCTGAATCCAGCTTGAACCTCTGGAAGTTCTCTGTCAATGTATGATTGCAGCCATATCTGTATTACCTTGAGCAAAACTTTACTAGCATGGGATATCAAAGAGATTGTCCGATGATTTCCGCATTCCATTGGGTCACTTCTCTTTGGAATGGGCACAAATATGAATCTCTTCCAGTCAGTCAGCCCAATAGTTGTCTTCCAAATTTCTTGGCAGAGATGAGTGAGTGCCTCATGTGCCGCCTCACTTTCTTGAAAGATTTCAATTTTTATTCCATCAATTCCTGGTGCCTTGTTCTTTGCCAATTCCTTCAATGCACCTTGGACTTGTTCCTTCAGTATCATTGCTTCTTGATCATATGCTACCTCTTGATATGGTTGAACATCAACCATTTCCTTTTGATACAGTGACTCTGTGTATTCCTTCCATCTGCTCTTGATACTTTCTGCATCATTCAATAATTTGCCCAGAGAATCCTTCAATAATGAAAGTCGAGGCTTGAATTTTTCTTCAATTCTCACAGCTTGAGAAATGCTGAGTGTGTTTTCCTTTTTGTTTTTCTGATTCCAGATCTTTGCACATTTTGTTGTAATATTTGGGTTTATCTTCTCCAGCTGATCTTTGAAATTTTCTCTTTAGCTCTTGGATCTCCTCATTTCTTCCATTTGCTTTGGCATCTCTATGCTAGAGAGCAAGTTTCAGAGTCTCTTTTGGCATCCATTTTGAACTTTTCCTTCTTTCTTGTCTTCTTAATGACTTTTTGCTCTCTTCACGTATGATGTTCTTGATGTCATCCCACAACTCTTCTTGTCTTTGGTCTTTAGTGTTCAGTGTAACAAATCTGTTCTTCAGATGATCTCTAAATTCAGGTGGGATATATTCAAGGTCATATTTTGGCTCTCATGGATTTATTTTCATTTTCTTTTGCTTCAGTTTAAATTTTCAAATGATTAATTGATGGTCTGTTCCACAGTCTGCCCATGACCTTATTTTCAATGATGTTATAGAGCTTTTCCATTTTCTCTTTCCACAGATGTAGTCAATTTGATTTCTAGGTATTACATCTGGTGACGTCCATGTGTATAAGTCATCTGTTATGCTGTCTAAAGAAGATATTTGTAATGAACAAATCATTGCTTTTGCAGAATTCTATCATGCATTCTCCAGCATCATTTCTATCACCAAGGCCATATTTTCCAACTACTGATCCTTCCTCTGTGTTCCCAACCTTTGTATTCCAATCACCAGTAATGATCAATACATCTTGATTGCATGTTTGATCGATTTCAGATTGAAGAAGTTGATAGAATTCTGTTTCATCCTCACTGGCTTTAGTGGTTGGTGCATAAATTTCAATAATAATGGTATTAACTGGGCTTCCCTGTAGGCACATGGATATTATCCTATCACAGACAGCATTTTACCTCACGACTGATCTGGATATGTTCTTTTTGACAATGAATGCAACACCATTACTCTTCAATTTGTCACTCCTGACATAGTAAACCATGTGGTTGTCAGATTCAAAATGGCCAATACCACTCCATTTCAGTTCACTAATGCCTAAGATATCTGTGTTTATGTGTTCCATTTCATTTTTGACAACTTCCAATTTTCCCAGATCCATACTTTGTACTTTTCATGTCCCAATTTTCAGTGGATGTTTACAGTTTTTTCTCTTCATTTTGAGTTGTGCCCCATCAGCAAATGAAGGTCCCATGGGCTTTTCTCCCACAGGCTTTACTCAATTCCCATCATCACAGTCAACTCTACTTTGAGGAAGCAGCTCTTCTCCAGTTGCATTTTGAGTGCCTTCCAACCTGAGCACTATATCTGACAGTGTTTCTCTGCTATTCATAAGGTTTTCAGTGACTAAATATTTGGAAGTAGTTTGTCACTCCTTCTTCCTAGTCTGTCTTTGTCTGGAAGCTCATCTGAAACCTGTCCACTATGGGTGACCCTGTTGGTATTTAAAATGCCAGTGGCATAGCTTTCACAATTACAGCAACTGACAAGCCACCACAGTACAACAACCTGACAGACAACTGGTAGCCATTTGGTTTTAGGTGGAAACTGTCAGTTTTTCATTTTGAGGAGATCTGTGTGCATACGTAGTAGAACCCTACAGGGTTGCAGGTAGGGTGTCCATTCACTCAGGCACCCCCTCTAGTCACCAGAATGGAGGTGCTCAGACAACGAGAGAGGAATGAACAGATATCAAAAGAAAAGAATGTCCACACCTGTATCTCCACAGTTTTGTCAGGCGTTCGTGGCTGTTCTGATCCTTCCCCAACTTGGTGTCTCCCAAGATGGCAGCTCCTGGAGCAGCTGAACATCTTGAATTAGAAAGCAATGGATTTCTTGATTCTGCTACAAATTCCCATAGCTGTAAGCCTTCCAAGCTTGTAAATATTTCTTTATATGTGGTTCAGAGTTCTAGCACCATCCCCTGAGCCTGCTTGGTCTGGTATTCTGTGTTGTTGTTGACGAAGCTCCTCACTGCACGTCTACCCTATCTGCCATGTTGTTTGGACTTAATCATGGAAATAGTAGTCAACAAATCAAACAAAAGAGAGGTGGCAAGATAGAAGACCAGGCAGAAAGGCTGTATGGACCCTCTACAACAAAGATACTGATAACAAAAGGAAACAGATGCAGTTGATAGTCCTGGAATTCTGAGTTTCAGATGAAGGTATAGAGAAGTGGATGGAATGCTTACTAGGAGAGAGAGCTGAGCAGACTTTACAAAATAAGGAGAGATTGGTGATATGAAACAGAGACTAGCTGGGCATAGCCATCTTGACCATTTGTGAGCAATTTCAGAGACAAGAAAATTTATTGGGACTGCAGAAACATACCTGTGGCTGGCAGAGACAAAGGTGCAATGTATTTCTTGTTCCCCATATTCTCTGGTAACCAGAGGTGAGGCTGGCTCCCACCCACATACAGCCCCAGGGAAGCTACCCCTCTCCCAGTGGTTGCAAGTGAGTACCTTGGTTGTTGGCCTAAATAAAGAAAAGGGAGCTGTTTGCATTGACCCAGTTAGGACAGGCGCTTCTCCATATCTGCAGAGTCAGTTCTGGCTAGCCTTGGGCTAGCCTTCACTAAGAGAAGTAGGTAAACAGGCATGTGGGAGAGAAAAACAAAAGAAAAACACAGAAGAGAAACTGTTGATCTGTGTTGGTGGCCAGGCCAACTGTGGTGTGGCTATCTTGAACTTTCACAGTTGTCTTTGAAGGCTAGAGGGCATTAAGTGACACAGAGGCATACCATCTATTGGTGAACAGAAAGGGGTGGAATTTTTGTTTTCCTTTTCTTCTTGAACCCCACCTTACCCTGGTGACTAGAGATGTGGCTGGCCCCCATCCGTGTACACTCTCAGGGAAGCTCCTGCTTTCTGGGCTGTTGAAGTTGTATTAAAATGTATGAGGAGTTAGCAGCACCAACCCAGGCACCTGGAATCAGGTATGGCCTATACCAGATCTGCAGAGCTGGTTCTGGTCAACTCAGGACTAGGGGGGCTTCTCACCCCTGACTCCCCTCTGGGATGGAAATGCACTGATACCCTAGCTACTTTGGGGTCTTTATGAATTACTGCCAGATTGGGTGGCCAGAACGATCAAAACCTAGCCCTATGTGAACGCTATCTAGGGTTGAATGTTACCACGTCATCCCTAACCCACCCACAACATGAGGTTCATGACTGGCAGGAGATTCCTGAATTCTCTCCTGACTCTGGCACCTGCCTTATTTTTGTTTCCTTATTCTTTTTCCCTTGCCTTTGTCACTCTTGCTTTCTCTCCTTTATATCTCTCCTTTCCTTTTTTCTTATTAGCTTCTGCTGCTTCTCATTTTATTTTTATCCCCTTTTAATTAAATTTTTTTTAGTTGTTGCTATTCTGTGGTCTCTTTTCCTTTTACTTATTCCTTTCTCTAATTGTGTTTAGGCCTTTTTCTTTCTTTTATGTAGTTTTTTCCCTTTTTATTATTTTATTTTCCTCTCCTTGTTTTTCTCATTGGTTTTTGTATTCTGTTGATAGCTGTTACCTGCTTTTTTCTTTTGTTTTCTGGTTTGTGTTTGTTTTCCTTCTCT
>NW_006408590.1:5982470-5984594 GCF_000296735.1 Chrysochloris asiatica | reverse complement strand
CAATTTCTGTTCACACAAAGAATCTATTTACACAGAGTGTCTCAAATAAATCATGAAGAGGTAGAGCTAGAAAATATTTTTGAGGGAAAAAAGCATAAAAAGTACCTGAAAAAGAACTCAACCAAATGATATTTATGTAAATTCAAAATATTGAGAGAAAGGTATTGGGAAACCAGGACGACTTCAGAAAACACTACAGGAACAATCCAATGAAATTGATGATGGAAATAGAAATCCAGAAAATTAATACTAAAATTTCAAACATCGAGAAGACATTGAAAGACCAAAGGAATAGATTTGAATCAATGGAAGGCCAAATCAGTGAACTTGGAGATAAATCTCTCAATACTAGCAAGTTAGAAGAACAACCAGAAAGGATAAAAAAAAAAAAAAAAAAAAAAATCTAAAGAAAGCTTAAGGTCCATGTGGGACAATGGTGATTGAATTCAACAACAAGAAGAGACACACAGAAAAGATAGTCAAAAAGCACCAGAAGAAAGTTAACTAACATTATGAAAGGTGAGAAGACAGCCATTCAAGAAGTTGAATGGATAGACCTGCAAAGAAAATCATGAAGGCATCTCATAATTATAATCTTCAAAACCAAAAACAAGTTAAAAATCCTGAGAGCAGCTCATGAAAACAAAAACTCACCTACAAAGGAGAACCAATAAGATTAAGCTCTAATTTCTTAACAGAAACAATGCAAACAAGAAGACAATGGGGAGACATATACAAAACTCTGAAAGAAAAAAAAAATGCCAACGAAGAAACATATACCCAGCTAAACTGTCCCTCATATACAATTGTGAAATTAAAACATTTCCAGATAAACAGAAATTAAAGGAATTTGTAAAAACCTTACCACTTTACAAAAAATATTCAAGTGAGTCCTTTGAATTGAGAACCAATGATAGCAGACAACAACCGGGGATTGAGATACATGGCAACCCCCCAGAATTAGATCCAGATATAGAAGTATGCAAAGGAAAACAAATGTATTTATAAGACTCAATGGGGAATTAGAGATATCAATTTAGAATCAAGATAACTATAAAGATAATAGATGGAAAAGTAGTATAGTTACAGAACTCCAATTGGTGAGAAAGTCAAGTAGATTACAAAATAAAACAGATTATTTAAAATTGGGGAAGAAATTAAATTACAGGGTAGCCTCAAAGAAAGTTAACACACCTCCATATCAAATCAAGAAAAGGGAAAACCATGATGTTTTTGTAAATATCAAAACAACAACAGTGAAGAAATTGATAAAACACACACACAAACAAAACTCAGCACAGAAAATTATGTGGAACAAAAAAAACAGTGGCATAAGAAACACACACAGCAAAGTGACTGAAATCAATTTATACTTATCAAAAATTACACTAAATGTCAATAGATTAAATGTACCAGTCAAGAGACAGAAAGCAGAAGAAGGGATAAGAAACCAGGATCCTTCATTAGGTTGTCTACAAGAAAAATATCTTACACACAAAGATTAAAATATCAAGCTGATGGCAAAAAAAAAAACAGCAGGAGTGGCAGTAAAAAATAAGGATTCTTTTCGTTATCTTTGACTTTGGAGAGATTCAATATGCTATGTCTTGGTGATAAAAGAGACTTTAAGGTAGGTATGGGGAATGTCCAGCCTGCAGGCTATGTTAGGCCCACAAAATCATTTGGTTTTACCCTGCCAAGGCAACAGTAGTTACAGTCATCACATTGTTGATGGTAAGTGCCATCAAGTTTATTTTGACTCATAGTGACCCCATATAGGGTTTCCAGGAGCGTGTGATGAGTTTGAATCTCCAGCCTTACAATTCAAACTAACCTTTCAATCCAGCGCATTAACCCATAGCACCATACCAGGACTCCAGTCACTACATTGTTGTTATTAGGTGCCATTGAGTTGGTACTGACTTTCAGCGACCAGTTGCACAACAGAACAAAACACTGCCTGGTCCTGGGCCAACCTCACAATTGTTGCCATGCTTGAGCCACTGATACTGTCACTTTGCTAATCCATCTCACTGGAGGTCTTCCTCTTTTTCTCTGACCCTCCACTTTACCAAACATGATATCCTTCTCCAGTGACTGGTCCCTCCTGACAATATGTCCGAA
>NW_006408590.1:5928147-5968667 GCF_000296735.1 Chrysochloris asiatica | reverse complement strand
CATTTTTCATCTTTGCTGTTATTGTTTCAATCCATGATATTTTTATTAGCCTCATGTGTATGTTAAAGTCAAACAATGAATAAAGAAGACTGTAGTAGAATTGATGCAGTTGAGTTATGGTGTTGGAAGAGAATATTAAAAGTACCATGGACTGCCAAAATAACAAAGAAATCTGTGTTGATAGTAGTACATCCAGAATAGTCTTAGAAGCCTGGATGATGAGACAGCATGTCTCATATTTCAGACATGTCGTCAGAAGGGACCAGTCTCTGGAGAAGGATACCATGCTTGGTAAAGTGGAGGCTCCGCATGAAAAAGGAAGACTTCTAATGTGATGGGTTGGTACAGTGGCAACAGCAATGGGCTCAAGCGTAGCAATGTGAGGATGGCTGAGGACTGGGCATTGTTTAGTTCTGTTGTTGTGCTTTGGGTCACTATGAGTTGGAACTGACTCAACGATCCTAACAATGTCATGTTACTATGCAAGGGAGCTGACTCGACTGTGACTAATAACTGAAAATGCATTAAAATAATCATTTTCATTGCTACATGGCAGTGAATAAGAGAGAAGGCAGAAGTGGAAGTAGGAAGACCAGCGATAAGACTATTTTCACGTTTAGGGAGTAAGTGTGGCTTGTGTTGTACATGGTAATGTTGTTAAGTGCCATTGAATCAGTTCTGGCCCACAGCGACCCTGTGTAGTGTTTCTGAGGAGTGGCTGGTAAGCTCAAACCGTTGAACTTGTGGTGCAAACTGACTTTGCAGTCCAGTGCATGAACCCACAGTGGTACATCAGGACTCTGTAATGGTAATATGTGGTTAGATTTGGAGAATATTTTGAAGGTAGAAAAGATGAGATTTCATGACAGATTGGATATGGGGGTGTGGAAAGAGAAGAATGAAGGACAGAGCTAAGGCTTTGGCCTTAGCACATAAAAGCATGGTGCTACAGTTAGTAAGATTGGAGGAAGAACAAGATTCAGAGTGCAGCTGTTTTGAATAATTTAGGTTTGAAACACTGTCTTTTAAATGCTAAGAAGAGAAATGAAATCAACAATTGATGTCTAAGTTTGGAGTTCAAGAAAAAGATATGGGCTGGAAATTTAACCTTGGGGCTTGTCATCATCCAGTTGGTTTGTAAGGTCACTGATGCAGTGATTTAAGTGGGCTGAATGGGGTCTGATCACTGCAGCCTCCATATAAGGAACTGGAACAAGGTCTCCATTACCAGTGGCCTTGCATGCTAACAGCTCCCCTCTAAAAGGCTGCACAATTATAATGATAATTTTTTCCTTTTGTTTGACTCTTTGCCGACCTCCATTTTTCCTCCTTGAATAAGACTTTTCTCTTTCATTTTAAACTTTGTGAATGTTTTCCATACTTAACCATCTAAATATTGACACATCAGGAAGGTCAGTCTAAACTGAACTGCCAAAGCAAATGCTAAGATAGCCAAAAACAGAATCATGATTTATCTTGGAAGGCAGGACCACCATGTCTTGACTTTCAAAGCTGGAGTGACCTGCTGGAGGGCAGAAAGTGGGTGTTGTCATAGTATGGATAATGCCATGGCTTGTTCCTGCCACTACATGGGTGCTTAAGCTGAGGCATGAGAAGGTTAGTTGGGTCAAAGAGTCCTTTGCTGGAACCTCCAGGAACCTGGGTCAGCAGCCGTATGAACAGTGCCTAGAATAGCGATTGGCTTCTCCATCCTTATTGGCCAGCTTATTAATTGGGCACATAACCAGGCCTCTTTGAAGAGAAGTGAGGGTTGGGGCTGTGTGGGATAAAAGAGCAGAGCACCTGTTTTCACTTGACTCCAATCCTGAAATAATTCTGTGGCTCCTACAAGATTTGAAATAAATTAAATTCAAAAGGGCAACTTTGAATGGTTGACTCTGTGGAAAGATGTGGGTTTCCACTGCAGGAAATGGCTTAACTGAGAAATCGCATCTCCCATGCTTTGTGGCTGGCGTGGCTGTCAGTGCCTGACCGTGACTTGGACCCTGTGTGGTGGGTGGTTTTGCCAGGTTATCTCTGGCATCTAGTCTTTGCTTTCTGGACTTTGATAATGTCTGAGGAAGGTTAGAAGGGTAGAAACATGAAGCACACTTGTCAAGAGGGAAGGCATGCCAAGCAGTTTCACGTATCTGTGTTTTAAGTAAAGATACCTTCTATCAGAGAGGGAGGCAGTAACAAAATTCTGTCCTACCCAATACACAGATGGTTATTGTTGGATGATGCTTTTTGAATGATTTGGCCTGTCCTTCCAAACAAAGAAATTGAAACCTGAAGGAATTAAGTGTTATAGAGGAAGCTGGTATGCCCTAGTACAGGGGGTCAGAGATGGAGTCCTAAATCTGCTTGTCTCTCAAGTGGTTACCAGGAGAAATATCAAGAGAATCCTAGATCTTGGCCCATCTCTGTGCATAAGACCCTGTGCCTCATCCAGGAGGCTGGGAGTGGGCAGACAGGAATGGAGCAGGTGGAAATTCTTCTCATCTGGACCAATGACCGAGGAGCTTCCGTGATGACTTCTCCTTAGTCTCCAAGTATCAATAGAACTTTCCCTTTTTCCACAAACACTTATCAAGCATTTCCCAGCAATCAGGCTGCTAAGATGGAAACTGAGCAAGAATTTCCATCTTAGCAGCCTGATTATAGGTCTGCCACTTTGCATACTTACAGGTCTGTCACTTTGATCTTGGTTATAGGTTATAGGCACAGCCTGAGGTGACCAATGTGAAACAGGCCCTCTTGATCTCTTGCCAACTAAAGATTTGACAGAGAAGTTGGGAGATGTGAGGTCACTGCCTTTCATGGTATCCATCATTAATGCCTCCTTGGCAACAGGCAGAAAATTCCTGCCTGGGACCTAGGGCAGCTGATTAAGCACTCCTGCTAGCCCAGGGCCTGGGCCTGGCTGATTTTACGTCTTCCCTTTATCCCCTCCACAGAAAGAGAAACTGGAAGATACAATTGCAAGGCTATTTTGACCTTTGCTTTGGGTTCCTTGCAGACTGAGAAACATTTCAATCAGCCCAAAGCACAGAGACTTTTCTAATGAGGACTTGTCCAGACCTTCTGTTTGATAAGGGGCGGATTCGATCACTGTGTCAATCTTGCTTTTCACTGATGTTCCTGTGGCCTTTGATAGCACAGATCACACACACATAGGTGTGTCTTTCATGCTTCTAGGCCTCATGGGCAGGGGTCTACCAAGCCATCATTAATATGCACCTCAGCAGAGCTGGTGGAGGAAATGGATTGAAATGAAGGAGTTACAGATTCCTTTCATGTGAGCTCAGGAAACCCACCCTACACATGCATTACAATGGAGATTGCTCTCCAGAGAAAAAGAGACCCAGATATCAAATTGTACCTGCTGTATCTGTGACATTTTAAAATTGGGACCAGTTATTGTCTCCTTAAATATTAAAAGGGCTCTCTTTAAACATTAACCCAGTACTGTAGCTCTGCTTCTCCTGTACCTGATTTTTTTAAATGCATCACTGTATCAATAGGAGTGCTGGTGTAACGCTGTAGGATGAAGCACTAGACTGCAAAGTTAGTTTGAACCTCAAGGTCAGTGGTTCAGACTCACCAGCTACTCCTCAGAAACCCTATACAGGGTCACTATGAATCTGAAATGACTCTGAGATACTTAACAACAACAGCAATATCAATGGGAGTTTTTGGGCTGCAATCAGTGGAGGTCAGTATAGATAACTTATGTGAAGAGAGATAAACTCTAGTGGCAAAAAGGTAAAGTGCTAGGTTGCTAAACAAATGGTTGGAGGTTTGAATTCACCCAGAGGGGCCTTAGGATAAAAACCTGGCGATCTGTTCCCATAAAGATCACTGGCAAGAAAACACTATGGAGCAGTCGTACTCTATCATATCGAGTCACTGTGAGTCCAAATCAATTCCACAATACAGTTCTGAATATGGAGAGAGCTAACTGTGCACCCAGTTAAGGTAAGCACTGCCTCTGCAATAAATGCCCTTCAACCAATTTTCCCACCCTGGAACTTTTACACAAGGCTATTTGTTCCCGTTTGCATGACGTGGTTCCTCCTCAGGTAATAAGGGCAGGCTCACACTATAGGAGAGCTGATTCTTCACGAGATACTAGTGTGCTGTTTAGTGGAACACTGGATGCCAGATACCCGCTAAGTTTTCACCTCTGTTACTGTTCGTGAGGCCTATTCATTTTATTTCCTTTTTAAATCCGTACCTTTCTGTCCAGTGCAATTGCCTTAGTTGTGATGAAGCCTGTCTCAATAGGAGTAAATGAAGTAGCATGTAAAATCTCTGAGTATCTTGTCTAGCACTGAGCAGAAAGATATTATTAGTTGCATTTGAATTTGAATATACATTTTAAATTCTCAGTCCTCTCCATTGCCAGTGCATGAACATTCTAAAATGCAAATCTGCACATGCCATGCCTCTACTAAAAACCTCCTGATGAGTCTCCATTGCCTACAGAATAGTCTGTACTTGGTAACCTGATATGAGTATTGAGTATGTTGTTTATTCTTGTGTTCAGTGGTACAGTGGTAAATGCTTAATAACCAGTGCTCTGAGAAGGAGGGGTAGGAAATGTATGCATGAATATAAATATAAATGTATATGCATGGTAGGATTGTGAGTGTGAGTTATGCCCTCGAGCTGGTTCTAACATAGAGTCTCTGTATACGGTTTCCAAGGCTGTAAATCTTTGCCAAAGAGAAAAGCTTCAGATTTCTCTCTTGGAGCGGCTGATAGATTTGATTTGCTGACCTTAAACACTTGGCAGTCCAACACATAACGTCTATGCACCCAGGGCTACTTATACATACATTAATTTATTATAATTTTACTGATATGATACATGTATAACACACTTTTAAAAAATAGTAAAATCTATGATACTTGATTATAAATTTCCTGTAGTCAGTTGATTCTTACAGAATGTCTTTCTTGAGTTTTGTTGAATTCTTATGTCTGTTGCCAACCTCTAATTGCAACTGATAAACAAGTGTAGTTCCAATATGAATTGTTACTTGATATTTTCTCTTATGTTAAGGAGTACCTGAAGGTGAAATCCTGAAACTTTATTTTTTCTGTCAGTGAATCATAAATTTGCAAGTACTTGAATGTTTATTTTCTAAGCTAGCCACAATTTAATGGCTTTTAACAAGATACACTTTTAAATACAATATGCATTATTAGCACTTTCTTCCTCACTTTCTAAGTTTGAAACTCAGCAAAATGCTAAATCAAGCCATTATTTGTAGCATTTGCCCATTTCTATGGTTTAAATGCTCTCAACCATGGCCAATTTCAAGATGTTGTGTTGATGACATCAGTGAATGTCAAGTTGGGAAGACATAGCAGTACACATTCTCCAGTGTTTCCAGCACATTTACAGGAGCCATAGAAACCTCAAGAGCAGAGGTAAAGGTAAGTCATAGATTGAGATAAGTTTTGCATATTTATCACCTAAGTTTTAATATAATATATTTAATTTTAAGTTTATAAGTTTAATTTTTCATAATGGCTATGTTTAACAACCAGCTCACAAAATTCCTGAAGTTTTAATGAATGGCTCTTGCATGCTCATTCAACCCATCTCCAGCATGCTACTGCATTTGTAGATATGACCTTTAAAAATTCTGATGATCAAACATTTAATAGGTGAATGAATGAACTAACAGAAAACTCTATCTGGTTTCAACTGTCCTAATTTGTGACTTTCTTACCCTCTCCCACCATTCATCCTCTACCCAAGCCATCAAAGTAAGAAAGGTGTTCTAGTGAGCATCAATTCTTTTTAACTTACCAAAGCATTCATTTAGAACCCTGATTCCCCTTTGGAGAGTTAGTCCATCCCACTTTCAGCATGGGAGGTTCAAGTGAAGTCAGTCCACCACCTTAGTAGTAGGTTAACGTGTGACTGGTGTCCAACCACAACTGGTGAAGAATGGGCAGGTGAGCAAATTAATCAGTCAATGAATGTCAGCTCTAGGACTTTTTCAGGAACTATTGAGAAAGAAATATACTTAACAATATTTGAATGCCTAATTCAACCACAATTCTGTGTGCCTCAGTTTTCTTATTCTGTAAATTGGGAATAATATTAATACTAATTTTAAAAAGTTGTTTGGGAATTGCTTAAAAGAACCCAGCTACTGGTGAAAATAAACTTCAGGTATCTTCTCAGGGAAGACTAGCCAGATAATAAGGAAAGCATTAATTGATCATAGTCTCCTAGTTCTGTTCCCTTCCTCCTGTGTTTCCTTTTGTCAGAATCCATAATAAAAAAGAGTCCTGGTAAAGAGTGAGCATTGAAAAAATATGTATCAAATGGATGAATGAAAACCTTAAAGACTTTTGTATAAGTTACCTATTTCTATGTAACAAATTACCCCAACTCTTACCCTATAATGCCACTAGGGTTTCCAAGGAGCAGAGGTGTGTTGGAACTGCCAACCTTTTGGTTCACAGCCCAGTGCTGATCCTACAACACGACACGAGGAGTCTTTAGATGCTATAGAACCTCAGATACAAAAAATAAGGTTAGAAAAGATGCAGCCAAAACTTTTCCCCTTAGCCTTTAAAAAACACACACATTTTCACAATTCCTTTGCTTCCTGTTGAATTTTCAAATAGAAATGTTCTTCCTGAGATGACATAAAATTAAATTTTGCTTGGTACTCCCACAATCTTTCCTAATCTAATATATGTGGGGGCCTCATAAAATTCATAAAGAAATGGAATTAAAAGAGCATGAAACTTTCCCATGTTTTTAAAAAAAGATCCCTTGTATATACTTGCTTAAGGCATTCCAAAAGAGTAGATACAGCTCAACAGGCTTAGTTTGATCTTGGAAAAGTTGACAGAACTTCTTCCTGTGCCCCGTGAGTATTGTCACCTGGGGCAAGCTGGTGCCTAACTCCTTTGCTTCCAGACATAACAACATTTGGACACCATGTAAGACCTCACTGGATTGGCAGATTCTCTGGTTGGAATCTTTACTACTTGTCTTCTTGCACAGCCAGAGCAACGTTTAATTTGGATTAATCTCTAGTATGTGGAAGCCAAGCAGAATTGTGGGCTCTGCAAAACTGCCCCATCCCAAACTACTCCCCAAGTCTTCCTCATCTCCTCCTCTCTCGTGTAGTGCCAGTCATGAATCTCAGAGAAGAAAGTTTAAGGGCATCAACATTCAGACTCAACTGGAGTTGGGCTACAGGTTCTATGCATGCACTTTTACTTTATTTTATTTATTTTTTTGCTTCTGAAGACTGTGATGTCCTTATAGATTTTTGTAAGCATCACTCTTTCAGGTATAATCATTCACTGATTTTAATACATACATATTAAATACTTATGTATGCAACTTGCATATTGCTATGATGTTAAACAGCTTTCAGCAAAGCTTCCAGACTAAGATGGTCTAGGAAGAAAGGCTTGAAATTTACTTAAAAACTCAGCCACTGAAAACTCTATTGATCATAATAGTCCAATCCACCAACAATCAGGGGGTTGGCACAAGAGCTCCACATTGCTGTATTCCATTGTGCATGTGTTGCCATGACCAAGGGACAACTAGACAGTGGCAACTGACAACAACAACTGTGTGTCATCAACCGTGAGAGACACTGGAGATATAAAAAGCTTGTGGTTTAATGAGAGAAGCATATATCCAAGTCAGTGTGTGCTAAGCCTAGGATAAGTTTCTACGTCAATGGACACTTTGATTGCTTCTAGATGACTTCATAGAGGAAGTAATAAATGAATTGCATCCTTAAAGAGAAGAATATTTCACTAGATGAGAAAGTGATGGGTGGGGAAATTCTTACCACCTCTATTATATCTAAAAACACAGAGATATGAATTACCTCTTACATTCCTTTCAGCCATTACAGGTAACAAAAACCAAAATTACCATCTAAACATCAAGTTTCCCTTCCTGTGCCCCTTCGTTCTTTCTCTTACAAAACCTAATGCTTCCATGAATCTGATGCTGAATAATACTGAAATTGCCATAGACTGGCAGAACAATGAACAGATTTGTCCTGGAAGAAGTATAGTCAGAAGTTTCTTAGAAGCAAGGAGGGTAAGACTTCATCTTATGTGCTTTAGATATGTCCCTGGAGAAGAACATGCTCGATAAAGTAGAAGGTCAGTTAAAAAAAGGAAGACTCTCAATGAGATGGATTGCTACAGTAACAGCAACAATGAGTTCAGATATAGGAACGATTGTGAGGATGCTGCAGGTGTGGGCAATGTTTCATTCTTATGTATGTATATAGGGTTTCTGTGAGTCACAACTGACTTAAGGACACCTAACAACAGCAACAACATGGGTGCATGATTAAGGAGTGCTGAATCCAGCCTGATTTGGTGGGAAGTAGTTCAGGAGGGAGCAGTCGCTGGAGAAGGATATCATGTTTGGTAAGGTGGAGGATCAGAAAAAGAGGAAGACGCCCAAAGAGATGGATTGGCCAAGTGGCAGCATCAGTGGACTCAAGCATGGAAACAGTAGTGAGGTTGGACCAGGATTGGGCTGTGTTTTGTTCTGCTGTGCATAGGGTCGCTATGAGTTGGTACCGACTCAATGGCACCTAACAGCAAGTGGGTAGGAGAAACTAAAGGGAGATTACATTTACTTGTTGCTGTAAAAATGTGTCAAATTTAGTTTTGTGAATTAATGGGAGAGGAATTCCATACAAGATAGAAAACGGGCGTTATAGACAGAAAACAGCATGAGGATGTGCAGATAAGTGTGAATTTTGTTTGCCACTCAGTTTGTAACATGATAGAAATTACAGCAGCAAAGGATAGATATATTCCCTTGAGTTTGGCCAGTGGAGTCCCAACCCAAGTGGTTCATGTATTAATCTGTTCAATCTTATAAATACTACTGAATCACTCTCTGATTTCATTTCCTCAACTGTAAATTGAGGATAATAGTATTTTGCAGGGTTGTTGTGAAAATTAAATACATGAATTCATGCATAGTAATTAGAAGTGGCCTGGCACTTGGACCCCACTGCCATTAAGTGACTTCTGACCAATAGTGACCCTACAGGACAGAGTAGAACTGAGCCATAAGATTTCAAAGGGCATAAGTGTTTACAGATGCAGACTGCCACATCGAGGACCACCTTTTGGCCAGCAGTCCAGTGTTTTAACTAGTCTGTCTCCAGGACTCCTGGCACCTAGTAAGTGCTTTGTAAATATTGTCCTGGAGACTGACTAGCATTCTTTGATCATGCAGTAGTTTTGAGTGAATAACTGTAGATTCTACAAGAATTTTCATAAAAATTGGCTCATCAGGACATGGAGGTTTGTGGGATACAGAAGGTGATAAAAGAAGAAAGAGTGAAATGGACTCTAGCGAGCTTTCCTCAGGGGGGCTGTGAATTTGGTACAATCTGGTGTCCATTTGGCTGTGGGACAATGGGTCAACTCAGCATAAATGACCTGTCACATCACTCCTGTTTCCCAAGGGCTGTTTTCCAAAGGTGCATTAGAACAGACTCAGGAGCAAGTTGTTCCTCAGCTATCAGTTGGAGTTCCTGGCAAAGAGAGGGCAGATTCCAGGAGAAGCCACAGGAAGCTGGAGCCTCTAGAGGTTGGCATGCCTTTGAAGTTAAAGCCCATGGGCATCTGTGCACTCAGGCGGAGGCCAGAGGCCACTGGGCTAAGCAAGGTCACTGTTATCCCAAGCATGGGGACAGCATGCCCTTTTGGCCCTGGGGCCAGCCACAGTCCTGGCTTAGATCACATAGGCTCAGGCCTCAGGAGTCAAACAAGGTCTCAATGATTTTTACTGGGGTATGTATGGTAGAATGAGCACTGAAATTGGAACCAGATCTAAGCTAGTAATTGAAACCGAGTCTAAGTAGTTTTCTTTTCATCCCCTTCTAAGAGTCTCTGGGTAGTGCAGTTCAAACCCAACCAGAGGCACATCAGGAGATAACACAGATGATCTGTTTCTTAAAGGTCACAGCCTTAAAAACTCTATGGAGCTGCACACATGGGGTCACCATGATTTGAAATTGATAACAGCAACCTACAAGAGCAAAAACAAATAGTGGACATCAGAATTAACCTAGATTTATACTCTAAGACACCATCTATTCCTGAGAGTCACTATGAGGATCAAAGGAGCTAAAGGGAATCAAAGTTCTTGTGAAAATGGGAACCCATGCAATTTTCTGACTGTCTGTACTCTTGCCTCCCTGCCTTTACCTGTAATACCTTTCTTCCACTATGTCACCTGTTAACTTTTATATGCCTTTTTTTTTTTTTTGTCCTTTCCCCATTGATTTCTTCCTTTATCATTCTCTCTTTCTTTCTCCACTCTTGAGTCTAAGTTTAGTCATCAATTCCTCAGAGACTTCCATGTCCCTAAGATTAAGCTAAGTAACTTTGCTGGCTCCTCCCATACATTGTTGTTGTTATGTGCTGTTGAGTCGGTTCTGACTCATAGCGACCCTGTACAGGGTTTCCGAGGCTGTAAATCTTTACAGGAGCAGAAAGCCTCATCTTTCTCCCACGGAACAGCTGGTAGTTTCGAACTGCTGACCTTGTGGCTCACAGCCTGATTCATAACCACTACGCTACCAGAGTTCCTGTATTTCAATGATCACAACATTTTTTTTCAATCTATTAAAAATGTCTCTTCAATGAATTCTCTCAATTGCAAGACTCTAAACTCCTCAAGAATAGGGTTGTATCATATAAACACTGTAGTAGCCCCAACACCTAGCATAGTGTGAGGATGTATATTTGAATGAATCGATGGGTGAATGAATGAAATTACTAAATTGTTAAGCATATGTGAGTGGTTATCATACTATTGCTCACTAAACAGTTAAGAGTATGACTCTGTTGATCTAGGTTTTGTATTAGGAGCTGGGAATGCAAAGATGAGTAAGAAACTTCTTTCTCCCTCCTGCTCATAGCAGTAGGGACAACTGACATGTAAGTGTATGGTTACCTCAGAATGCAGTTCAATGGACCAAAAGAGAGGTACATACCAAATTCTGTATCTCAGGATGTATTGTGAGGAACATTTGATATGAGCACACTATTTGTTGGTGCTGCCTTATTGTTTCCTTCTGCTGGTTGGTGAGGTGGAGTTCTGCACATGGGAACAAGATTGAACCAGAGTTGAAAACCATCTGTGGTGGGCAGGGAATTACAAGTTCTATCATCTTTCCGTAAAGCAGTTTTCAATTATGAAAGTCTTCTAGATCATTTCTCCATGAAAGTTCCATTTCAGTGAACTTCTTCACTCTATTTGTAGAAATGGAGTGGGCAGGCTTTGTATAAGGACTCAAGGAATATATTCTGTAAAGCATGCCATAACTAGTTTTGTCAATAAATCACTCTATGCCAAAAGAAAGTTCTCTATTTGCTTGGTAAGGTCTTTGATTCACGGTATGTTTGAAACCTAGAGTCATCTTTGAAATCTCATTCCTAACCACTACCCTTCCACAGAAATTCTATTAAAATCTTATCAATTTTTCAGTCACAATATCTTCTGTAGTCATCTCTTTCTACCCCCAAGTTTAATTTAGCATCTTAACAAGTGCCAAACCATCAGGCTGAGAGCCCTCTCATTAGGCCAGGACTGCCCTGGGAGGAACTGTAGGTGTGTAGGATTGATTTGAAAGTGGAGAGCATTTGGTGTTGGCACAGTTGGTGAAGTCACTGTCTCTCTGAATCTCAGGAAAGCCAAATTCAACCAATGTCATAATCTGACCTTGACCTCAGATCTACTGGGTTAATATATTGGAAGAAAGAAAGGGAAGAAGAGAGCTTCAATAGGGAAAGAACAAAGGGCACTGTATTAGATAATCATACTCTTTAATTCAATAAGATCTCACAGCTCCCTAAAAGATGTGGATTATTATCTTCTTTATGATGTTGCCCATGGCCATAGAGGTCCAGTGTGCTGGGAATAATTTGAATTCAGGTCTTTAAATTTAAGATTCTTTCTGTCCAGTAGAAGAAGCAATGTACTGAGCTCTAGAAACTGTTTTCAGTGTTCTGAGGGCCTGGGATTTTTCCCAATCTGATTTCAGGAGGGTGTCAAACTTTTGTTTATTCAAACGGACATCGTACCATCTTTTCTTTTCTTTCTTACCTTTTTGCAAAGGTGAGTCTGTGGTCCTGGATTGGACAGAAGGGTTACCTGTTTCTGAGTTATAGTCAATTAGGGGTTCATTCGACTTGTTTTTGTTTTTCATCAGAACTCTTGTTTCTGATATATCAGATTTAATCCCCACATTTTTAGATGAGATAGGTACATCTGATGAACTCCACTTTCATTTTCAAATTGGGGCTAAATTAGACATTAAAATATGGGCACATACCTAAGAACACCTGCACTTAGTCATCTTCCCTTCTAGATATAAAACTGGCATTGTTAAATGCACAAGCACATCTGAATTATTTATATTTAGGTTTATACAGTCTCCAGCTGCAATCGTATATTTCAATATCTTTAAATTCCACATTGCCATCTGGACCAGATTGCTGCTAAATCAAATCAGATAAACGTTACCTTTCCACTATCTCTGATTTATATCATCCATTCATTTCCAAGAGCACAGCCCTGTTAAATCCAATCTACTTTCAAAAAGCTTATGAAATTAGCTCAGTTTTGAGGATTTGATATTCTTTCTCTGAAACTTCAGTTTTGAAAAGGCCATTTGGATAGATAGAAATGCTACCTGGAACTAGTAAAGCCAAGAGCACTAGATTTCATTGATTCTTCAGCCAATCTTTTGAGCTTTACTTCATCCAATTATTCAAGACTTTTTTTCTAATCAAGTTATTTTGAGGTAGTTGATAGACCACAGAAATACAATAAAGTGTTAGGATGTTGCCTATAATTTAATCTGGCGTTTATTTTCCTGTGACAGAAGAGGGCTGTAGCCAAATATTTAAAAGGTGGATAGAGAGACTGAGTTTTTCAAATTATATTTTTGTAATCTACTTTAAGAGAGCACAGTGACTTTGGAGAATAAGCACTGGACTGCAAACTACAAGGTCTGTGGCTTGAGTCCACATGCCACTCCACAGGAGAAAAGTGAGGCTTTCTGTTCCTGCAATGATTTACAGGGCCCCTATGAGTCACAACCAACTCAGTGGCTCTTGTTGTTGTTATTGTTAGGTGTCATCGAGTTGGTACTGACTCATAGTGACCCTATGCACAACACAAGTTTCTGGGCCAAACTTACAATCATTGCTACATTTGAACCCATTGACGCTGCCACTATGCCAATCTATCTTGCTGGGGGTCTTACTCTTTTTCTGTGACCTTCCACTGTACCAAACATGATATCTTGTTCATCTTCTCCAGTGACTGGTCCATCCTGACAATATGTCACAAGTATGAAAGACCAAGTCTGGCTATCCTGGCTTCCAAAGAGCACTCTGACTGCACTTCTTCTAACACAGATCTGTTTGTTCTTTTGGCAGGCCATGGTACTTACAATATTTTCCTCCAACACTATAACTCGAAAGCATCAATTCTTCTATGGTCTTCTTTATTCACTATCCAACTTTTGCATGCATATGAGGTTATTGAAAATACCATGATTTGGGTCAGGTGCACCCTAGACCTCAAATTTACATCTTTTCTGTTAAACACTTTTAAAAGGTCTTGTGCAGCAGACTTGCCTAATACAATACATCCTTTGATTTCTTGACTACTGCTTGAGTGTTGATGGTTGATCAGAGCAAAATGAATTATTTGAAAATTTCAATCTTTTCTCCATTGGTAAGCATGTTGTTTATTAGTCCAGTGGTGAGGATTTTTGTTTTCTTTACATTGAGATGCAATCCATACAATGGCACTTGACAACAACAAAATCTACTTTCAACTGATACTTAGTTTCTTAGAGAACAAAGGTGGTATTAATTACCAAACAAGTTAGCATCAATCTCCTCTCTGTAAGAAGAGTCTAGCTCTGAGCTCTTCATTTATTGGTGAAAACAATGATGGCCTATTAAGTTTGTCAATTAGCAGAGTCAATTTTATCTGTGCCACAAACAAAGCACTAGACTGTTCTACATTAGGAAGCAAGAAAGCAAGCAAGCAAGCAAGAAAAAAAAGGAAACTTAAGAATAGCAAGCAAGAAAATCCAAGCACAAAATATACTGAAATTGCAAGGCAATACAGGATGATATGCACACATTATATTTATTTACAGTTACCTACATGTATTACCTTTCTGTTTCTCTACCCATACAATTCCAAGTCTGAACTCATTTAGCAAGTCTAATGACTGGAACATGAAATATTTTCCAAATGGCTCCTCTGAATGGATCTGCAGTCCATCAGAGTATGGTTGGAATGATGTCATAAATGGTTACATTTTAATCATTCCTGTATTTTCTTAATGGGAATGAGGAGGGGAAAGATTGAAGAAAGTGGTTTGTATATGATATCCTCAGCCTGAATAACTGAATACAAATCTTAACTGTAGGAATAGAAGACCTGTTCTTTCTCAGTATGACTAATGCTAATTTTTCTTGCACACACACAAAAAAGAATATGTCTCTCTTTAATGGTAAATTACCATTTATTGTAAATGTACCATATGAAGGAAGTCATAAGTCATTATTATTGGCCAATTATGATTCATTCTGTTTTACCTCTAATTAAATAAAAATGCGCACTTTAGGATAATACACTTTTCGTTTGAGTGTTCTTTTACTGGACTCATGCTTGCTAGATTTTACAGTCACACAGTCTTAGGGGCAAACACTTGACTTGCATGGCAGATACCTCATCATAATTATTAGTTGTCCTTCATTTCTATCTCAGGCATGGGAAATGGTTCTTAATCTCTGACTTACTGGCCTCTCATTGAGGTGTGTGAACTAAAACTTTCATCTAGACTAGAGGGAAACTGGAGTCTCTGGGTGGTACAAATGGTTAATGTGCTCACCTGCCAAATAAAAGACTGCAAGTTCAAGGCCACTCAGAGGTCTTCAGAAGAAATATCTGGTGAGGTGATCTACTCCTGAAAAATCAGCTATGGAAACTTCCTGGAGAATAGTCCTACGCCGACACCCATGAAGCAGCCATATACCAGAATCGACTCTAGGGCTAGTGATGTTTTGGGGGACTAGGCTAAAAAAAAAAAAAAAAAAAAACTTGGGAGAAAGTTATTCTTGAGGATTAGAGACATTAAAATTAGACTTCTTAAATGAAAAAGAAAGAAATGGTATACCATAAACACCTTGAGAGATTAAGGAAACTTTTTGTTGTTGTTATGTGCCGTGGAGTCGGTTCCGACTCATAGCGACCCTGTACAGGGTTTCTGAGGCTGTAAATCTTCATGGGAGCAAAAAGCCTCATCTTTCTCTGGCGGAACAGCTGGTTGTTTCGAACTACTGACCTTGACATTCGCAACCCAATTAGTAACCTATGCTACCAGAGCTCCTTAAGGAATCTTAGTAGAGGAGAAAAATATCAATGGAGAAGTAGAAAAATAGAGAGGGGCTTAGTTAATCCTAAGGCTATTAAAATATTCAAAAGGTATATTTCAAAGTAGTTAGCTCAGCATGGGGATAATACAGGTGATATAGATATTATCTCATATATCTGCATTGAACGTTTCTTAAAAGTAAAAAATATATTTTGTAAAGATTATTTTTCTTTAAAAAGCATATTCTTTGGAGCCTCTGCATTACATAAGACTATAGGTGGGATCCTGAACAGCATCCAGAATCTTCAGAGGTGGGAAATTTCCACTTGAAAGGACAAGCAGACCAGCCTGGAGCAGCTAGAAGAACAGAAGATACTTCTTGAAAGAAAGACTGACAGGAAAAATACAAAACAATATAAGCAGACCTACTGTTACTACAAGAACAAGCAAGTTGCTCACCCAGGAGACATCAAGGCAAGTGGTCAGGTCCCCTCAGAGCAAACCACTTCCAAGACTAAGACTCAATGGGAATACACGCTCTGATTGGTGACCACGCTCGTCACCGATAAGGGGAAGAGAGGGAAAAACATCAATGAAGCTGTGAGCTAAGCCCTACAATGTTCAATAGACTTCTGTGAACCCGGGTGAAGACCTGGTTGGCCAGCAGTGTGGCAAGACAGAGGACTAGAGTGGAGAGTGAAGCATCCAGCTGATAAGAAGAGAGGACATATGCACAAGAACACCCACACTTGCAGATAATACCCACTTGACCTGGCTTCAATGACTGGATGATCAGAGTTCAACTAGAAGAAGAAAAAAAGAGTAATCTGATACAATTTGATGGACTTGACCTACACCTATGGATGCAGTAGCTCAAAAGAGGGAACAAATCTTTACAGCAAGGATCATTCCCACCCCCTCCATACACAGAGTAGAGAGGGATGGGCATCTTGGACATTGGCTACCCAAAGTGTGCGTGTGTGTGGGGGCGGGCGGGGGGAGGTGGTTACAAAGGCAAGAAGTGACTGGCTTATAAGCTTTCAAGAGGGAATCTAGATCTAGAGGGTATGGAGGAAGGTAGAATCTCCACTGAGTAGTATCCAACCTGTCTAGGTGGGGCTGATGAAAGGAAATGTGGATAGGTCTCTTCTGATACAATAGTGAATAATTGTTATCAGGACTGATTGTGAGGGTTGGAAGTGTAAAGGTAGACATTTTGTAGCTTGGAGGGGAGTGATTAACTTTGCAGTCTAGGAGCGGAAGGCCCTGGGACCATCAAGGGAGAAGAGCAGAGAGTGGGACCCTACCAGAGAAGCAGTGATACCAGGGATGGAGGCAGAGATGATGACGTGGAGAGATGGAGCAGTTGGAGACTTTAGACTCAGAGAGGGAGAGGGGCTGTGTTGTGTTGAGGATGACCGGAGGTGGGGGTGGGGGGGCATACTTGCAGGGTATACCCTTTGGGTGGTTGATGATGCATAGAGGGGATTGCAAACATGGTGATGAAACTATATACAATAGGTTGAATGTAAAACTAATGTTCTCCCCTATAAACAATCATTCACAATAAAACATTTAAAAAAGAAGAAAAAAAAAAAGACACTCAGGCTGCACGTGTTCCAAGGTGGGGGGAAAGCATATTCTGATGATTTTTCTCTTGTATCCTAATTTCCTGTGAATTCCTACTGATATAGAAGCTATCAAGCAAAAGTTCAGTTTCTACTCTGTGCTGTTAAGCACTGTTGGTTCCCAATCATAGAGACCCTGTATAATGTTTCCAAGACTATCAATCTTAATGGAAGCAGAAAGCCTCATCTTTCTCTTGTGGAGCAGCTGGTAGATTTGAACTGCTGACCTTGTGCTTCGCAGTCCAGTGCTTGTCTTGCAGAGCCACCATGCTCAATTACAATATGAACTTGTAATTACAATATGAACATTTTGGAGAAGTGCTCCAAATGTACAGAGAAATTGCCATCAATGTTGCTCCATTTGCAAAGCCACAAACTCTTTGTTCCAAGGCCTGAACTTCAAGTGCAAAATATTCAGGTGGGAGGTGAAAGAACAGCAGGACAAGCAGCAGAAAGAAATAATTGATGATTCTTATACATGGCCTGTGGTTAGTTTTGGGGTAGTATTTCTTTTAAAAAATAAAACAAGAAAAACTGGGGCAAACATTCAACATTCAAAAAGTATATAGTGCCTTTGGTAAATACAGAGTGATACAACAAACATTACTCAAACAAAATGTTCAATATATTGCCATTCTCAAGAACTAATATTGAGTATTACTAAGAAAGATGAAATGTTTCCAGAAGAGAGAAACAGAGGGTAAATAAAGGGCAGACCAGAAAAATTATTATAAGTATAAAAGTGCATGTGTGCCAATTAGTAATAAATATTGTAGGAATAAAAATAGCCCTCGGCGTGAAGAAGGAAGGTTACATAGTAATTAAGGAAATTGAGAGGCTTATTGGACATCTAAAATATCAGGGAGGAAGATAATGAAAGCATAATTGCAGATAAAAATTATAAGAGTGTCAAAAATGACTGAGGGGCGCTGAAGTTGCAAATGAAATGGAAATATCAAAGCCAGGCAGATAACATATTACTTGTGTCTTAATTGCTGTAGGTAAAAAGCAAAGGGAAGAAATGATGACAGCAGCAGGCAGAAAGAAAGTGGGGCTCTCACTAGTGTTTGATGGCCACTTGCAAGAGGGCAGATTTCAAAGTGACAGCCGTGGACAGGATGAAAACATTTTATTCAAAGGTACTCATTCTCAAATAGTCAAGTTTTTAAAAACCAGAGACAGTCTGAATATTCTTTTCTTTTCCCTATGGCATGTGATTAGATTGAATTATATGAAATGACTGATATTCAACAGTTTTTGAACCAGTGATTTCATATGGTTCTTTTAATAACATGTTCAGGGTTACCTCTGCTTAAAGTTGCAAGTAGTGATTTGCAGCTTTTTTTTTTTTTTTTTTTGGATCCTTCATGTAAAACATAATTTAAGAATTAAAGAAAAACAAGTTATCTTTAGCTCAAAGATTTAGCACATTTCCATTTCTCTAAGCATGGATATGTGTAGTCTATAAAGTCTTGAAGGAAACTTCTCTGTCTTCCCTATTGGATAGTCCCAATATGCCAGAACAAAAGTACATGCCACTGAACGATAATTATAAGTAAGATCTCCATTAAAGTGATGCTGAATTGTGAGATGAGTCATTTCTTTAAATGAAAAAAAATGTGAGTTTCTAGAGTAGAACCTGTTTTTTTTTGTCCTAATTCGTAAATGTTTACAATAGTAGTGTCTCAATGACATTCTCCTTGCATTGGAATTTCCTTAACAATAAATAAAATAAGCCACCAATATTGAGCATCATTAAATAAATCTAATTGAGCTTGATGGATATTAACAAATATTTACATGAAGGTGAACATTTCAACATCCCTCAAGGGGTTATTCTAGAGACTAACAAGACAAGACAGTTATTTTAAGCAACAGCCAAATAATTGGCATTTGATAGAGTTGTCTGATTCACTGATAATTAAAATTATAAATGGCTCTTGTTTGGCCTGAGTGATTATGTTTATGCTCTGGTGACTCTGACCTCTAAGAACTGGGGCATGTAATTAGACCCCTCTTTGACCTTTGAATATCATGGTGACCGTATCTAGGCTGTGACATCCATGGCCTAGAAAAGTGCTTAGAACCAGATGGTGTTTTCAAACAGAATTAACAAAGGCTCCTATTACCATTCCTTGGCTTACCATAGACTACAGATAAAATGACTTGGAATGTTACATCTTGGGCAAATTAGGCTACCATATCCCACTGGTTACTTTTATTCCCTGAAAAAGTTATTGATGAAGAAAAGTGAATCAAAATAATTTGTATATTATTTCCCTCTTCTTCCATGAATTGCTTTTCGATTGTGTCTATATAATAAAGTGAGTGTGGTGTATGATAAGCACTGGTCTGTGAACAAAGACTTCAGTGGTTCCAGCCCACCAGCCGCTCCATGGGAGAAAGATAAGACTTTCTGCTATCCTGAAGATGCACAGCTTCTGAAACCCTATACATGGTAGCTATGAATAGGAACTGACTTGAAGATACTTAACAACAACAACTGTATGATAACCTCATATTAGGGTGCTGTGTGTATGTGTACTTGTGTGTGTGGTTGTAATATGTGACTCTCAGATTTCCTTTGTTGTTGTTACTGTTAGGTGCCCTCGTGTCAATTCTGGCTCATAATGACCCTGTGTACAACAGAATGAAATGCTTCCTTGTCCTGTGCCATCTTTTGGTGGTGGTGGTTATGTGCTGTGGAGTTGGAACTGACTCATAGCGACCCTGTACAGAGTTTCTGAGCCTGTAAATCTTTACAGGAGCAGAAAGTCTCATCTTTCTCCCGTGGAACAGCTGGTAGTTTTGAACTACTGATCTTAAGATTCACAGCCCAATTCGTAGCCACTACGCTACCAGAGGTCCTTGTGCCAGTTTTTAGGTATGATTATATTGAACCATATGTATTCACTAATACTCAACTAATATTTGTAGTTCCTCCCCCAAGTTGGATTCTCTTTATATGTCTAGATTTATAATAACAGCATCATATAAATTCCTGGTTATTAGAATATATCTATTTTAATCTCCTTATTTTAATAGAAATAAAGTACAAAAAAAAATCAAAGCACACAGAATTAGACTTAAAGGTTTAATGATATGCCAAAGAAATCTCAACTAATTTGAGATGGTGGGTGTCAGAACTAGAACTCAAATCTCTTGGCTCCAAAGTTCAAGCTTTTTTTTCCCCTAAAGACGACTGACCAATAGATGGGAAGAGAGACGTAACAAAGTAGAAACAATTTTTTCTATTCTTTAAGTTCTCCCATGAAACACTATTTTCATATTAAATTCTATGTAGCCTTGAGTTACTCTATTTTCTCAGAATAATATCTCAAGTTTATCTGGTCAGTAGAACTCAGAATCACCTTCAGCTTCAAAGTTTTTATATGAGAAAATCTCAGGGCAATATATAATATGGTTGGAAGGTGGTGGTTGGTTTGGGGGAAAGAAAAGGACCCATTTCAATTCTAACCAGAGTAGCTTCTTATGTCCTTGAAATAAGATTATAGAGTCCTGGTGTGGTGTTATCAGATAAACACTTAACCACAAGTTCAGTTTGATGGTAAGGTTGGCGATTGAAACTCACCATCCACTTCTCGGAAATCCTATACAGGGTGGCAGCGAGTCGAAAATAACTCACTGGCACTTAACGACAACAACATATAAGATTATACTTAAAATCATTACATCCTATCAAATTAAACAAGCATTTAGAATAGTATGTTTGGAAAAGTTTGTCTAAACTCGGAGTTTACGTTGACTATAGGTCAAGTTATAGCCAACCCCAGCTTGTTATTGTTGAGTTGATTTCAATGCATGTTGTTGTTGTTAAGTGCCATTGAGTTGTTTGTATTCATAGCAGCCCTGTATATGGTTTCTGAGGAGCAGCTGGTGAGTTTGAACCATTGACCTTGCTGTTCAAACCAATCTTTGGTCCAGCGCTTTACCCTACAGTGCCATGCAACACTTTAAGAAGAGTAGAACTAACCCATAGGGTTTCCAAGCCTGTAAGTTTTACAGAAGCAGATTGTCACATCTTTCTCCTGTGGAACAGTTGGTGGGGGTGGGGGTGGTGTCAAACTGCCAACCTTTCCATAGCAGACAAGCATTTTAACCACTGCCTTACCAGGATCCCTCCCAGGTCAAACTACACACTCTAAATGTTCTCCAGATTTAAAAGCAAGCAGTTGAAATACTCCTGTTTTAAGATTTTTTTTTTCTTTTTAATTAACTGTAGATATACTCTGATATGCTTCTGATGAAACTCTTATCAGGTAAATGAATTTTGTATCATTACTGCATGTTACAGATAAAAAAAAAAAAAAGACAGAGAACTACAGCAACATGTTCATCATTACATACTTAGACCATGGAAGAAATGGAATTTGAATTTTGACTTAGCAGTCTCTAGACCAGCATAATGGAGGTGGCTGTTTGCCATCGAATTGGTCCCAACTCATAGCATATAGGGTTCCTGAGGATGTAAATATTTACCAGAGCAGAAAACCTCATCTTTTTCCGGCAGAGCAGCTAGCAGATTTGAACTACTGACATTGTGGTTAGTAGCACAACAAATAGTAAAGCACTACGACCAGCATGGTCCAATATATAACTTGGTGATAATGAAAATGCTCTATATTGTGTTGTCCATTGTGGTAGTTACTAATCACATGTAGCTATTGGGTACTTGCAATGGACTAGTGCAACTGATGGACCTATATGACTAACTTTATTTAATGTTCATTGTAATTGGCTATCAGGGGGTGTCCAAACTTAGTACCTATAGAACTTTCACATTCTTTGCTACCTGGGCCCCACAATCTTCAAGTCAACAGGTTCAGCTCAAATCTTTCTTCTATTTCAAATTCTTTCCTCTGACCTCTAGATTGAAGTTTAAAGGAATCATAGAGTAGGACCAGTCTCTGGAGAAGAATATCATGTTTGATAAGGTGGAGGGTCAGAGAAAAAGAGGAAGACCCCTAGTGAAGTGGATTGACAAAATGGCAGCATCAACGGGCTCAAGCGTGGCAACAGTTGTGAGGTTGGCCCAGAACCTGGCAGTGTTTCATTCTGTTGTGCAGTGTCGCTATGCATAGGTACTGACTCGATGGCACCTAACAACAACAACAACAACAACAGAGTAGGTTAGGCCGCCAGAATAATAATCTTTCTAAAGACTAACTGATTTGGGACCTTGATTACATCAACAGGATCCTTTCACAACATTTAGGTTATTTTATAATTGAATACCAGTGTCTGAGAATTTGATGAGCATCTTAACATTCTGACTATCTACATTCAGTCTGTCCTCTCATTTAATGATGCTACCATAATTCAGATATGAGGAAAATTATGATCTGTAAATCTCATTTCACTTAGGATCAGGAATGCTTCTTAACATTTCCACACTTGCTTCTCTCTGGAAAGTTCAGATACAATACTTGGGTGTTTCTTCACCTACAGATTGTCCGCAGCCTAAAGTCACAGTAATCAAGAAATGCAAATTATTTGATATATATATATTTGATTTCCTCCAAGAAAGTTGAAAATCTTCTTTCAATTATAAAGTTGATTGGGATGTTTTCTTTTCTATGATGGTGGTGGTTATGTGCTGTGGAGTCGGTTCCGACTCATAGTGACCCTGTACAAGGTCTCCGAGGCTATAAATCTTTATGGGAGCAGAAAGCCTCATCTTTCTCCTGTGAAACAGCTGGTAGTTTCGAACTGCTGACCTTGCAACTAACAGCCTGATTCGTAACCACTATGCTACCAGAGCTCCTGTCTATAGATCTTTAATAATCTGCGATACACACAAGATACAACCTTGTTTGTTGCAAGTGAAGAGGAATGACCACGACCTTTAGTATGGGTTGCACCATGACGTGAAGAAAACAAAAATTCTCACCACTGGACCAACAAATTACATCATAAAGGGAGAATAGATTGCAGTTGTCAAGGATTTCATTTAGCTTGGATCCACTATTAATACTCAGGAAGCAGCAGTCAAGAAATAAAATGACGTTATTGCATTAGGCACATCTGCTGCACAAAACCTCTTTAAAGTGTTCAAGATCAAATATGCCTGTTTTTGGAGAAAAAGGTGCTCCTAACCCGAGTCATGATATTTCCAATAATCTCATATGCATGTGCAAGTTGGACAATAAATATGGAAGACCATAGAAGAATTGATACATTATAGTTATGGTGTTAGAGAAAACTATTCAAAAGTACCAAGGAATGCCCGAAGAACAAACAAATCTGTTATGGAAGAAGTACAGCTAAAATGATCCTTAGAAGCCAGGATCATGAGACTTTGCCTCACATACTTTGACCCTGGAGAAAAGTATCATGCTTGATAAAGTGGAACATCAGCCCAAAACAGGAAGACCCCCAACAAGATGGATTAACACAGTGGCAGCAAGTGTCAATCATAACAATTGTGCAAGTCTCAATCATAATAATTGTGCAGATGACAAAGGACCAGGCAGTGTTTTCTTCTGTTATACATAGCGTTGCTATGAATCAGAACCAACAACACGGAACCTAACAGCAACAATAACATAAAACACACCACAAGAAAACTATTCTGTGATCCTAGCACATAAATCCGGCCCTTTAAACTTTTTGTAATGTTTCCTTTTCTAATATGTATTAAGACAAGATTTTTAGATAGTTATTCTCACAAATATTCTCTTCTGTTCTTTAAAAATTTTATCCACTTAACATTAAAGCATAAATGATTCTTTGTAGTATGTTATTCATAAATTTTTAATTGCAATATAATATTCCTTATATCCACTACTCATTTGTCAGTTTGCCATATCGTCGTGGCTTGAGTGTTGATGTGATGCTGGAAGCTGTGCCAGGAGGGTCATTCATGAGGATGGTCACAGATGTCAGTTGTGCTTCCAGACTCAGACAGACCAGAGGCGGACTACATCTGAATGTTTCGCCGTGTCCCACAGATTTTGGTATGTGGTGTTTTCATTCTCATTTATTTCTAGAAACTTTGTGAATTCACATTTAATTTCTTTTACTACCCAGTGACTTTTCAGCAGGGTATTATTCAGTTTCCATGTATTTGACTTGATTTCCTTAGTCTTCCTATTGTTTATTTCTAATTTGATAGCCTTGTGATCTAAGAAGATGCTTTGTAGTATTTTGATATTTGTAAATTTATGTAGATTTGTTTTGTGGCCTAAAACATGGTCTATTCTGGAGAATGTTCCATGTGCACTTGAGAAGAATGTGTATTGTGCAGTTGTTGGGTTGAATGCTCTGTACACATCTATGAGGTCCAGTTGGCTGAGTGTGGTGTTTAGTTCTTCTGTGTCTTTGTCAAGTTCTTTTCTGGTTGTTCTATCCATTTTTGAAAGTGGAATATTAAAATCACTCACTATTATTGTAGATTCATCTATTTCTTTCTTCATGTCTATAAGAGTTTGTTTTATAAATTTTTGCGCTCTTTCATTGGGAGCATAGATATTTAATATAGTTATTTCATCTTGTTCTATTGTCCCTTTAATCATGATATAATGTCCATCCTTATCTATTATGCTGGTTTTTGCCTTAAAGTTTATTTTATCCGAAATTAGTACTGCCACTCCTGCTCACTTTTTATTGGAATTGGCTTGGTATGTTTTTTTGCATCCTTTACCTTTTAATCTATTTTTGTCTCTGTGTAGGAGATGTGTCTCTTGCAGGCAGCATATTGAAGGATCTTGTTTTCTTATCCATTCTGTCACCCTCCATCTCTTAACGGGTGCATTTAATCCATTTACGTTCAGTGTAACTATCAATAGGTGTTGATTAATTGCTGTCATTACATTTGGTTTTTTGTGGTGTTGCTGCTTCTTTGTTCTGTTTGTCTTTATTTGTTGTGTTTGAGATTTTTGTGTTCTTTATTGTAAGTTTCCTCATGGTTTTAATGTTTTCATATTCTTCCTGGGTTTTCATTCTCTTGGTATGTTGTGAAGTGTTCATTTTCATTGAGGTTGCCTTATTGTCCATTAGCTTTTCTGACCATTGCAGACTATTTTATCCTGTAATCGACCCGACCTTCTCCCTGTCTGGATCTCTTTTCCTATATGTTTACCTTCTTTTACATTGTACTTGCTTTGGTCATAGACTGACCTTCCAGAGTCTCTGTGTTTGTTCTTATAATTTTGTTTTGTTACCGATTCTTCTTTCTGTTGACTTAATTCAGAGAGGTGCTGCCACGTGTGTCAATCTCTGGTTGTTGCCTCTTCTTGTTGGTTCTCAGCCCACAGAACTCCCTTTAGGATGTTTTGTAGTGCATGATTGGCTTTGGTAAATTCCCATAGCTTCTGTTTATCCTGGAATGTTTTGATTACACCATCATATTTGATTGATAGCTTTGCTGGATAAAGGATTCTTGGTTGGCAGTTTTTTTCCTCCAGGGTTTTGTATATGTCTTCCCATTGCCTTCTTGCTTGCATGGTTCCTGCTGAGAGATCTGAGCTTAATCTGACTTGCTTACCTTTGTATGTGACCCTTCTGTTTTCTCTGGCTGCTTTCAGAAGCATCTCTTTATCTTTGAGTTTGAAGAGCTTGAATATGATATGTCTTGGTGATTTTTTGGGGGGTCTACTCTTTTTGGAGTTCATTCAGCTTCTTGCATGTTTATTTTTTCCCTTTTCAGGATGTTGGAGAAATTTTCTTCCAGTAGCTCTTCGACTATTTCCTCTGTGGACTTGTGTGATACCTCTTGTTCTAGAATGCCGATAATTCTTAAGTTATTCCTCTTCGTGTTGTCCAACATGAATCTTATACCTTCCTCCAACTTTTTTATAAGCCATGGTATTTTCAATAACCTCATATTCATGTAAAAGCTGGACAGTGAATAAGGAAGACCATAGAAGAATTGATGCTTTTGAGTTATGGTTTTGGAGGAGAATATTGAAAGTGCCATGGGCTGCCAGAAGAACCAATAGATTCATTTTGGAAGAAGTGCAGCCTGAGTGCTCCTTGGAGGCTAAGATGTCCAAACTTCGTCTCTCATACTTCAGACATATTGTCAGAAAGGACCAGTCACTGGAGAAGGATATCATATTTGGTAAGGTGGAGGGTCAGAGAAAAAGAGGAAGACCCCCAATGAGATGGATTGGCCAAGTGGCAGCATTGATGAACTCAAGCGTGGCAACAGTAGTGAGGTTGGCCCAGGATCTGGCAGTGTTTTGGTCTGCTATGCATAGGGTCACTATGAGTCGGTGCCGATTCGATGGCACCTAACAACAACAACAATAGTACTGGAAGTTGAGCCCATTGGGTAAAAAGGCACTCAAAATGCAAATGGAGAAGAGCTGCATCCTCAAAGTAGAGTTGACAGTGATGATATGAAAGGAGTAAAGCTTTCAGGACCTTCATTTTCTGATGGGGTACAATTCAAAATGAGGACAAACAGCTGATTTCTTTGTTCTGCATGCTTTCCTGTGCTGAGTTCATTTTTTGTGTGCTTTTTCTTGTAAATTTTTTTATAGTTTAATGTTTCCAAAATCTTCTTGGATTTTCCCTTTCTTGATTTGATGTGAAAGTGTATGAAGTTTCTCTGAGGTTACCCTGTATTTTATTAATGTTTTCTTCATATTAATAAGTATGTTCATCCTGAAATCTACCTGACCTCCTCACCACATAGATCTTTGTAACTATACTTTTCCCTTCCTTCGCTTTGTAGTTGTCCTGATCTTAGCCTGACATCCCAGATCCCCTATTTTCAGTCTTGTAGTTTTGTTCTGTTCTGAACGTTTCCATATCTCCATTGAGTTCCAGGTGCTGTTGCCACATAAGTCAGTCTCTGGTTGTTGACTGCTCTTGTTGATTCTTAGTTTAAAGAACTCCCTTTAGTGTGTTTTGAAGCACTGACTTGACTTTTACAAAACCCCTTAATTTCTATTTATCCTGAAATGTTCTAATTTTGCTGTCATATTTGATGGGCAGCTTATCTGGGTATATGATTCTTGGATGGCAGTTTTTTTCTTTCAGAGTTTTGTATATGTCTTCCCATTGCCTTTTAGCCTGCATATTTTCAGCTGAGAAATCAGAGGTTAATCTTATTAGTTTTCCTTTCTAGGCAATGTTTCATTTTTTTCCTACCTGATCTCAGGATTTTTTTTCTTATCTTTGATTTTGGAGAGTTTGATAATGATACATCTTGGTGATTTTCTTTTGGAGTCTATCCTGTCTGGGGTTCATTCAGCTTCTTGAATGTTTATCTTCTCATCTTTCATGATATTAGGGAAATTTTGTTAGTTTTTAGCAGCTCTTCAACTATATTTTTTGTGGTTTTCTTTGTCTCTTCCTGTTCTGGAATTCTAGTCACCTGTAGGTTATTCCTCTTCATGTTGTTCCACATGAATCTTAGGCTGTCTACAGATTTTTTCATTCTTTTTCCTGATTTCTCTTCTAATTTAGCAATATTGAGAGATTTATTTTCAAGCTTGCTAATTCTGGCTTTTATTGATTCATTTCTACTCCCTTGCCCTTTCAGTATGTTGGCCATTTCTGATATTTAGTATTGATCATCTGGACTCTGATTGCAGGTTTTATATTTTCTCCAATGCTGTATCTGTTTTGCTTGATTGTTTCTGTAGTACTTTTCTGAATTCTTCCTTATATTCCTTAGCTTTTCTGTGGAACATATGGGTATATCTCAATATTCTCCTGAATTTTTTTTAAGGTAGTTCCATTGCCTCTTCTTCCTCAAAAACATTTTCTAGCTCTACCTCTTGTTTGTTTGTCTGAACTACTTTGTCTTGTTTCTTCTTGTGAACAGTACTTTTCTGCTTTTAAGGCATTGTGATAATGTTATATTTGCATTAATTTGATGCATGTATGTTGGTGTATTCTTAGACACTCTCCAATTGCTTCCTAGTATGTGTCATCAGGAGATAAGCGTCTCTGTTCACTGTTCATGTAGTTCAATTAAAAGTGGTTTTAGCAGATATTGGTTGTAGTTGTTCTGTGAATGGCTTAAGAGACAAGAAAAAATGTTCGATTGGCAAAAATTTACCTGTGGCTCATGGAGACAAAATTTACTTACTTATATTTTCTTTCTTTTTTTCCCCAATCAGCATACAATCCCAGGGAACCTTCTGCTTTCCAGGTGGTCAGAGTCATTTGGAGGTTGTAAGTTGAGGGAGGAGCTATATATACAATAACTCTAGTGTTGGAAAAAAAGAAGAAAAAATAAGTAGTTAAATTGCATTTTTGTCTCCCTGAATCATATATAAGTTTTTGCCATTCATAAACTTTCAAAATGGTTGTCACAGGTTCTGTCAGTTGCAGTCACCTGGTCTCTGGCCATGTCTATTCAACTCTGTCTCCCAGTAAACAAAATACTGAATCTTTATTTCTATCTGTTCCTCTGGAAGGCAGAGTTCCAGGACCATCCTCTGTTTCTGTCTTGTTTGGTTGTCCATATCCTTGCTGCAGGAAGCCTGCAAGCCATTCTGCCTAGTCTGCCAGCTTTATCCACCCCAGCAAATGCAGTGATTCTTCTACAGTCTACCTTATTCATTGTCCAACATTCACATTCAGATGACGCTATTAAAAATACCATGGTTTGGGTCAAGTGCACTTTATCCTTAAACTGACATCTTTACTCTGCACAGGACTTATGCAGCAGATATGCCTAATGCAATATTTCATTTGGTTTCTTGACTGCTGCTTCTATGAGTGTTGATAGTAGATCCAAGCAAAATTGGGTCTTGGACAACTTCAATCTTTCTCAATTTATCATAATGTTATTTATTGGTCCAGTGGTGAGGATTTTTTTTCTTCTTCTTCTTTACATTGAGGATATTCTTTAGAGACAGATTTGTTCATTCTTCTGGCTATCCATGTTATAATCAATATTCTTCACCAAAACCTTAACTCAAAGGTATCAATTCTTTTTTAGTCTCTTTATTCATCACTCAACTTTTACATCATTGAAAAGACCATGGCTTGGGTTAGGTACATCTTAGTCTTTAAAGTCTTTAATACTTCAAAGAGACTGTTTTCAGCAGATTTGCCCAATGGGTGTTGCAACAAAAGGCACCAACCCAACCATCACCACAGCATTCTGCCTTCTGTTAGATCACTTTTCTTTGGCACAGACATGGCTCTATCCCAGTCAGTTGGCCAGGTATTTGTCTACCAGATTATTTTTCCATAGATGACAGAGCAACTCCAAATGTATTCATTTGTTGAAACATTTCAATTGGTATTCTGTTAGTTCCTGAAGCATTGATTTTTGTTAATGCCTTCAGTGCAGCTTGGATTTCTTTAATGGCATCTGTTCTTTATCTTATGCTACTTCTTAAAATGGCTGAACATTGACCATTTATTCTTGGTACAGTGACTTCGTTTATTTCTCTGTTTTCTTTTGATGCTTCCCACATCACTAAATATTTTGCCCATAGAATCCTTCAGTATTACAACTAGAGGCTAGAATGTTTTCTTCAATTGTTTTAGTTTGAGAAATTCCAAATGTGTTCTTCTCTTAATTTTCAAACTCCAGGTCTCTTTATATTTTGTTATAATACTTTACTTTGTCTTCTTTAGCTGACCTTCAAAATTTTCTCTTTTGATTTTTTTTATGCCATTATTTCTTTCATTTGCTTTAGCTTCTTTATGTTCTAGAGCAAAATTCAGAGTCTCTCTCTGACACTCATTTTGGTCTTTCTTTTTAATGACCTTGTGCTTTTTTGTTGAACAATATCATGAGTATCACACACAAGTGAAATTTTGCCAAAGAAAATTGAAAAACAAAGTGGTCCATCAACAGGGAACTGCCAGAACTTCATGCTGGATTCAGAAGACATGGAACAATGACTATCATTACTGATGCAGCTAGATCCTGATTGAAAGCAGAGAATACATATATCAATACATATAAAAAATACTGGATTTTATTGAGTATGCAAATGTATTGGATTGTGTGGATCATAGTAAATTACAGATAACATGGCTAAGGATGAGAATCCCAGCACACTTAACTGTATTCACGCAGAATCTGTACATAGACCAAAAGACAGTTGTTAAACAGAATAAGGGCATACTGTATGGTTTTGGAACAGGAATGGTGTATATCAGGGTTGTATCTTTTCACCATACTTATTCAGTCTGTATATTATTGTTGTTAAGTGCCAGTGAGTGGGTTCTGACTCATAGCAACCCTGTATAAAGTTTCCAAGGAGCAAATGGTGAGTTTGGACAGCCGACCTTGAGGTTCAAACTGACCTCATGGTCAAGTGCTTATCCTACAGCTCCACAGTCTGTATATTGAGCAAATATAATCTGAGAAGCTAGAATAAATGAAGAAGAATGTGGCATTAGGATCAGAGGAGCTCATTAACAACCTATGATATGCAGATGACACAATCATGTTTGTTGAAAGCAAAGAGGATTTGAAGCACTTTCTGATGAAGAGCAAATACTTCTGCCTTTAATATAGATTACATCTCAACATAAAGAAGAAGAAAAAAAAAAAATCCTCAAAACTGAGCTAATAAGCAACATCATGATAAATGGAAAAAATGTTGAAATTTCAAGGATTTTATTTTATGTGGATCTACAATCAACACCCTAGGAAGCAGCAGTCAAGAAATCAAAGGATGCTTTGACAAACCCACTGCAAAATCCCTCTTTAAAGTATTAACAAGCAGAGGTGTCACTTTAAGGTGTTGCCTGACCCAACTCATGGTATTTTTAATGACTTCATATGCATGTGATAACTGACAATGAATAAGGAAGAGCAAAAAATAATCATTGCCTTTGAATTATGGTGTTGGCAAATAATTTTGAAAATACAAGGGGGCTTCAAAAAATTCATGGAAATGGAACTGAAAGATAATGAATATTTTCCATGAATTTTCGAATCCCCCTTTTACTGTGCCAAAACAGTAAAACAAAAAATCTGTTTTGGAAAAAGTACAGCCAGATTGCTTTTTAGAAGTGAGGATGGTAAACTTCAACTCATGTACTCTCTATGTTTTCAAGAGGGACCAGTCTCTGGGGATGGACATAATGCCTGGAAAATAGGGGATCAGTGAAAAAGAGGAATACCCTCAACGAGATGACTGACACAGTAGCTGTAGCAATGATGTGAGGATGGCATGGGGCAGAGCACTGATTCATTCTGCTGTAGGGTTTCCACATTTAGCATTTCCACCCGAGGTATCTGAATCTGAATCTGAATCTACAGTTTAACAAGATCCCCACATGATTCTTATTTAGATTCTAATTTCATATATATGGGGGGAAAGGCAAATTCTTATGGGGGGTGGGGGGGATTAAATGGAATGTACTGGTTCAAAGCCTTTGGAGACTACTCAATTGGGTTTCCTCAGTAACCAGACTGGCCTGAAGCTGTTTTCAAACTGTAAAATCCATAAAGTAAAATTTATTGCACTTTGCTGTATTTTACTAGAGATAGAGGGTTCAGATAAAATTTACTGGATAGAGGCAAAACTGTTGATACGAAAATGAACTGTTTTCACAGGCACTCAGATGGGGTGTTTTGATCCCTGTAGTAAATCCAGGCTTTCCGCCCTCCATCCCCTACTCCCTACACCCTTGTTTCAGCACAGGTAAATAGAACAGTGCCAGCTTTTTTAGCCCCTTGGTCAAGGCTAACAGGGATAATCTGACCTGCCACCCAAGGGCCTCACCACTTCAGCTACTGCTGACTTCCACAGTCTAATACTGAATAGTTGATCATTCTTTTGGTTGAAGAGCTGGCTTGTCAGTGATAAGGAAGATCCCAGTGCACTGAGGCTGGTGCTTATCTCTAGGGAAATGAAGATAGGGAGGGTGTATGGAAGGGAAATGAGGGATCACAGTGGAGCTTAAAAGGGCACTTAATTGGACAAGACTTTTTAATTCTCCTTGGATGCTGCCCTCATAATCATAATTCATCATGTTTCAAGAAAAGTATTCTGGGGTATTAATAAAGGACCTGGTTCTCTCAAAGTATTGCCTTCTCATATCCTTTTTGAAATCTGACAGAAAGAAGGAAATAAAGAGAAAAACAAAAGATGGGAGAAAGGGAAGAAGAGAAGGAGGGAGAAAGAAAGGAAAGAAGAGGAAGGAAGGTACGAAAGCAAGGAAAAGAAAGGAGGAAGGGGTGGGGTGGGAAAGGAAAGACACTCTTCCTGAAAGACTTTCATGTCTACATTTCCCCAGCACATGTCCAGAAGAGTGAACAGTCTTCATTTGAGGTGTGTGTATACCTGTACATGTGTGTTTCTAATGCTTTAGGCAGTGCCCCCCAAAGTGCAGAATGCCTGCTGGTGATATGTGAAATGTTTTAGGTGGGAAATGGATGAATTTATTTGACGATTTATTATTTATTTTAATGCTAATTAGAAAAAAAAATCACTGGTTTTCTACTTTAAGTAGTGGCAATATATAGTATTTTAAATAAGCATATTTAGTTTAAAAGTTCTGTTAATAGAAAAAAATGGTAATGTCAGATCATAACAAAACTTAGGAGTGGAGCTAGAATGACTGAAGTTTGAGAAACATTGTATTACAGTAACTAGAAACATCTGGTAGAAGCTCTGGTGGCACAGTGGTTAAGTGCTTAGCTGCTGATTCAAATTCGCCAGCTGCCCCATGGGAGTCCAATGTGGCTGCCTGCTTCTGTAAATATTGACAGCCTTGGAAAGACTATGGAGCATTTCTACCCTGTCCTATAGGTCTGCTAAGAGTCCAAATCCATTAGAAGGCAACAGGTTAGCTTTTTTATATTGTCTTTATCACTTATTTGTCTGTTTGCTTGGTATTCTCCAACCCTAGAAGCCCTGGTGGTGCAGTGGTAAAGTGCTCAGCAGCTAAACGAAAGGTTGTATGTTCGAATATACCAACCCTTTCAAGGGATAAAAGACCTGGTGATCTCCCCTGTAAAGATTATAAATTAGGAGATCCTAACAGACAAATCCTCTACTCATTTGTCAGTTTGTCATACTGTGGTGGCTTGTATATTACTGTGATTCTAGAAGCTATGCCATGCACGGGTATTTAAAATACCAGCAGGATCACCCATGATGGACTGGTTTTGCATAAATATTGATATGCTAGGCATTAGTGAGCTGAAATGGACTGGTATTGGCCATTTTGAATCTAACAATCACATGGTTTACTATGGCAGGAATGACAAATTGAAGAGGAATGGCATTGCATTCATCATCAAAAAGAACATATCCAGATTCCTCTTGAAGTACATACCTGTCTGTGATAGGATAATATCCATACACCTGCAAGGAAGAACAGTTGATACTACTCTTAGTCAAATTTAATGTACCAACCACTAAAGCCAGTGATGATGCAGTTGAAGAATTCTACCAACATCTTTAGTCTGAAAGTAATCAAACTTGCAATCAAGGTGTATTGATAATTACTGGCGATTGGAATGCAAAGGTTGAAAATGAAGAGGAAGAATCAGTAGTTGGAAAATTTGGTCTTGGTGATAGAAATGATGCTTGAGATCACATGATAGAATTTTGCAAGACCCGTGATTTTTTCATTGCAAATACCATTTTCAATTGGCATAAAAGACAACTATTCATATAGACGTCACAAGATGGAATACACAGAAATCAAATTGACTACATCTGTGGAAAGCGATGGTGGAAAAGCTCCATATCATCAACCAAAACAAGGCCAGGGGTAGACAGTGGAACAGATCATCAATTGCTCATATGCAAATTCAGCCTGAAGTTGAAGTAAATGAAAACAAGTCCATGAGATCCAAAGTATGACCTTGAATTATCCCACTTGAATTTAGAGATCATGTGAAGAACAGATTTGAAACATTAGATACTAAAGACCAAATTCCAGTAGAGTTGTGAGATGACATCAAGAACCTCATACAGCAAGAAAGCAAAAGGTTGTGAAGAAGACAAGAGAGGAGGGAAAGACCAACATGGATGTCAGAAGAAACTCTGAAACTTGATGTCCATTGTAGAGATCTAAAGCAAATGGAAGAAGTGCAAAACAGAAAATTTCAAAGGTTAGCTTGAGAACACAAAGTCAAATGTTATAATGAAATATGCAAAGATCTGGAGTTAGAAAACCAAAAGGGAAGAACATGCTCAGCACTTCTCAAGTTGAGGGAACTGAAGAAAAAAAATCATGCCTCAACTTGCGGTTTTGAAGGATTTTATGGGCAAAATATTGAATGATGCAGAATGCATCAAAAGACGATAGAAGGGATACATGGAGTCACTGTATCAAAAAGAAATGGTCGATGTTCAACCATGTCAAGAGGTAACATATGATCAAGAGTCAATGATCCTGATGGAAGAAGTTCAAGGAGCATTGAAAACACTGACACAGAACAAGCCAACAGGAATAGATGGAATACAAACTGATATCTTTCAACAAACTAATGGGTACTGGAGGTACTCACTCATCTCTGCCAAAAAATTTGGAAGACAACTACCTGGCCAACTGATAGGAAGAGATCCGTATTTGTGCCCATTCCAAAGATAGGTGATCCAATGGAATGTGGAAATCATCAGATTATATTATTGATATCCCATGCAAGTAAAGTATTCCTAAAGATAATACAAAAACATCTGCAACCATACACTGACAGAGAATTTCCAGATGTTGAAGCCAGATTCCAAAGAGGATGTGAAATGAGGGATATCAATGCTGACATCAGATGGATCTTGGCTGAAAGCAGAGAATACCAGAAATATGTTTACCTGTGCTTTATTGACTATGCAAAAGCCTTCAATTGTGTGGACAATCTATAGACAATATTTCAAAAAATGAATATTCTGGAACACGTAATTGTGCTCTTGAGGAACCTGTACATAGACCAAGAGGCAATTATTTGAACAGAAGAAGGGAACACTGAATGGTTTAAAATCAGGAAAGGTATGCGTCAGTGTATCCTTTCACCATACTTATTCAATCTGTATGCTGAGCTAATAATCTGAGAAGCTGGATCATATGAGGAAAAACATGGTATCAAGATTGGAAGGGAACTCAGTAACAACCTGTGATATGCAGATAATACAAACATGCTTGAAATTGAAGAGGCGTTAAACTACTGATGAAGATCAAAGACCACAGCCTATAGTATGGGTTGCAGTTCAATGTAAAGAAAACACAAATTCTTGCCACTGGACCAATAAACAACATCCATATAAATGGGGGAAAGACTGAAGTTGTAAAATACTTCATTTTGTTCAGATCAACCATCAACACTCATGGAAACAGTAGTTAAGAAATCAAACAATGTATTGCATTAGGCAAATCTCCTGCACAAGACCACTTTTATGTGTTCAAGAGTAAAGATGTTAGTATGAGGACTAAGCTGCACCTGATCCAAGTCATGGTATTTTCAATAGCCTCATATGCATGTGAAAGTTGAATAGTGAATAAGGAAGACTGTAGAAGAATTGATGCATTTGTGCTGTGGTTTTGGAGGTGCATATTAAAAGTACCATGCACTGCTAAAAGAACAAACCCATCTGTGTTGGATAAAGTACAGCCAGAGTACTCTTTGGAAACTAGAATGGCAAGACTTTGTCTCTCATACTTCGAACAAACTGTCTGCAGGGACCAGTGCCTGGAGAAGGATATTATGTTTGATAAAGTGGAAGGTCGGAGAAAAAGAGGAAGACCTGCAACAAGACGGATAGGCACTGTGACAGCAGAAATTGTCTCAGGTGTAGCAAAGATTTTGTTTTGCATAAGGTTGCTATAAGTCAGTACCTACTCAATGGCACCTAACAACAACAACAAGAAACAGATCTACTTTGCTATATAAGGTCACTATGAATTAATTCAAAGGTACACAGCAACAACCTTCTTGCCACACTTCACAGGTAGTGAAAAGCTATGTCTTTTCCATACCTTCTCATTTTCTTCTTGGACACCCAGGAGGAACACAAATCTTAGCCTTCTCTCTCTACCCTGGGTTGTGGGACCAATTCTGGCGAATGGACTGTAATCAGAGGGGAATTTCACCCCTTTGAGGCTTTGCTCCTAAAATCTATCCTCTGATTTCTTTCTCTGCTTCTCTGAGGGCTGATGGTAAAGTGCTGTGCTTACAGGGACAGAGAGTCTCCTGGGTGAAATCAATGTATGAGAGTACCCAGAAGTTCTTCATGGTGGATTGATATATATGCTGAAAAGAAGGTAAAGCAGGAAGGTCAATGGATTACAGAGGGAAAAAATGAAAATAACAAAAACAATAGCATGTTTGGAGTGTTTGTTATATGTCAGAAATTGCACTAAGCACTTTATTCACTACTCACTGTGTCTCCTTTAATCCTTCAACATGGAGTCCCTAGGTGACATATATGGTTAAGACTTGACAACCAGAGTTCTGGTGTGGTGCCATAGGATAAGCACTGGACTGCTAACTACAAGGTTGGTGGTACAAACCCACCAGCCACTTCTTGGAAACCCTATACAGGGTTGCTGTGAGTTAAACTCAGTGGCACACAGCAACAGCAAAGAGTCAGCTGGCTATCTACTTTTGAAAAATCAAAGACTTGAAAACCCTAGGGCACAGTTCTGCTTTGTATGCATATGGTTTCCATAGATCAGTTTTGACTCAAGGACAACAAACAACAATGGTCATTAACACAATCCAACCAAGAAAGAAATGAATAATTTAAGAAGTCAAATGATTTTTCTAGGGTTTCTAAGTTATTGGTAGAGTCAAGATTTAAATCCAGAAAATTTGAAATAGAGATCTACTTGATTATTGTTTGCAATCTGATTACGATCTGGAAAGAGAAAGAAGTGAGTGAAGTAAAAACAGAAGTCAAAGATACTATAAAGTTCTAGCTAACATGCCAGGGGAAAAGAATATTAATATTTACCATGATATGTAACAAATCAGTTCTTAGTGAATACAAATATTTTCATTTTAATTGTGACTTTGAGATGCTGACAGATCTTTGGTTGAAAATAACAGCTGGATATTCAAATCTATGGATCACATGGTCAGTTTGAACCTCAAGGTTGTTGGCTAAAGCCCATCAGTGACTACTTGGAAACCCTACAAAGGGTTGCTATGAGTTGGAACTGACTCAGTGGCACTCAACAAAATCATGAACATTCAAATCTATATCTCAGAAGTGAGGTCAAGTTGAAAAATAAGAATTTGGGAATCATTAACACTCTGAAGTTATGTGTAACCAGAAAATAGGTCAAAATCATCTAAGGAGAGCACATAGCGTAAGAAGAGAAGAGCATAGGTGGTAGTGTTTGAAAACACTCTGTTCATGTGTATGTGTTTTACGAATTAGAAGGAAAAAGAGAAGATTAACTAAAAGCTATCAAACAACTAGGAAGATGTCTACTATTTTAGATTCAGTGTAATACAATTTAGTCAATATCCTTTTAGTGTTTATTAAGTCTAAGGTACTAAGCTGGGTTCAATAAATGATTCTGCATATTTTACTCATCTAGGAAAACATCCTTCTTCCTGTTAAAGAACTAAAAACAGAGAAATATATAAATGTCAATATAAAAGATGGTTCTGCCTCCAGATGCCCTTTGAGACTGGATATACACAGAGACCATTTTGATCAAGTGGAATAAATGAGTTTAAACAAGCTACTAGGCAAATTAATGAACAACTGTTTCCAGTGCATTATCTTAGTTTCCTCTTCCCTCCTTGGATTGGCTAAATCAACTATTCTTTAACCCTATCCTTTTTTTTTTTAAATAACCTTTTCTAAACTTTGTTGTTGTTGTTGTTAAGTGTTATGAGTTGATTCCAACCCATAGCCACCCTGTATAGGGTTTGCAAGAAGTAGCTGGTCAGCTTGAACCACCAACCTTGCAGTTCAAATGACTTCGCAGTCTGACATATTAGCCCACTGTGACCCACCAGGACTCCATTTCTAAACTTAGGGCTTGCTAATTCATATTGAAACAAATTGGAAGTAGAGGAGTAATTGTTTTTGTGGGTCTGAAAAATCAGAATCACTGACTCTTAGAGTTAGAAAGGACCTTAGGAGTTATTGTACCCTAGACTGCTTCTTTTACAGATGATGAAAATGAATCATAGGGGAGCTGAAGCGAGTCTCTTGCTTTTCAATTCAGTGTTTTCTGTATCATATCATGCTTCTTGTTCTACAGTTTGCTACAGGCACACAGACACACAGCTAGTTGGTCAATCTTCTGTAAGGAATATTTCTAAGATTTCCTTTCTACCAAATCTGGTTAATTACCTTAAAATATAGACCAGGTGATCAATCCTTTAGTTACATCTCATCTCTTAATTTCCAGTCATAGCCTGAAACATAAATTGGATGTAGGTCACCTCCAGAGAAGCTAGGGTCCTATAAGTGCCACAGAATCTTTTTTTTGAGTATTAAATATTTTAGCAAGACTCATAGATTGGGGATTTGTGAGAAGAAGGGTGAATAGAAGAGAAAATGTCTAAGAAGATCAATACTAATATATATATATATTTTTTCATTTTACAGTCCCTGAACCATTGAAGTGGTATATTTTTCATATGTATCCACAATAATTACTTTAGCAATGGACATGAATTATATTGATGTAGTAATAACTCATGAACACATGGTATTAGAGAATGAAAGATACACTGAATCAAGTTGTGTTGAATTAAAGGGAAAATGGTTAAAGAAATTCACTCCTAGGTGAAAGATTATATATCAAGCTATAGCCTAAAGTGAATTTTTATAGCTTAGTTATAAACCCTTGGAAATACTGAGACACTTAACTGTAGTTGGCATCTTTATGATTAAATCAAGAGAAGTACTACCTTTAGAAACTACCAATTTTACTCCTGTGGCAGTGGCAATTTGATGCACACCCAACGAAATGAAGAAGAAAAGCTAAGAGAAATTCTGTGCATTTCAGAACATCCAATGAAGAAAGGAGAAGGATGGACTCAGGACCAGGGTACAGAAAAGAAGTGGGGTTGAAAAGGTAGGCATAGAAAACAAGAGAATGATAAATAAGAAGGGAAATGTGTTCCAAGGGAAGAAATTAAGAAAAGAGTAGAGGAGAAGGAGAAGGAAAAAGATGAAAAGGGAGAGAAATTTGGACCTTCTGAATATCAACATGAGACTGGATTGTAACCAATGTTAAGTTAATTAATAAAATAGAAATACATGAGTCAACACTGATTCAAGTGATTAAATATATACATGCAGAAGGAAAACTCTTCCTCATGACAGAATGCCAACTAATCAATGTAGTAAAAATGACGAAATTAGAAAATCAACATTTAGCAACCATCACAGTGATAATTGATTCTGATAAGAATTATCAGTGTACTTTGTTGTTGTTTTGTTCCGTTTAGTCGGTTCCGACTCATAGCGACCCTGTACAGTGTACTAGCTAAAAGTAATGGGTAAAGGTTGGATGAGAAACAGGGTATTTATATATCCTCAAAGTAATCACCATAAAACACTTACTTATTAATTACAAGGGAAAAAACCAGTAGCCTTATACTGGAGACTCTGGCAGATACAACCTTAAGGAAGAGATCAAAGTCGGTGTTATCAAAATTGATAAATTTTGTTCTTTCTGATAAGATGTTCTTTCTGCTATGTTGCAATATGATAATATGTTTTTTTCTGATATGATGCAATGAGAAAACATAACTTCTGGGCTATTCCTTCCCAAATGTATTGTTGTTGTTGTTGTTGTTGCTAGGTGCCATTGAGTCAGTACCGACTCATAGCAACCTTATGCACAGCAGAATGAAACACTGCCCGATCCTGGGCCAACCTCACTATTGTTGCCACGCTTGAGTCCATCAATGCTGCCACCTGGCCAATCCATCTTGTTGGGGGGTCTTCTTCTTTTTCTCTGACCCTCCACACTACCAAACATGATATCCTTCTCCAGTGACTGGTCCCTCCTGACAATATGTCCAAAATATGAGAGAGTTTGAGAGACAAACACCTAAATCGAATTATAAGGACATGTTAAGCAAACCCAAATTGAGGTATAGTCTACAATATAACTGGCCTATACTATTCAGTCATTTCCTTGTTTGGTTTGCTTTAGCTACTATATGTTCAAAAGCAAGTTTCTGAGGCTCTCTGGCATCCACTTTGGTCTTTACTTTCTTTCCTATCTTTTTAATCTTTTAAAAGAGTGGAAGAAATGACGTAAAACAACTAAACAAGATTTCAAAGGATGGCTCCAGAAGACACTAGAAAACCAAAAAAGGAAGAACAGACTAAGCATTTCTACAGCTGATAGAACCGAAGAAAAAAACACACAAACAAGCCTTAAGTTGCAATATGAAGGGATTCTTTTAGTAAAATATTCATTGACAAAGAAAACATCAAGAACCTGACAGGAATACACAGTCACTATACCATAAGGAGCTCTGGTAGCGTAGTGGTTACGAATCGGGCTGCGAACCTTAAGGTCAGCGGTTCGAAACTACCAGCCGCTCCGTGGGAGAAAGATG
>NW_006408590.1:5914409-5917077 GCF_000296735.1 Chrysochloris asiatica | reverse complement strand
TATTTTGGCTTTCTAGGATTTGTTTTACTTTTCTTCAACTTCAGACTGAACTTGTATATGAGCAATTGAAGGTCTGTTACATAGTCTGCCCCTAGCCTTGCTTTGGCTGTTGATATTGCATTGGGCACATTTTCTGTATTAAAGAGCAAGGATGCTACTCTGAAGACAAAGTTGTGCCTGATTCAAGCTCAGTTATTTTCAACCACCTCATATGCATGTGAAAGCTGGACAGTAAATAAGGATGAGTCAATAAGAATTTATGACTTTGAAAAATCAATTCAATGGAACTTAGCAACAATAACAACAACAACATATTGTTACATATTTAGTGTGCTTCTAGTGTTCTACCAGAAAAATATTTCAATGAAAATTATTGTAAATTAATATTTTCCTAAGCTTCTAATATTTTATTGAGAATATATTCATATGGGTAAGAAACAATTTAAAATTTTGATATATAAAATCACTTTTCATACTACCATAACACATTTTCTTTTTACTTACATTATTTCTGAATTCATATTTCATTTCCATGGAAGAAAGTTGTGGCAATGATTACTGCTTTAGAATCTGTTGACAGTTCACCTCTGTCCTTTAAGGTGACTGTGAATTGGAATCAGCTCAACAGTAATAGGCATTGTTTCTTATTTCACTGATCAGTCTTCATCCTTAAGTTTATCATTTGTAGACTATTTAACAGTATGATTGGTGAATTTTTAGTTTTAGTTTTTTTAAATATACTTTTGTTTTGTTGATAATGAAAGTAAAACTTTTTATAAGTTCATCCAGCATTTGATTTCTTTTATCAATTGTTGATTGTTATTGTTGTTAAGTACCATGGAGTCACTTCTGACTCATAGCGACCCTGAATAAGATTTTTCAGGAGTGGCTGATGAATTTAAACCACAGATCTTGTGGGTCAAACCAACCTTGTGGTCCAATGTTTTATCCAGTAGTACCACACCAGGACTCCATAACTTGTTGATATCTTCATAGAGAATTGATTTTATTTTTCTTATTGATTTTGGTACACTTTTTACATATTGTAGATAGAAACCTAGTTTTTTCTTATTGAAACTTTACCTCGTGTAATGATTAATCACATTTGTACCCAATAAAACCTTAATGTATGTTCCCTTATAACTGATAGGAACGGCAATTCTCTCTGCTCCTTTAATCAGTTATGATGCCCACAAAAGATCTTCTCCGTGCCAGAAAACCTTGTAACTTGCTTCAAGGTCCATTCTCACAAAGATTTTAAGTTAGAGTGGATCACAGCCCATCCCTGAACAAAACTTTATTCACTGGAAGGCTGATGTTCCACAAGTAGCCTCTAATCTACTTCTAATTCTTTTCTTCAACTTCAACATCATACAGGGATACTGCAATGGCTTGACGTGTCATGTCAGATAGGCCCCATATTTCCAATTACTGAGAGACACACTCAGCCCAGGACTTTCAAAGCTTGATGTGAAATAACCATCTTATTTGAAAACTACTGTTTTTAATCTGTGTCGCAGCAATGTTTGCAGTCTTTGGCCAAGATAAATAATGAACTTTTAACCGTCGCAAAGATGTTGTCCTTTGTTTCACTGAAGAACCGTGAATCTGTTCCATACATATTTGTGTTTCTTAATCATCCAACTGTGATATGAGAATAATATATATTAACTTTATTGGATAAAACAAAGAAAACTAAGCAAACTGGGTCAATCTCAATGGGGCATGTAGTAGTTTTACATAATGATGTGTCAAGCTTTGTACCATGATCTGAAATCCTAAAGCTTCTGCATGTTTTCTGTGCTTTTCATATATTTTGAAAAGTATTGTTAAGTGTTTTTTCTCCACCCTGTTTACGACTGAATAGTCACATTTGAAAGGAATGCTATTTATACAAACCACTCATAGAGAGGAGTTAACAAATTGAAGGGGAAGGGTGTATTACTTGTGTATGTTTTAAAGCATTTTACTTTAGGAACTAGAAGACTTTGTGTTCAATTTCACTTGGTGCACTGAGTGAGTGACTATAAATCTCCTGTCCTCCGTTTTAATTCATGAAATTGGGAATCATAGCAGTTTTCCCCATCTTAGAAGTTTGTTGAAGAATAAAATTTGTGTGTATGTGCTAATATAGCTCACAACCTGTGCAACCTATGAGATCATAATCAGACCTGCAAATACATTTCATTTTGCCTACAAAGTCGGTTTGAACTGCAAAGTCAGCAGTGCAATCTCACTAGCTGCTCTTGGAAACCCTATACTGGGTCTCATAGGGTCAGAACCAACTTGATGGCACTTAACAACAACAGGATCTTTAAAAATAATTGCGCTTGAATGCCTGTAGATAAGACTTGCACTTTCCAACTTTTACTACTGTCTTATATCCCTCTAGCTTTATGTCCATTACTCCCTGGCCCCTTAAAGCATGGGTATGAGTCTACAGAACACTAATATAACCAGGTGCCATCAAGTTGCCTCCAACGTAGGGCAAACCAATCAGTGTCAGAGTATAATTGTGCTCAGTAGGGTTTTCAACAGCTAATTTTTCAGGATGTCATTAGGCCTTTGTTCCAAGACCCTGAATGCACTCAATTCACCAGCCTTTTGGTTAGTAGCCAAATGCCTTAACTGTTTGCACCACCCAGAAACTCCAACATACACATAGGGG
>NW_006408590.1:5910170-5914309 GCF_000296735.1 Chrysochloris asiatica | reverse complement strand
AGCGGTTCGAAACTACCAGCCGCTCCGTGGGAGAAAGATGAGGCTTTCTACTCCCATAAAGATTTACACCCTTGGAAACCCTGTACAGGGTCGCTATGAGTCAGAACCGACTCGATGGCACTTAACAACAACAACAACATACCAAAAGAACTGGTTGGCATTCAACCCTTTCAAGAGGTAGCATATGATCAAGAATCAATGATATTGTAGGAAGAAGTCCAAACTGCATTGAAAATGATAACAAAGCTTCTAGTAATTGACAAAATATCAATTGAGATGTTACAACAAATGGAAATAGCATTGGAAGCACTCATTCATCTATATCAAGAAATTTGAAAGAAAATTATCTGACCTGTCGACTGGAAGAGATGCAGGTTTCTGCTCATTCCAAAGAGAGGTGATCCAACAGAATATGTAAATTATTGAATAATATCATAAATATCATATTCAAATAAAATTTTGCTGAAGATAATGAGGAAAAAGTTTGCAGAAGCATATCAAAAAAGAAATACCAGAAATTCATGCTGGATGCAGAAAAGGATGCAGCAAGAGGGATGTCATTGCTGATATCAAATGGATCTTGGCTGGAAGCAGAGAATAGCAGACAGACATTTACTTGTGTTTTTATTGACTATGCAAAGGCATTGAATTATGTGGTTTGTAACAAATTCTGGATAACATTGTGAAGACTGGAAATTCCAGAGCATTTATTGTGCAGAACCTGTACGAAGACAAAGAGGTAGTTATTAAATCAGAACGAGGGAGTATTAAATAGTTTTAAATCAGGATAGGTCTGTATCAGGGTTATTATCTTTTCACTGTAATTATTCAGTCTGTAGACTCAGCAAATATCTTAGAAGCTATATTGTATGAAGAACACTGCATCAGGATTAAAGGAAAATTCATTAACAATCTGCAATATGCTGATGATGAATCTTTGTTTGCTTGACACAACTTTGAAATCAAAGGCAACTTGAAGTATTTTTTGATGAAGATCAAAGCCTTCAATATAGATTACACTTCAATGTAAAGAAAACAAAATTACAACAAAACTGGACCAGTAGACAACATCATGATAAATGAAGAAACTATTGAAGTTGTAAAAAATTTAATTGTACAAGAATCCACAATCAACACTCATGAAACAACAGAAAAATTTAAAAAAAAGAAAAGAAAAATCAAATGATGTTTTGCACTGGGCAAATCTGCTGCAAAAGACCTCTGTTGTTCTTGCTGTTTGGTGCCTTCAACTCATAATGGTTTGATGCACAACAGAACACAACACTTCGCAGTCCTGTGCCATCCTTACAATTATTCTTATGTTTGAGTCCATTGCTACAGTAACTGTGTCAATCCATTTCAAAAAAGATGATCTTCTTTTTCACTGACTCTCTACTTTACTAAGCAGGTCCTTCTCCAGGGACCGATCCCTCTCTAGGGACTGGTTCCTCCTGATAACATGTCCAAAGTACAAGAAACAAAGTCTCACCATCTTCACTTCTAAGGAGCATTCTGGCCATATTTTTCTCAAGACAGATTTGTTTATTTTTCTGGCAATCCATGTATTTTCAATATGCTTCCTCAACATCATAATTCAAATGCATCAATTCTTTTACAGTCTCTCTAATATTTTCACAAAGTTGTCAAGGACTTCATTCTTCTTGGATCAACTATCAACATTCACAGAAGCAGTAGCCAAGAGATCAGACGACGTGTTGCATTGGGCAAACCTACTGCACAGGAACTTTTTAAAGTGTTGAAGAACAAGGATGTCAGCTTGAGGACTAAGGTGCACCTGATCAAACCATGGTATTTTCAATAACCTCATATGGATGTGAGAGCTGGACAGTGAATAAGGAAGATTGTAGAAGAATTGATGCCTTTGAATTATGGTGTTGGAGGAGAATACTAAAGGTGCCATGGACTGCCAAAAGAACCAATAGATGTGTTTTGGAAGAAGTGCAATCAGAGTGCTCCTTGGAGACCAAAATGGCTAAGCTTCATCTCTCATACTTTGGACATATTGTCAGGAGGGAACAGTCGCTAGAGAAGGATGTCATGCTGGGTAAGATGGAGGGTCAGAGAAAGAGAGGAAGAACCCCAACGAAATGGATCAGCCAGGTGGCGTCATTGATGGCGTCAAGTGTGGTAGAGGTAGTGAGGTTGGCCCAGGATTGGAGATTGTTTTGTTCTGCTGTGCATGGGGTCGCTATGAGTCGGTTCTGACTCGATGGCACTTGACAACAACAACAACAACAAGATGAGGCAATTAAAAATTCCCTGGCTTGAGTCAGACACACCTTAGTCCTCAAAGTGATACCTTTACTCTTTAACAAGGTTCTTTTTAAAGAAATCTTTGACAACAGGTTTGCCCAGTGCAATTTTTAAATTTATTGATGACTGCTTCCATAGGCACTGATTGTGGATCCAAGTAAAATTAATTCCATGACTTCAATCTTTTCTTTGTTTATTGTGATGTTATTTAATGGTCCAGTTGATTGGATTTTTCTTTTATTTAGAGTTGTATTCCATAGTGAAGGCTGTAGTTTTTGATCTTCAGAAGCTAGTGCTTCAAGTCCTCTTCCCTTTCTGCTAGCAAAGTTGTGTCATATACATATCCCAGGTTGTTCATAGTACTCCTCTGATCCTCATACCATGTTCTTCTTCATAAAGTCTATCTTGGATTATTTGTAGCATAGTAGTTACAAATTGGACTGTGAACTGCAAGGTCAGCAGTTTGAAACTACCAGTTATTCCGTGGGAGAAAGATGAGGCTTTCTGCTCCCGTAAAGATTTACAGCCTCAGAAACCCTGTACAGGGTCGCTATGGGTCGGAACCGACTCCGCGGCACACAGCCACCACCACAGATTGAATAAAAGTGGTGAAAGGAACAACCCTAACACATACCTTTCCTGATTTTAAAATACACAGAATATCTGTACCATTTGAATGATGGCTTCTTGGTTTATATATAGGTTCCTTGTGAGCACAAAATAAGTGTTCTGGAATTTCCATTCTTCACAACGTTATCTGTAGTTTGTTATGATTCACACAGTCCAATGTCTTGGCATAGTCAATTAAACACAAGTAAATAACTTTCTGGTATTCTCTACTTTCAGCTAAGCTCCGTCTGATGCCAGCAGTGATATCCCTCATTCTATGGTCTCTTCTGTCTCTTGCTTGAATTTCTGGGAGCTCCTTGTTGAAGTGCTGCTGAAATCATTTTTGAATTTTCTTCAACAATATTTCACTCACATGTGATATCAATGATATTATTTGATAATTCCCGCACTATTTTGGGCCACCATTCTTTGGAAGGGGCACAAAGATGCATCTCTTCCCTTCAGTTGGCCATGTAGCTGTCCTCCAAACTTCTTGACATAAACTAGCGATCTTGGCATAATGTTGAATAACTTTGTTGAAACATTTTATTTGCATTCTGTCCATTTTTGGAGCTTTTTTTTTTTTTTTTTTGCTAATGCTACTTTAGATTTATTCTTTCAGTACCTTCATTTCTTGATCATATACTACTTCCTGTGTATTCTTTCCATCCTTTTGTTCTTTGAAGTTTTTATTGTGAATTGAGTGATAGTTTACATGGGAGAACAACTTTACACTCATCATACCATATTGAATCTGAAGAGTCTTATCCCCATGTCCTTTCACCAGCCTTGTCTAGACAGGTTGAAAACCACTCAGTAGAGATTCTACTTCCCCCATACCCTCTGAAACTAAACTCCCTCTTGAAAACTTGTAAGCCAATCCCTTGTGTCTTGATAGCCCACCATTTTAGGTAGCCAATGTCTAAGTGGCCCATCCCTGTGAACCCTGTGTATAGAGGGGGTGGGAATGATCCTTGCTTTGAAGACTCCTTACCTCTTTTAAGCTAATATCTCCATAAGTAAAGGTCAAGTTTATAAAATTGTAGCCCTTCCATCTTCTTTTGATATTTCCTATATCATTCATTTTTTTTTGCCAATAGAATCCTTCATGATTGCAAGTTGAGCTTTGAATATATTCTTCAGTTTTTTCAGCTTGAAAAATGTGAAGTATGTTTTCCCAGGTCTTCATACATTTCATTATAATACTTTAATACTTGTCTTTTTCCATCTGTCCTTTGAAATTTTTCCATTTAGCT
>NW_006408590.1:5897507-5901170 GCF_000296735.1 Chrysochloris asiatica | reverse complement strand
CAATCTCCTCTGTGCATCATCATTCAACAGTATTTGCTTCCATTCCCCTGCTTTTTGATATTTATTTATTTATTATTTTGTGTGTGTGTGTGTGTGTGTCACAAAGCACTCAGGAATATATAGTCATTTAAACAACCAAAGGACACATTCTGCAAGTCTGCTCCCTGATCACCAACACCTGGCTTCCAGCACACAGCCTTTCTCTTTCCATGAATCTAGAGTCCTCAGCTGCTCTATCTCTCCATGTTCTCATCTCTGCCTCCATCTCTGGTGTCACTGCTTCTCTGGATAGGGTCCCACCTTCTGCTCATGATCTTCCCCTTTCATGGTCCTAGGGGTTTTCTGTTCCTGGATTGTAAGATTAACTACTCCCTCATTTTTGTTACAAAAGTTCTACCTTTACAGTTGTGACAGTTGCAATTAGTCATGATAACAATTACTTACTATTGAATCATAAGCATCTTATCCCCATCTCCTTTCACCAGACCCTAGACAATATGAAAACTATTCAGTGGGGAGTCTACCTTCCCCCACACACTCTGAAACTAAACTCCCTCTTGAAAACTTGTAAGCCAGTCACTTCTTGCCTTTATAGCCCCTCCCATTTTAGGTAGCCAATGTCTAAGTTGCCCATTCCTAGGGACTTGTTTTAAAAAGCAGTGTCCAGGGTCTCAACCTAAATCCATTGCTGTTGAGTTGATTCAACTCGTAGCAACCCTATAGGAAGGGTAGAACTGCCCTATAATGTACCCAAGGCTGTCGTCTTTACAGAAACAGACTGCCATATATTCCTCCTGTGCAGCAGCTCGTCAGTCAAACCAGTCATCTTTTGATTAGCAGTTGAATGCTTAACTACTGCACCACCAGGGCTCCTTGGTCTTAACCCAGATCAATTAAACCAGAATCTCTGGAGGTCGGGGTCTAGGATTTGATGCTTTTAATAAGAGCCTCTAGACAAATATGAGATACTGTCATTTTCATCTTTAAAAGAGCAACCGTGATGCATGCATAGATTCCTTGGGGAAATTAAACACATACTTAGGCAGCCACAGGCAGAGGGGTATAGAAGACCCTAGCTTTTCCTCAGTCAAAGGCCCTCAGATTCTTGTCTACTGTTGTACTTTTCATGGGTTAAACATGAATAAAAATAGGCTTGAGAAAGTCATTTGCTCTAAGACTGTTCCTACCTCCAGGCCCACTGAGCAATCTTCTGTCCTTGATTAAAAGAGCAGGAAGATTGTCTAGCACACCAACAGTGTGTGGATTCACTGTCAAACTCTTAATCTTAACTATGTTAGAACCCTGGATGCATTTCTTATAAATATTAATTATTGCCCTATGTAGTATACAACTGTTGTTTTTGCCTTTTGATCATTCATTCTCCTTACTTGTGGCAATAGAATTCTAGTTGGACTTTGGAGGCACTACCGATCAGGTGGGACTATTAATCAAAATCTCATGACCCAATCTTGGCCTATCAGATTTTGTCCTCCTGGAATTTGCATCTTGGACAGAGTGACACTAGGACAGAAAATGGACAGCATTCATCCACCATGAAGAAAGAGACTGTCCACGGCTCCTGTTACAAAGACTCAGATTTGCATAGTTCTGTCATTTTAAAGCCCAGTTTCTCAACCCTTCTTTTGATTCTATGGGCCACCTTAGATATTTCCAGCTAACCCCTTTTTTCACTGAATTAACCAGCTTCTACTACTTGCAACCAAAGAAATTTAATTCATCCCCCTGCAAAAGGCTCAGATTTCTCTCTCCCAGCATTTACAAAGCAACATCAGTGAAAGCTCTGGTCAGCAAAGGGCCTAAAGAAAGCACACCTGCAGAATTTTACCCTCCCAGCTGATGCCTTGATTTAGGCTGGCTTTGTAATTCTTGTTCAACTCCCCTGATGCAGCCTGACAGTTTGAGGAGTACTGTTTCTTCACGATAAGAAAGCGTTTGCCTTAGGGAGGAGGGGGAAGATTGAATGGAAGTGTTTTATATTCACTTGAACCACAATCATTTTGCTGACACAGGGCAAGGTATTAACAGGGTTTTGCTGTTGGGGAATTAAAAGCCATTTGGCCTATCCCTTGTTCAGACGGGCCTCATTTTTAATATTGTGGTTTAAATGCAGTAACATGTGGTTAAGAAAAAAATGAAAATATGCTCCCTGACCTGTATGGATATTCAAATCCTCATATTATCGTGGTGGTTGAGGAAGATCCCACTATGGAAAGGCTGTCACCCACACTTCCTACTTAATTTTCCTTGACCCTCTCATATTCTTTCTCTGACTATCTTCTCTTCTATAGCATCTGCTTCTCATCCCTATGTGATTATTTGAATCATTTGGGTAACTTTACAAAATATTGATATATTACTCCACCCACAGAGATGTTGATTTAATTGGTGTGGGTTACTTTCTGGGTATCAGGTTTTATAAAAATTCTTGGTGATTCTAATGTACAGTTAACTTGAAAATCTATGGTCTGAAGGTGGTGGATTTTGTTGGTGGTGTGCTTTGGAGTTAGCTCTAACTTATATCGCCCCTGCATAGGGTTTCCGAGGCTGTAAATCTTTATGGAAACAGAAAGCCTCATCTTTCTTGTGCAGAACCACTGGTAGTTTCAAACTGCTGACCATGAGATTAGCAGCCTGATTTGTAACTGCTATGTTATTGGAGGTTGTTGTTGTTAAGTGCCGTCGAGTCAATTCCAACCCATAGACCCTGTATAGGGTTTCTGAGGAGCAGCTGGTGAGTTTGAACTGCTGACCTCACAGTTCAAATGGATTTGCAATCTGGTGCATTAATCCATAGTGCCACACCAGGACTCCATGCTACCGGGGGAGTAGTTGGCAAATATAACCCATGGACCTATTGGTTGATTTTAAAATCAAATTTCATTGAACCACAGCCACATTCATTCATTTACATATTGTCTGTGGGTATTTGGTTATCACAATGGCAGAACTGAATAACTATGACAGAAGCTGTATTGCCCCCAAAGCCATAAATGTTTAGTAATTGACTCTTCATAGAATGTTTTCAACCCATTGCTCTTGAGCTGTGGTTATAAAAGTTGAGGATGCATCACAATAACCTTACAAAGCTTATTGAAACACAGCTTATTGGGCACCTTCATAAGTGATTCTGATTCAGTAGCTCTACGGTGAGATCCAAGAATCTGCACAAGTTTCCAGGTGGTGTTGATCTTACTGGTCTTGGGATAAAACTCTGATGCTGTTATTAGTTGCAACTGAGGTGGTGCCAACTCATAAGGACATTGTATATAGAAGAATGAACTGCTGAGACATCTTCATGATGACTCTGATACATCTTCATGATCATAGGTATGTTTGAGTCCATTGAGGCAAGTTCATGTCAGTCCATCTCATTGAGAGTTTCCTTATTTTGGCATCTTCCACATTAGCTGCCTTGATTTTCTTTTCTAAGGACTGTTCTTTGATATATTCAAAGTAAGTGCACCAAGATCTCAACATCCTTGCTTCTAAAGAACATTCTAGTTGCATTTCTTCTAAGACTGATTTATTTCTCTGTCAGTCAAGGAATATTCAGTATTCTTCCCCAATTGTTATTGTTGTTAGGTGCCATTGAGTCGGTACTGACCCATAGTGACCTTATGCACAGCAGAACAAAACAGTGCC
>NW_006408590.1:5895815-5896982 GCF_000296735.1 Chrysochloris asiatica | reverse complement strand
AAGAATGAAGTCCTTGACAACTTCAATCTTTTCTCTGTTAATAAGAATGTTGTTTATTGGTCCAGTGGTGAGGATTTTTGTATTCTTTACATTGAAATGCAATCCATACTGAAGGCTGTGCTCTTTGATATTCATCAGTAAATATTTTAAGTCTTCTTTACTTTCAGCAAGCAAGGTTATATCATCTGCATATCACAGGTTGTTAATGAGTATTCCTCCAAGTCTGATACCACGTTTTTCTTCATATAACCCAGCTTCTCAGATTATTTGCTCAGCATACAGGTTGAATAAGTGTGGTGAAACAATACAATTCTGTCGCATACCTTTCTTAATTTTAAACCATTCGGTGTTCCCATGTTCTGTTGAAACAACAGCCTCTTAGTCAATGTACAGATTCATCATGAGCACAATTAAGTGTTCCAGAATACTTATACTTCACAGTGTTGTCCATAGCTTGTCATGATCTACAGAATCAAAAGCTTTTGCATAGTCAATAAAGCACAGGTAAACATCCATCTGATATTCTCTGCTTTCAGCCAAGATCCATTGGACATCAGCAATGATATCATTGCTGATGTCATGTATTAGGGCACCTAAAGTTGTTGTACTCATGTCAGTTTGTTGTACAGTGGTGGCTTATGTGTTGCTGCGATGCCTAGAAGCTGTGCCATCAGTATTTTAAATACCAAGAGGGCCTCCCATCATGGACAGGTTTCAGTGGAGCTTCCAGACTAAGACAGACTAGAGAAAGGGAGAGGTGGACTGCTTCTGAAAGGCTAGTCACTGAAAAAACCTTATGAATAGCAGCAGGACATTGTCTAACATAATGTCAAAAGATGAGCTCCTCAGTTGAAAGTCACTGAAAATATGACTGGGAAAGAGCTGCCTCCTAAAGTTGAGTTGACCGTAGTGATATGAATGGAGGAAACCTTTCAGGGCTTTCATCTGCTGATGGGGAACAACTCAAAATGAGAAGAAACAGCTACAAATATCAATTAGTAATCAGAACCTGGAATGTACAAAGCATGAATCTAGAAATAAAGGAAATAGTATAAAAATGAAATTGAGTATATAAGATCGATATCCTAGGCATTGCTGTTGTTGTTAGGTGCCATCGAGTCAGTACCGACCCATAGCAACCTTATGCATAGCAGAACGAAACACTGT
>NW_006408590.1:5890172-5894880 GCF_000296735.1 Chrysochloris asiatica | reverse complement strand
TGCAAGTTCAGACTGAAGCTGCAGAAAATTCAAATGAATCCTCAAGACCCAGAATACTACCTTCAGTATGTTGTTGTTAAGTGCCATCAAGTTGGTTTTGGCTCATAGTGATCCTATATAGTGTTTCTGAGGAGCAGCTGGAGAGTCTGAACCACCAACCTTGCTGTTCAAACTGACCTTGCCGTCCAGCACATTCACCCACAGCTCCATACCAGAACTCCTTGAAAATGTTAGGTAGCATCAAGTTGATTCCTACTCAAAGCTATCCTATGCAAAACAGAATGAAAAACTGGCCGGTCCTGTGCCATCCTCACAATTGTTGCTATGTTTGAGCCCACTGCTGCTGCCACTGCTAATCCATCTTGTTGGTAGGTCTTCCTCTTTTTCTCTGACTCTCCATCTTACCAAGATTGATGATATCTTTCTCCAGGAATGGGTCCCTCCTGGTAGCATGTCAGAAGTATTAGAGATGAATTCTTGCTATCCTTTTAAGGAGCATTCTGGCTGTACTTCTTCCAACATAAATTTGTTTGTTCTTCTTGCAGTCCATAGCACTTTTAATATTCTTCTCTAACACCATAATTCAAATGTATCAATTCTTCTGTGGCCCAATCTGAATTTAGAGACTATCTTAAGAACAGACATGATCCATTATACACTAATGACCAAAGACATGAAAAGATGTGGTATCGCATCAGCAACATCATATGTGAAGAAAGCAAAATGGCATTTAAAAGGACAGGAAAGAAAGAAAAGACCAAAATGGATGTCAGAAGAGACTCTAATAAAATTTACTCTTGAACTCAGAGAAGCTAAGAGACAGCAATAAACGAGGAAATAAAAGAGCTGAACAGAAAATTTCAAAATGGAGTTCAAGAAGAGCAAGTATTATAATGAAATGTGCAAAGACCTGGAGTTAGAAAACTGAAAGGGAAGAACATGTTCCCCATTTCTCAAGCTAAAAGAACTGAAGTACAAATTGAAGTCTAAAGTTGAAATATTGAAGAATTCTATGGGCTAAGGGATTCCTGGTGTGGTGCTGTAGCATACACAGTGAACTGCAAACCACAAGGTTGGCAGTTCAAACCCACCAGTTGCTCCTTAGAAACATTATACAGGGTCACTATGAGTTGGAACTGACAAGACAGCACTTAACAGCAACAACAATGGTCAAAATATTCAGCAATGCAGGAATCACTGGAAGAAGATGGAAGGAATACAGTCAGTGTACCAAAAGAATAGTTTGATGTTCAGCCATTTCAAGAGGTACCATATTATTAAGAACATACAGTATTGAAGGGAACATGTGGGTCTGTAGGATAAACACTGTATTGTGAACCACAAGGTTAGTGATTTGAGCCCACCAGCTGCTCCATGGGAAAAAGAAGATGCTTTCTATTCATGCAAAGATTTATAGTCTCCAAAACCCTTTACAAGGTAAATATCAGTTGACACCAATTTGACAGCACTTTACAACAACAACAGTAGTATTGAAGGAAGGAGTTCAAACTGCACTGAATCACTGGTGAAAAATAAGACTCAAGGAATTACAAGAATACAAATTGAAGTATTTCAACCAACTGATTTAGTGCCTGAAAGAGCTCACTCATCTATGACAAGAAATTTAGAAGACAGCTATCTGGCCAACTTATTGGAAGAGATCCATATATGTGCCTATTTCAAATAAAGGTTACTCAATAGAAAGTTAAAATGATTAAAAAATATCATTAATATACACACAAATAAAATTTTGTTAAAGATTATTCAAAAATAGTTGCATCAGTATATCAATAAGGAGATACCAGAAATTCAAGCCAAATTTAGAAGAGGATGCAGAATGAGGGATATCATTGCTATTGTCAGATGGATCTTGGATGAAAGCAGAGAATACCAGAAAGATACTTACTTGTATTTTATCGACCATATAAAGACATTTGACTGTGTAGACCAGGATGGGGAATCTTTTTTTCCACCAAAATTCATAACATCATTGTAGGACATACAAAATTATCCACTTAAAATTTAGCCTACTATATTTGGTCAAACATTTAATTAACTCATCTCTAATGTGATGACGGAGTCCTGGTGTGGCACTGTGGGTTAATGCACTGAACTGCAAAGTCAGTTTGAACTTCAAGGTCAGTGGTTCAAGCTTACCAGCTGCTCCTCGGAAACCCTATATAGGGTCACTATGGGCCAGAACTGACTTAAAGGTATTTAACAAAAACAACAACGTGAGTACTGGAACTGTGGTTGCCTTGGCAGGGCCAGACCAAATGACATTCCCTACCACTGGTGTGGATCATAACAAACTATGGATAACATTGTAAAGAATGTGTATTCCAGAATACTTAATTGTGCTCATGAGGAACCTACACATAGACCAAGAGGCAGTCCTTCAAACAAAACAAGGGGATACTGACTCATTTAAAATCAGGGAAGCTGTACATCCAGGTTGTATCCTTTCATCATACTTATTCAATTTGTATGTTGAGCTGGATTATATGAAGAAGAATGTGACGTCAGTTTTGGAGGAAGACTCATTACCAACCTGTGATGTACAACAATTACAATTTGCTTGCTGAAAGTTAAGAGAACTTAAAATATTTACTGATAAAAATCAAAGACTACATACAGCCTTCAGTATGAGTTGCACTTCAATGTAAATAAAACAAAAATCCTCACAACTGAACCAGTAAATGACATCATAATAAATGGAGAAAAGATTGAGGTTGCCAAGGATTTCATTTTACTTGAATCCACAATCAACATTCATGGAAGCAGCAGTCAAGAAAGGAAACAATATATTTTATTGGTCAAATTTGCTGCAAAAGACCTCTTTAAATTATTAAGGAACAGAGATGTCACTTTGAGGACTAAGGTGAGTCTGACATAAGCCCAGGTATTATCAGTAGCCTCATATGCGTGTGAACGTTGGATAATGAGTAAGGTCAACAATAGAAGAATCCACATCATGGACTTTCAGAAGAAGAAAGAAATGTGTGTTGGAAGTACAGCCAGAATGCTCCTTAGAAGTGAGGATGGCAAGACTTCATCTCTCAGACTTTGGACATGTCAGGAAGGGACAGTCTGTGGAGAAGGGCATCAGACTTGGTAATTTTTTAAATAACTCAAAGAATAATTTATAAAAAGTTGTTGGTTCAAAAAAGGAAAAAAAAACACCTTAATTGAAAAACTTTCTAGAAAGGTCTGAAAATAAACATACTTCACAAAATTACCTCAGGGTCACAATGAAAGCTGTGCTTAGAGAAAAATGCATGCCTTCAATGCCTTTATCATTAAAGAAGATCAAACTAAAGGGGAAAAGGAACTGTGTCTGTATTAAGAAATGCTTAACTTTTAATATTACTAAGAAATCATAAAAGAACATAATTTACTAAAAATAAATGGGAATTAATAAAGATATAATAAATTATTTAAATAAGAAAAATTCATAGAATGCATACATTCAAAAGAGAATTCTTTGAAAAGATCTAAAAAGAAAATTAAATGAATGCCAGAAAGCCTTATTAAGTTAGGAAAAAGACAGATCAAGAATGTACAAGTTAGCAGAGATGGAGGCACAGACAATGACTTGGAGAGATGGAGCAGCTGGGGACTTTGGACTCAGGGAGGGAGAGGGGCTGTGTGCTGACAGCTGGGGGCAGGCTTGTGGGATGTAACCTTTGGTTGTTTGATGATGCATGGATGGGATTGTAATCATTGCAATGAAACAAAATATGATAGGATAAATGTAAAGGTAGTGTTATCCCATGTAAACGATCACTTAATTCACAATAAAAACTTCAAAAAAAAAAAAGAATGTACAAGTTAGATGGATGACAGAATTTATAGATGCAAAAGGAATCAAAGGATTTAGGAAAGGCACTTAGAATTTTCAGGCAACAAATCAGAGAGAAGGGGTGATTTCTTTGCAAAATATGTCCTTACTGTCATGCTTAGTATATGAGTTTAATAAATATTATCTATTTTATAGTCCTGGTGTTTCACTGTAGGATGAACACTGGAACACTAACTTCAAGGTAGGAAGTTCAAACCCACCATTTGCTACTTGGAAATCACTATGAGTTGGAACTAACTCAGTGGCATTCAACAACAACAATAATTATTAATATTGCTGCTATTCTCAATATCTTGTCAAAGGACTGTCCAACGTTTCTTTCTGTTTATATGTAGAGCCAAATAGAAGACAACTAAAAACAACAGTACAACATGCTCAAAGAGTTCCACAAGTTCATCAATTGATAAAGCTCAAACTTCCCTTTCTGGGAAAAACTGCCTTAAAAATCCAAGGATAAACATCATTTGTATTATTAACAAACATTTATACAACATACATTATGTCCCAGGCCTGTTAAGATTCAAAGAACCAATTTAAAATCTTCAGCAGTTGGTATTACACCTGAGTGATTATTGCAATTCTGTGGAACAAGCACCAACAGACAGTTGAGGCAACACCTAATACAGGCGGACGTGAGAAAGAGAAAGATCCCTTCTGACTCTGGGGAAAGAGACTTCTTGAGATGGGATTAGAATTAAAGCCTGAAGGATGAGCTCAATCAAAATAGATTTCTTAGAGGAAAAGGAAGTAGAAGCTAAAAAGAAAATCAGGCATTCAGAAATTGTATAGTGGCTAGTTTGTCTAAAACAAAACAATACTAATTTATAGATGAGTAGGAGGTAAAGA
>NW_006408590.1:5882859-5889947 GCF_000296735.1 Chrysochloris asiatica | reverse complement strand
AACAACAACAAGGAGGTAAAGAAGGTAAGTAAGGCCCAACGGTGGGGAACACAGAATTAAAATCTGTGGAGTTTGGAATTTATCCTATGGATGGTAAGAAGCATTGGAGAGTTTGGGGCAGATCAGTGGCAAATACAAACAACAGTCTTGGGAAAACTGTTGGGAATTAATATGATTGGTAAGTTTGGAGAATGAAGTAGACTTGGCAGGTAGGCTATTGTTACTGTTTGAACTCCCACCAAACTCTGGTGAAAACTAGAAATGTCATTATTCCCATTCTGCAGACGCGAAAACACAGACAGAGCCAGACAGAATAAGAAGCTGTGTAGGCAATACAACTCAGACGCCCGCGGAAAAGCTGGCACACAGCTAATTAACTGCACAGCTGCACTTATCCAATTCCATACCGTCCTATCTTTGACATTAGAGTGACTCTTTTTACTTTTTTTGGTAATATTATTCAGCTCCTCTGGAGATGGCAGCTTGGGAGAGAAAACATCTTTTTCATTGACAGATACATAAGAATTTATGTACTGTGCAAATTTTCCAAAAGCATTTCTGGGAGCCTAGAGTTTGACTCACAATAATGCTTAGCTTCCTCTTCCCCATCAACTGTCCCTTCTCCCTAGCCTGCATCATCTCCAGGAACACAGAGAGTTAACCTTGCAATTGGATTTGCTCTGTGCAACATGAAGTGTCACCCACGAAAGCAGTGTACAAGGCGTCTGTGAAATGTATGAAAAGAAGTCCAGGAATTCAGTTAATTAACCACATCAGTTTCTTAACGTGATCAATTTTAATTAAACTGAATTTTAATAGAGATCTGTGTAGTCTGTAGAGACCAATTGCTAATTCTACAAAGCATGTGCTGCTTTTCAGTTCAGATTTGCTCCCATCTAATTAATATGGATAGAGCATTAAGCCTTTTTGGACTCTGGTGGTTTTCATTTCATGACTATTAATGATTTTAATGAACTGGACTAATTCAGTAGTTTTCATCCCAGTGTTTCAGGGCTTTGTTCATCACAAATTTCAGGTTTATAATTGGTTTCCAGGTCTTAACAGTGGTCATTGATCAGCTTCAGCAGTTCCTGTTACAACTCAGTAGGCGCTGGAGACTGGCTTAACCCTTTGCTGACCGCAGCACTTCAGAACAGAAGCCCTAACTTAACTACCAGGGCAGAGGAGGACTTGAAATTCATATGGTGATCTTAGCATAGGGGGGAGAGAAAAGCAGGAAATGTCACATCACCAATACAGAGGCTTTAAATTAAAAAAAAAAAAAATTTAATACTGGCAAATTATTTTTCAGCATGAATTTTCAGTACTTCAAGTGAGAAATATATTCTGAAATTATCCCTCTTATTTTGGCAGCTAGATTTCCTAGCCCCTCACTGGACCCACCAAATGTCCAGCGGGCATCTTTATTAATAGTCCAAAAGCTAGGAGTGAGTGATAAAAAAAATCAAGACCTGTGAATAGACCAGGGAACACAGAAATAGGAAGAGTGCCCTGAGGGATTGGCATACTTCATGAAAACTAACAGAGATAAATGAACACACTAATGGATCTGTGCTTGTGCCTTCCCTTTTGTTGTTGTTCTGACTCATAGCAACCCTGTATAGGGTTTCTGAGGAGCAGCTGGTGGATTTGAACTGCCAATCTCATGGTTCACAGTAATTGTCTATCCTATAGCGCTGTACCCGGAGTGCTTCTATTTCTATGACACAAATTCAGCTCCACCTTTGGAGCATTGCTCATTGACCTTCACTGATGTGGAAACAAACAATGGCATTTTTTGTTTTACTTGTGGATTTCACTCTTAAAAACAAAAGCAAAACTTTCTAGTATTCTGTATCTAAGATGGCTATTGGGCATCTTCATTACGGCTGCTTCCTTACTCAGTTTTGAAGTGACAAGAAGGAGGGGCATTCATTGGAATCCAGGTCATTTCTATCAAAGAAAGCAAGGTAGTCCTGGGGAGGCAAGGTGCTTTGATGTCCCTTAACATCCTATAAAGATTAGGAGGATAACCACAAGGTCAGAGGCTCAAGCCCACAAGCCACTCCTCAGAAACAGGGTGACTATGAGTTAGAATGGACTTCACAGCATTTAACAACAACAACAACAACAACAAAGATTAGTATAAATACTCAAACTTCAGAATTATCAGAAGCTATCAAAAAGCATGTTTTTTGTAAGCCTACCCAGAAACTTTTTTCTTACTCATGTACCCCAGCAACCATTTCAAAGATAACAACATTCTTTTCAGAGGTTCAGGCTTATCATTCTCCGATATTCCAGTTTCTGAAGCCACAGGTTAAGTCCATTTGGATTCCAAATTCAGTTGGAAACTCTTCAGTAATTTAATAAGTCCAAGTGAAAAGGGAGTAAGGTGACGTGGATATGGTAGAACAAGTTGGAAGGAAAATGAAAGTAAATATTCATTAATTAAGATTTTGATAGCTTGACTATAAGATATCTGACTCAATCAGTAATATTCTTACAAAGATCGTGATTTTTATGTATCATCTGTGTATTTTCAAGCACAGAGGATTCAAAGAATAATCTTAACTGAGGCCATCGGTAGTGTAGTGGTTACGAATCGGGCTGCGAACCTTAAGGTCAGCGGTTCGAAACTACCAGGTGCTCCGCGGGAGAAAGATGAGGCTTTCTACTCCCGTAAAGATTTACACCCTTGGAAACCCTATACAGGGTCGCTATGGGTCGGAACCGACTCGATGGCACATAACAACAACAACAACAAGGCGAAAAAATAAATAAATAAATAAAACAGATTAAAAAAAAATTGATCTATTTAATATTTTTCTTCCTCCCTTAGTTTTAGTGGTACCTAGTTTCTTTGGTAACATTGGTTGATAGATTATGTATCTAATCAGCTGAATTAATTTTTCCTCTTATAGGCTATTCAAATAAACTGCCAGTCGTAATAGAGTTCTCTCCATGTCTTTAATTCCTGTTCATCTCTCAGTCTTTTTCAGTCTTGCTTCTGCCCCACAGAGCTGCTAAAATGCCCTGTCATCTATAAAATGGTGATAATAATGGCTTCCGTGTAGGGTCATTGTGTAGATTAGCACACTTAGCAAGGTGCCTCAATAAATTACAGCTATTATTACTGTACAAGTCACCAGTGACCTTCTGATTGACAAATGGCAAAGTCCTCATCTGCCAAGCTGTCTGAACCATTTGATACTATAGACAGACACACTTTCTGAAACTCTTCCAGAAAGCATTTATTCACACACTCTTTCTTTTAATAAATACACATGGACCTCCTGTTCTGCAATGGGTGATGTCCTAGACATTGAGCATTCCATGGTAATGAAGGCAGAAGGTGGTTGTCATCATGAATTTTGTAGATTTTTACTAATGAGGAAAATAGACAACATATGAATAAAAAGTAATAGCTTACATTTTATGGTCCTTAAACTGTCCCATCAATAATCTCAGGTTTTTTTGTATATTTTAAATCGTTTCATCCTCACTATGTAATGAGCACTCATTACCATTCCTATTTTACAGATAAAGACATCAAGACACAGAAAAGTTAAATATACTGACCAATGTCACAAAGTGCATAAATGGTAGAGCCAGGATTTAAACCAAGTCAGTGTGTTCCAGAGTCTAAAATTCAAAACGAAACAATAGAAAATCGAGGGATATCACAGAAATAAAACTACTTTAGATGTGGTGGTCAGGGAAACCCACCTTGAGAAGGTAATATTTAAGCAGAAACTTGAATACTAAGAAAGAATAAGAAAAATATAGTAACCTAGAAGCCAGTGAAAAGTTTTCTGTCAATGTATGCTTGCAGTCATAATAGAGTTGTCTCCATGTCTTTAATTCCTCACCAATAAACAACATTCTTATCAATGGAGAAAAGATTGATGTTGTCAAGGACTTCATTCTTTTTGGATCAACTATCAACACTCATGGAAGCAGCAGTCAAGAAATCAGATGATGTATTGCATTAGGCAAATCTGCTGCACAAAGACCTTTTTAAAGTGTTGAAGAGCAAAGATGTCAGCTTGAGGACTAAGGTACACCTGACCCAAGCCATAGTATTTTTAATAATCTCATATGCATGCAAAAGCTGGACAGTGAATAAGGAAGACTGTAGAAGAATTGATGCTTTTGAGTTATGGTGTTGGAGGAGAATATTGAAAGTATCATGGGCTGCCAAAACAACCAACAGATCTGTGTTGGAAGAAATGCAGCCAGAGTGCTCCTTGGAGGCCAGGATGGCCAAACTTCATTACTCATACTTCGGACATATTGTCAGGAGGGATTAGTCACTGGAGAAGGATATCATGTTTGGCAAGGTGAAAGGTCACAGAAAAAGAGGAAGACCCCCAATAGAATGGATTGGCCAAGTGGCAGCATCAATGAGCTCAAGCGTGGCAACAATTGTGAAATTGGCCCAGGACCAGGCAGTGTTTCGTTCTGTTGTACATAGGGTCGCTATGAGTTGGTACTGACTCAATGGCACCTAACAACAGCAACAACAGAAGCCAGGGAAGTCTAAATGCCTAGAACCTTAATGTTTTTGATATGTTAACGGAAATGAAGGCCAAGAATTCACCAGAAGATCTGGAAAGATGAATAGTGACAAGAGGTATTATAGTGAACTTAAAAGAGAAATGGATGTGAAGAAAAAGAAAGCAAATACAGACAACTGTTTCAAGGCATTTTGCTAGCTGGGGAAGCAGAGTAATGAGGAATAGACGGAGGGATATAGACAACAGAGGGGGGCTTTTTAGATAGGAGAAAATACAGAGTATATGTTTGGTGGTAGTAGGATCTCACAGAAAGAGGAAAACTATGAGACATGATAGATATTGTTGTTATGTGCTGTAAAGTCAATTCCAACACATAGCAATCCTGTGTAGGGTTTCTAGGACTCTAAATCTTTGCTGGAGCAGAAAGCCTCTTCTTTCTTCCCATGGAGTGGCTGTTGGGCTTGAACCACAGACCTTGTGGCTCACAATCCAGTGCTTATCCTACTGAGCAAATTTATCTTATGTGAGACATTTTCAGGAAGAAGTCTGTGTAATAGATGAGATCTAATGCTCATGTGGAGGGATTGGCCTTAGATAGTAACAGGGGTATTTCATCCATTTTACCAGAGAGTAGATAGGGGCCATAGATGCATGTACAAAGAAAAGAAGGCAGAATCCATGAATGTATTTGCCAGAAGAGTTTATAGGTACATGCACATGATAGGGTAATACGATTCATGAGTATATGAACAAGAGGGGTACAAAGTCCCTAAGTACACATACAAGAAAGCAAGGCAAAGTTCATGGGTACAGGACAGAAAAAGGAAAGTAAGATCTATGGGACGGAAGCTCTGCAAAATATGTACCAGTCTGCAAGCCACTACGTTGGAGGTTTGAGCCCACCAGGCACTCCATTGGAGACAGATGAGGCTTTCTGCTCACACAACCTCAGAAACGTCATACAGGGTTACTATGAGTCAGAACTCATTCAGCTCCACTTAACCAATGGATAGCAAGAAGGTGAAGGCAGGTCTTTGCATATGTGTGCAGGTAAGACAGATGACTTAATGATAGAAAGAAGAGACAGTTTTCTCTCTCTCACCCTTTAAATGAACATTTCATGAATATAAATTATGTCTCATTGATAACCAGAATATATGTTTATTATTGCACTTTTTGTACAGATAACAAAACTGAGTCTCAGAGAAAATAAGCAATGAGTGCAACTTCACTTGACTGGTAAGTAGCAAAACTGGGATTGGATTTAAAACAGTCTTTTCTGGTTGCAGCCAGTTTTTACTTCAGTGAAATGAAAAAGTAGCATCATTAATTAAAAATGAAAAGTGAGAGAGGAGTTTCAGAGTTTTGAAAATAGAGGACCAAGTGAGATAATAATCTTACAGAATAGAAAATTTGAGAGTTTCATGAGATTTGGGTCATTGATTTTATACGAAACCCGCCAGAATACTTTTTTGTGTTGTTGTTGTTGTTTTGTCTGTAGCTCTGCTTAATCACTTAAATATAGCATCATATTTTACCCATGTTTTGGGAATTGCCAGGAGAATATGTAGGGAGAGGGACGAAGCAGTTGAGGGATTGGAAAAAAAATTGTATAGTCATCATCCATGGATGTAAACTGGATATGGAAGGTAGAGCGGACAGAATGGGAATGAGAGATAATGAAAAGGGGATCATGAAAAGAGGGTGTGGTAGAATAAGTTGGAAAATGAAAGTATTCATTAATTAAGATATGATGTTTCAGTATGAGATTTTTGACACTGATATATTTGTAAGTGTTGTAACTATTAATAATGTCAAGACATGAGATTGGATCATGGAAAAGGGGTTATAAAGAAAAGGTTTAGTAGAAGGGATGAGGTTGAAGAAATAAGAAGCAGAGTGCAGAAGTAGAAATTACCAGGGATGATGGCAGAAGTAATGGTGGAAGGAAAAACAGCTATCCAGGTACTAAACTCTGCAGTGATTTAGAGAGCTGAGAAGGGGACAGATGCCTGCAAGAGGAGAGACAATAGATGGTGTAGCCTAGTGTCATCTGCTTCCAAAGAACCAGGTGTTTTCAGGGTGAAGGAAGGAACAAGGGTCTAGAAACAACAATGAGGAACAAGAAAGCCAACAATTCCTAACTCCACACCTAAAGCTAACTCCTTTAGGATAATTTATATGAGTGAATATAAATACATATATTAGTTACACATCACATAACATCTGTTCCTGCAACAGTTGACTGCATATACATTCATGCTTCTAATCCTCATTAAACTTTCAAGGTACATATAAGGGTTCATAATAACAAATGGGTGCTATTTTGTGACACACATGAAAACGTTGTTAAGAGCACTCAAGTCAGTACAGACTCATAGCGACTTGATAAACAACAGAATGAAATCTTCACAATCATTGTTAAGCTTGAACCCAATGCTGCTGCCATTGTACCAATCCATCTTGTTGAGGGGTTGTTGTTGTTGTCAGGTGCCATCGAGTCGGAACCGACTCATAGCGACCCCATGCACAGCAGAACGAAACAATGTCCGATCCTGGGCCAACCTC
>NW_006408590.1:5879673-5880879 GCF_000296735.1 Chrysochloris asiatica | reverse complement strand
CAATGAGATGGATCAGCCAGGTGGCATCATTGATGGCGTCAAGTGTGGCAGCGGTAGTGAGGTTGGCCCAGGATCGGACATTGTTTCATTCTGCTGTACATGGGGTCGCTATGAGTCGATTCTGACTTGATGATACCTGACAACAACAACAACCATGGTACTATCAATTAACAGTATTTATCTATATCCCCACCCCTTTTTGTGTACACCTACTAGACAGGAACTATATATTCATTTAAATGTCCACAGGTCACATTTTGCAAACCAGCTTCCTGCCCACTGGTCTACAGTCTATCTCAGTCCACGGGCCTAGAGTCCTCTGCTGCTCTCTCTATGACATCCCCTCTGTCTCCATCTCTGCTGTCTCAACTTTTCTGGTTATGATCCCATGCTCCACTCATGCTCTTACCTCTGGATGGTACTAGGGTCTTCTGTTCCTAAAATGAAAGATTAACTAATTCCCCCTTTTAGTAATTTATCTTCTAGATTTACTGTTGTGAAAATTATAATTAGTCATGATAAAAATTACAATTGAATCATAAAATCTTGTCCCCATCATCCCCCTACCCCCTTTAACCAGACCCATCTAGAAAAAAGGAAAAGTATTCACTGGGGATTCTAACCTTACTCCCCTCAATCTGAAACTAAACACACTCACAAAAGTTTGTTAGTCAGCCACTTTGTGCCTTTATAGTCCCTCATTTTTGATAGCCAATGTCTAAGTTGCCCATCCTTATCAAGCTGGTGTACTGAGGAGATATGCTTTGATCCTTGATATGAAGAATCATTCCCTTTTGGTTGGAATTTTGAGCAACTACATCCATAAGCAAAGGGCCAATTCATCAAATTGCAGCAATTTATGCTTGTTCCCTGTATCAAACTTCATCTTCATCTGGTCGCATTCTGGTCAACTAGCCATCCAAGCTAGGTCAAATGGGTACAATCTGTGACTTTGGGAATTCTCACATGCCTCGCCCCACTTCAGACCAGCTGGCCAGTCTACTCTTAACTATAGGCCCCAGTGGTGAGGTCAGTGTCCATGGGCTCTGGAGTTCACACATCTCCCTAAACTTCAGACCAGTGAGCCCTTTCTCTTCTCTCTCTCATGTTACGCTCAATGAGGGTCTATGGAACTTGGCCAAACGTAGCTTACCTCTTCATTGCTGCATTTCTCCCACTTCAACTCACAAGTTGACCAGAGTGGTC
>NW_006408590.1:5876927-5878738 GCF_000296735.1 Chrysochloris asiatica | reverse complement strand
CTCAATTCTGTTCCATTGATCTATGTATCTTTCATTATACCAATAACAGGCTGTTTTGACCACTGTTGCAATGTAGTAAAATTTGAAATCAGGGAGTGAGAGGCCTCCAACTTTGTTATTCTTCTTAAGCAGTGCTTTGTTTATCCAAAGTCTCTTTTCCTTTCATAGACAGTTCATGATTGTTTTTTTCCACCTCTTTAAAGAATATTGTTGGAATCTGGATTGGAATTGTGTTATATCTGTAGATATTTGGGTAGTATGACATTTTTGCAATGTTAAGTCTGATATGGTATATTCTTCCATATTTTTGTAAATCTTTTTTTGTTTCTTATGATAGTGTTTTGTGGTTTGCTTTGTATAGGTATTTTGTTTCTCTGGTTAGATGTATTCCTAAATATTTCATCCTTTGTATGTCTATTGTAAATGGTATTGTTTTCCTAATTTCCATTTCAGAGCTGTCTTTATTAGTATAGAGGAATCGAACTGATTTTTCTGTATGTTGATCTTATATGTTGCCACTTTGCTGAATTTTTTTAACTGATCTTTGGGATTTTCTATGAATAGAAAATCCTGATGTAGCATATCAAAGACCTGATGTGGCACCATAGGATATGTACTCTACCTCCAGGTTGGTTTGAATTACAAGTTTGGTGGTTCAAACTCACCAGCCACTTCTCAGAAACCCTATGCAGATCACCATGAGTTGGAACCAACTTGATGACACTTAACTTAAGGATCATATCATCTGCACATAGAGAGAATTTTACTTGTTCTTTGCCAATTTGGTTGCCTTTAATTTCCCTTTCTTGCTTTATAGCCCTAGCTATGACTTCCAACACAATATTGAATAGGAGTGGTGATAAATGGCATTCATGTCTGCTTCCTGTTTTTAAAGGAAGCCTTTACGTTTCTCTCCATTGTTAGTGATGTTGGTTTTGCATATATGTTCTTAATTATGTTGAGGAATTTCCCTTCAATTCATACTTTGTTGAGTGTTTTTATCAGGAATGGGTGTTGGATTTTGTCAAGTGTCTTTGCTGCATAGATCAATACAATCATGTTCTTTTCCTTTTTTGTTATTTATATGGTGTATTACATTGATTGTTTTTATAATATTGAACCATTCTTTCATCCCTGGTATGAATCCCACTTGATCATGTCAAATATGTTCTTGAGATGATCTCTAAATTCAGGTGGCATGTGTTCAAAATCAAATCTTGATACACATGGACTTGCTTTAATTTTCTTCAAATTTAGCCTGAACTTGAGCAATTGATGATCTGTTCCACAGTCTTCCCTGGCCTGATTTTGACTGATGGTCTGGAGGTTTTCCACAGTCTCATACCACTGATGTTATCAATTTTATTCCTGTGTATCCCATCTGGTGAGGGTCATATGTATCTTTTATGTGACTTTCAAAAGGTATTTGCAATGAATAAATCGATAGTCTGTAAAATGCTATAATGAGATCTCCAGCATCATTTCTATCACCAATGCCATATTTTCCTGATCAACTACTGATCCTTCTTCTTTGATTCCAAACCTTGTATTCCAATCACCAGCAATTATCAAGTTTGATCAATTTCAGACTGAAGAAACTGGTAAAAATTTTCAATTTCATCATCACTGGATTTAGTGGTTTGTGCTCGAATTTGAATAATAGTGGTATGATTGTCCTTATAGGAGCATGGATAGTTTCCAATCATTGACAGCATTGTACTTTAAGAAACATCTTGAAGTGTTCTTTTTGATGATAAATGCAATGTGTCATTCCAGCATAGTAAACCATTGATAGAATATAAATAGAAATA
>NW_006408590.1:5874138-5875237 GCF_000296735.1 Chrysochloris asiatica | reverse complement strand
TGATTGTCAGATTCGCAGTGGTCAATACCAGTTCATTTAAGCTCACTAATGCTTAAGAGTCCTGGTGTGGCACTGCGGGATAATGCACTATACTGTAAGGTAGGTTTGAACTGCAAGGTTGGTGATTTCAAATCCACCAGATGCCCCTCAGAAACCCTAGACAAGGACACTGTGAGTCGGAACTGACTCAATGACACTTTATAAAAAGTGCCTAGGATATCAATATTTATGTATTCCATTTCAATTTTTATAACTTCCAATTTTCCTAGATTCATACAGTGTACATCCCATATTCTGATTATTAATGGATGTTTGCAGCTATTTCTCATTTAGAGTTGTGCCCCATAAGCAAATGCAGGACTCTAAAGCGTTACTTCATCGTGGCATCAAGATAAATTGTACTTTGAGGAGGCAGCTCTTCCCCAGTCATATTTTTAATGCCTTCCAACCTAAGGGGCTCATCTTCTGGCACTGTATGTGACAGTATTCTAGTGTTATTTATCATGTGTCGATATTCTGGTGCTATCTGACAGTCTTCCACTACTATTCATAATATTTTCAGTGGCTCAACATTTAAAAGTTGTCTTTCTCTCCTTCTTTGTAGTTAGTCTTAGTCTGGAGACTGAGCTAAAAACCTGTCCACCGTGGGTGTACCCTGCTGGTATTTAAAATACCAGTAGCATAGCTTCCAACATCACAGTAACATGCAAGTCAACCCAGTACAACAAACTGACAAACAAGTTGCAGATGAAACTTTGTTGTTGTTAAGAGCTTTCAAGTTAGTTCCAACTCATAGTGACCCAGTATGGGATTTCCAAGGAGCAGAGGGTGGGTTTGAACTACCAACCTGGTGGCTAGCAGTCCAGTGCTTATCCTACAGCACCATGTAACATTATTACTGTAGTATTATGTTAAAGGTGTTTTAGTTTACCTCGAAGTGTTTTTGTAATTATTTTATGCATATAACTACATGCAATAAGTTATATTGCTATTGTTGTGGTTAAATGCTGTTGAGTCAATTCTAACTCATAGAAACTCTGTATAGGGTTTTTAAGAAATGACTGGTGGATTTGATCCACTGATATTGCAGTCAGTTGTT
>NW_006408590.1:5866217-5867798 GCF_000296735.1 Chrysochloris asiatica | reverse complement strand
GATGGAAGGAATACACAGAGTCACCATACCAAAAGGAAATGGTTGATGCTCAGCCATTTCAAGAGGTAGCATGTGATCAAGAGCCAATGATCCCGAAGGAAGAAATCTAAGGTGCTTTGAAGGCATTGGTAAAGAACAAAGTACAGGGTATAGAATACAAACTGAAATCTTTCAATAAAGTGAGACAGCATTGGAGGCACTCACTCATTTATGCCAAGAAATTTGGAAGACAACTATCTGGCCAACTAACGGGAAGAGATCCGCATTTGTGCCCATCTCAAAGAGAGGTGACCCAATGGAATGTTGAAATCATTGGACAATATCATTGATATACCATGCAAGTAACGTTTTATTAAAGATACTACAGAAACAGCTGCATTGACAAGGATGTCCAGAGGTTCAAGCTAGTTTCAGAAAAGGACGTGGAATGAGGGATAAATCAGTGTTGATGTCAGATGGATCTTGATTGGAAGCAGAGAACACCAAAAAGATGTCTTTCTATGCTTTATTTACTATGCAAAGGCTTTCAATTGTGTGGGTTGTGACAAGCTATGGATAACATTGCAAAGTATGAATATTCCATAACACTTAAGTGTGCTTATGAGAAACCTGTGTATAGACCAAGAGGAAGTTGTTCAAACAGACCAAGGGAATGGTTGAAAATTAGGATCGTTGTGGGACAGGGTTCTATTGTTTTACCATACTTATTCAATCTGTATGCTGAACAAATAATCCAAGAAACTGTGTTATATGAAGAAAAACATGGCATCAGGTTTGGAGGAAGACTCATTAACAACCTGTGGAATGCAGATGATACAACCTTGCTTCCTGAAAGTGAAGAGGACTTAAAATAGTTACTAATAAAGATCAGTTTAAAATACTGGTGGCATAGCTTCCAGAATCACAGCAACTCACAAGCCACCACAGTCTAACAAACTGACATATTCAACTTGTATGCTAAGCAAATAATCCGAGAAGCTAGGTTATATGAAGAAAAACGTGGCATCAGAATCAGAGGAAGACTCATTAACAACCTGCGATATGCATATTATACAACCTTGCTTGTTGAAAGTGAAGAGGAATTAAAATATTTAATGATGAAGATCAAAGACCATAGCCTTCAGTATGGATTTCAACTCAATGGAAAGAAAACAAAAACCCTCACCAATGGACCAATAAAAAACATTCTTATCAATGGAGAAAGATTGAAGTTGTCAAGGACTTCATTCTTCTTGGATCAACTATCAACACTCATGGAAGCAACAGTCAAGAAATCAAACAATGTATTACATTAGGCAAATCTGATGCACAAGACCTTTTTAAGTGTTGAAGAGCAAAGATGTCAGCTTTAGGACTAAGGTGCGCCTGGCCTGAGCCATGATATTTTCAATAACTTCATATGCATGCAAAAGCTAGACAGTAAATGAGGAAGACCAAAGAAGAATTGATGCTTTTGAGTTATGGTGTTGGAAGAGAATATTGAAAGTGCCATGGGCTGCCAAAAGAACCAACAGATCTGTGTTGGAGAAGTGCAGCTAGAGTGCTCCTTGGAGGCCAGGATGGCCAAACTTCGCCTCTCAT
>NW_006408590.1:5861721-5863922 GCF_000296735.1 Chrysochloris asiatica | reverse complement strand
ACACACACACACACACACACACACACACACACAGACATAATCAATCAATATTGGACTGCAAACTACAAGATCCACCGGCTGCTCATCAAAACCCTGTACATGGTCACTGTGAGTGGAAGTGACTTGAGGGCACTTAACAACAACAATATATATATAATGCAGCATTTATTTTTCATGCTGTGCATCACCAAAAAGGACCAAAACAAAGGGACAACAGCAACAACACCGGTGAATTCTAGAAAAGTCTTCTCGCATGAGGAACTGAGGATAAGATGGCACACTTGAGAGGCTTATTGATGAAGCCTGCACAATGTATATTCTTCCACGGTCATAGCTGGAAAATGAAACATTTCTTTTCTATTTGGCAATTTAAAGCCAATTTTATGTTTTATTTCAGAGCTAGGCTACATTTGTGCATTTTAAAAGATACATAACTCATTCTAGGAGTCAGGAAGAGTTCAGCCTCAGGTCACCAAGGGTGAAGTGATCTTATTCCCTGGGGAACACCAGAGAGGAGAGTGTCAAATCTATACTTAAGCCACAACCAATCTTGTTCTATAGATCAACTTAGGGGACCCTCACAGACAGAAAAGGGGAGAGAAATGACATTTATTATGTGTCAGCTATGAGCTAGTAACTTTATACACATTATCTGTGAGTGCTTCCTATAATCTTGCATTTCAGGTGATATATTCATGTCCAGTTTTACAAATAAGGAAGTTCAGAGATTAATTCTAATGTTCAGCCAATGTGGGAAACCTTGCTTTTAGAGAAATTCATCAACTCTAAAAGAAAGACTTTTAAGGCCAGAGTTGATGGATTTCTCTAAAAGCAAGGCTTTCCACCTTGGCTGAACATTAGAATCACCTGAGCAGTTTTACAAACCTACCAAAGTCCAGGCTGCACCTCTCTAGGGGTGTGGTTCAGGCATTTGTATCATTTTAAACTTCCCCAGGTGCCTTAGGGTGCTGGAAATTTTGAGAATAAAGGAGAAATTTAAAATTTTACTGAAGGTGAACTTCCCAGATAATTTAATTTAAGAATCATTCGAAGAACCTGATGCCTAAAAATATATCCTGTTGTGACTTTACAACATACCTAATATTTCTGTGATCTGCATCATTGGGTAAAGTTATCTTTTCTGAATACGGCCATTGTTAAAATGCAAACAAGTCACCTAATAGGGGAAATGCATTAATATATTCTTGTCCCAGACAGCACTTAACAACAACATTCTAGATTACATGCTTCTGTCTTAGTCAACATTTCTAATCACCACCTTGGCAAACAACACACTAGGCTTGCTCATGAAATCTTTTGCTGACACAGACCTACGAGAAAAAGTTCATCTGTTAGAAGTGGAGATCATGCTCAGTACCCTACTTCCTGAGCTCACAATAAGTGTTAGGACACTGCAACACTGGCTTAAAAGAGGAAATTAATATGAGATGTCCAAAATGCAGCTTTAAATACCAACAACCCAAAAACCAGATTTCAAAATAATCCAATATAAAAAACATTTCCAAAGTTTGAATATATGAGGAGCCTTCATAAAGTACACGGACAAATAGAATGAAAAGATCATGTGATTTTTTCATGAACTTTTTGAAGTTCCCCTCATATTTTAATTTCTTTATGGGCTCAACAATATGACCTAGCTGATGAAAAAAAAAATAGTGATGAAATTTTTGTGATAATATTATGTAAATAATAGTATCACATTCAGCTCAAGGTAGTCAGCTGTGGACTGAATAATATTAGAAGAATTATGGATTCCATGACACTGAAAAACTAAATAGTGTACAGGTGAGGATAGTATTTAGAATGTGGAAGACCTTAGAAACTAGATCAATTGAATACACACAAAAAATCCAATTCAGATGACGAGTTTAATGTAGAACTTTCCCAGATTATCCCTCTGTCTCACTAGAATTGTTTTCTTCTTATAATGCATCATCTTTGTTTATACATTTTCATATCATCCTTAACGCTGTAATATTGTTAGTTGTAAGTCCTGGTGCACTGTATGGCAAGGTCAGTTGGCAGTTCAAACTCATCAACTGCTCCTCAGAAACCTTATACAGGATTGCTATAAGTGGGAACAGATTTGATGGCATTTAACAACAACACATACATACATACATACATACATACATACATACATACATATATATATATATATATAGTTGTTAGGTGCCATC
>NW_006408590.1:5842846-5859095 GCF_000296735.1 Chrysochloris asiatica | reverse complement strand
TCTTCAACTTGTCATTTCAGGCATAATAAACCATGTGGTCATCAGATTCAAAATGGCCAGTACCAGTGCATCTCAGCTCACTAATGCCTAAGATGTCTATGTTTATGTGTTCCATTTCATTTTTGACAACTTCCAATTTTTCTAGATTCATACTTTGTACATTCCATGTTCCAATTTTCAATGGATGTATATAGCTGTTTCTCTTCATTTTGAGTTGTGCCCCATCAGCAAATGAAAGTCCTGCAGGTTTTCTCCCACGTGTCTTACTCCATTCACATCATCACGGTCAACTCTAGCAGAACTGATAGAAATCAGAAAACAATGTAATGACATCTTTAAGGTCTAAAAAGGAAACTTTTAACATATAAGCTTATACCAGAGTCCTGGTGTGGCACTGTAAGACAGAATCATCAGTTTGAGCCAAAAGGTTAGTGATTCAAACTCATCAGTCACTACTTGGACACCCTATACAAGGTTGCTGAGTCAGAGCCAACTCAATGGCACTTAACTAGAACAAGAAAAAATTTGTACATTGTAAAACTATTCTCTAAAACTGAAAATGAAATTAAAACACTTCTGGACAGACACTGAATAAATTCATCACTAAAAATCCTGTTTAGAAATAAATACTAAAGAACAGGTGGAAAATGGAAAAGGAAATATGAAAATACAGGGAGAGATAAAGAACAATGAAGAGGGTAAATAAATATATGCTGTGGCACTGTAGGATAACCACAAGGTTGGCAGTTCAAACCCACCAGCTGCTCACTAGAAACCCTATACAGGGTTGCTATGAGTCAGAATCAATTTGATGGCATTTAACAACAACAAAAAGAACAAATATAAATGAACATAAATGTGAATGAATCTTGATTATACAAAGCAATATAATAATTCTTTTAGGGAATTAAAATATACATAGATTTCAAATGCATAATAATAGAAAAATACAAATGGGAGACGACAACAGAAATTGCAAATGCAGGAAAATGAAGTATTGGAAAACAACCTGTGTTATCTGGGAAATGCTAAAAACATTCATTTACATTAGATTTTCATAAATTGAGTCTTTGTGTTAATAAAACTGAAGGCTTTATGTTTAATTAGTGATGTGTAACTAACTGGCCTATAGAGAAGAAGACATGTATTGGATCTATTTTAAAGAACTCAAGGAGAGAAAATAAAGGAGAGTGGACAACAGTAAACAATTAGATATAAATACAACTATCATGTGGTTTTTAAATATTCAATTTAAGTAACAAAATTGTCAGATTTGATTAAAAAAACAAAACTGTATGCATTCTATAATTTTTACATCTTAAGTAAAAGAGTTTGAATGTAAAATAAAAATTCAATCAGGTAAAATCATAGCCTGAAATTATTTAGAGACCTAAAAAAGCTCCGATGACACTGTAGGACAAGCACTGGACTGCTAACAGCAAGGTCATCAATTCAAACCCACCAGTTGCTTCACAGGAGAAAAATGAGACATTCTGTTCCCGTCAAGCCTCACAAACCCTCTATAGGGTCTCTATGAGTTGGAACCATTTCAATGGCAACGGTTGGTTGGGTTGCTCTCTGAGATGACCCTTCCATCTTATAAACATGATGCTGAAACTAAGAGCAACCCTTATGAGGACTCTGGACTTCAGATTCCCGGTTCTGTCATTTTTGCACAGCCCCATAAAATTTAAGCTGTCTTCTAAGTCAGAATGCCATGTTAATCTGATTTGAACCCATTCATGGTTTGCTGTGTTTGGGGAGAATAAAGCCCTAAGAATATATTTCTGAAATTGTTTCCTCTGTGAAAGCTATAAGAGACTTTTGGTTTGTGTAGCATGATTTGTAATCTCTGCTGCCTAGCTCATTGGATGAATGTGTGGGGAGTGAGAGATCTCTTCTCATGACTCTTCTTTTATTCCCTTATTCCCTTTTCACTCTCTTCTCCATCAAAGATTTATGATGAGGGAAAAGATAAAAGAAAAATAAATGCAAACACTAAGCCAAGAGAGTCTTCTTGACTATATTTCAGCTCTCCTAACAAATTGTCTGATTGGGTTCACCTGGCTCAGTCAACAAATCAGATGGGGAATTTTAACCCATTACCAACCAGTATCACTTTGGGGAAGGTGATTTCTGGTTTTTTTGTGTGATTTTTAAAATTTTTGTTCTAACATTATTATATAGTCAATTTTGTTGTTAAGTTGTTAAATGCCACCAAGTCGGTTAACCGAATCATAGTGACACTGGATAGGGTTTCTGAGGAGCGGCTGATAGGTGTGAACTGCTGACCTTGCAGTTGAAGCCAACCTCATGGTCTAGTGCATGCTCCTGCAGCACCACATTAGCTATGAATTGCTGTAACAGGGAAAATGTTCAAGCTAATTGTGTCAGATGAGGTGTTAAGTGTAATGATCTGTTTGAAACAATCCCAGAAAACCTACCTTATCTCTAAAACCCGAAAGACCATGGCCCACCATAGTCGCTAAATTATTCTCTCTGCTTTTGACTACTCTGTTGCCCTTGGCTGAATCTTCTGACAGTCTGATCAGCAGTCTCGGGTTTCTCCCCAATTCTGGGTTAGTCAGAATGAGAGAAGGAAGCATATTAACAATTTTAGGTGTTAGAATTCAGTTATATGGTCAACCTCATTGTCATGCAGACTAAGCTCAAGATGTCTTTGAAGTCTCAGATGTATAACATTTATTCCCCACAAGACCATAGACGTATACACCTGCTATACTCCTTTCTATTATTTTACCCACTAATTTAATAGCAAACATTTACTGAGCATGTATTATGTGCATAGGAACAATGGTGGCCCAGTAAGCTATGCAATGGGCTGTTAACCAATCTGTTGGCAGTTTAAAGCCACCAACTTCTCCATGGGAGAAAGATCAAGCAGTCAGCTTCTGTAAAGATTTACAGCCTCAGCAACACTATCAAGCAGTTCTGCTCAGTCTTGAAGGGTCTCTATGAGTCAGAATTGATGAGACAGCAGTGAGTTTGGGTTTGGGTATTGGTTATCATGTGCGTTTTAAGAACTGAATTGTGTTTCTCAAAAATTTGTATTGAAATTGTGGCCTCTAACTATGATCCTGTTTGGAAATAGGGTTTTATTGTTATGTTAACTAAGTCATAAGTAGGGTATGTTCTACATGTAATCACTTCTAGTTATAAAAAGAATAGAATGAGCAAAGGGATACACATACAGGGAGAAGAGGAAGACAGATGATAGAGACAGATGGATGAAAAAGGATTGTTGGCAGCTACTAAAAGTCAGAGAAGGATAAGGCTTTCTGCTCCTTCAAAGATTTACAGTCTCAAATCTTATACCAGCTCAACAGCACTACACAACAACACAACAACTAGATGCTAAAAGAGACAAGGAAGACATTTCCCTGAATTCAGACATAAAATTTCAAAGGGCAGGATGAGAACAAAGTAAAATATTATAATGAGATGTGCAAAGACCTGGAGTTAGAAAGCCAAAAATATTTCTCAAGTAACAAGAACCGAAGAAAAAATGCAAGCCATATTCTATGGACAAAATATTGAATGACACAGGAAACATCAAAGAAGAAAGAAGGAACACACAGAGTCACTGTACCAAAAATAATTTTTCAATGTTCAATCATTTCAAGAGGTTCCATATGATCACGAACTGATGTTATTCAAGGAGGAAATCCAGGGTGCATGGAAAGCATTGGTGGAAAACAAGCCTTCAGGAATTGATGAAATACAGACTGAAATGTTTCAACAAACTGACGCAGTACTGGAGGCACTCACTTGACTATGCCAAGAAATTTGGAAGACAACTACCTGGCCAACTGATTGGAAGAGATCCATATTTGTGCCCATTTCAAAGAAAGGTGATCCAATGGAATGCAGAAATCATCAAACAATATCAATACTACGACATGCAAGTAAAATTTTTGCTGAAGATAATTTTTAAATGATTGAAGTAGTACCTTGATAGGGAGCTGCTAGAAATTCAAGCAGATTCAGAAGAGGACGTGGACCTAGGGATGTAATTGTTGCATAGGATGGCTCTTGAATCATAGTAAAGAATATCAGACCAGTGTTTACTTGTACTTTATTGACTATGCAAAGGGATTCCACTGTGTGAATCGTAACACACTAGGGATAACATTGCAAAGAATGAGCATTCCAGCACACGTAATTGCATTTATGAGGAACCTGTGCACAGACCAAGAGGCAGTCGTTCAAACAGAACAGGGGGAGATACTGAATGATTTGAAATTAGGAAAGATATGTGCCAGAGTTATATCCTTTCACCATAGCTATTCAATCTATATGCTGAGCCACTAATCCAAGAAGCTAGAATATGTGAAGAAGAACTGGGCATCAGAATTAGAGGAAGACTCATTAACAACTTGTGATATGTAGACGGAACAACCTTGTTTGCTGGAAATGAAGAGGACTTCAAATACATACTAATGAAAATCAAAGACCACAGCCTTCAAATATGGATTACACCTAAATATAAAGAAAAAGAAAATCCTCATAATAGAACAAATAAATAACATCATTATAAGTAGAGAAAAGGTTGAAGTTGTCAAAAACTTCACTTTAATTGGATCCACAATCTATGCATAGAAGCAGCAGTCAAGAAATCAAATGATATACTTCATTAGGCAAATATACTACAAAAGATTTCTTTAAAGTGTTAAAGATTAGAGATGTCAGTTTGAGGACTAAAGTGTGCCTGATCCAAGCCATGGTATTTTCATTCACCTCATATACATCTGAAAGTTGTACAATGAATAAGGAAGACTATAGAAGAATTGAGTTATTTGAATTGCTGTATCTGGAAGAATATTGAAAATACCATGGACTGCCAGAAGAACAAACAAATCTATCTTGGAAGAAGTATAACCAGAATGCTCCTCAGAAACAAGATGGTAAGACTTCATCTCTAGTACTTTGGACAAGTTGTCAGGAGGGAACAGTCCCTTGGAGAAAAATAACACACTTAGAAAAGTGGATGATCAGTGAAAATGAGGAAGATCCTCAGTGAACTAGACTGACACAGTGACAGTAACAGGGGACTAAAATAGGACAATAATTAGGAAGATGGTGCAGGACCCAGGCACTGCTTTGCTCTGTTGTGCGTAGGATCTCTGTAAGTAAGAAGTGACTTTGATGACACCTAACAATAACAGCTTCCTGGACTGTGAGTAAATAAATGCCTGTTCTTTAAAACCATTAAACCATTCATTTGTGGTATTTGTGTTATGGTAACACTAATGCCCAATACCTTGAAGACATTATTTCATTTTATCTTTACAGCAACTCTATGACTCACATACTGATGCTAGGACCGCTTTACATATGGGAAAAGTAATATTTAAAGAAATTATATAATCTAGACACCAATCACTTAATAAGAGGCAGAGTTAGGGTGTGAACCCAGCAATCTTTCTCCAGCATCCATAGTATTAAACAGTGTAGCAATACAGCTTAGCACCCCATCTATGGACAAACTTCTGGCAGGGATTTTATCTGCCTACCTGGGTCCCAATTGCCTGCTGAGCTCTTCCTTCTTAGAACCCTAACCTGAGATTAGAGTCTATCCCCATTCAGTTCAGTCTCAAGAACTAGCAAAGACTTCTGCCTTCATTGGCAGTTATAACTTCCTACCCGAAAATTTCGACTCTGGCCTTCATCAAACAGTTCTCCAACCACTTCTAAGCCTGCAGCATCCTTTGGACACTGTTTTTCAAACTGTACAAGTACTTTTATGGGTATAAACTGCCAAAGTTGGGCCAACCTCTCCAGTCTGTCAGGTCCTGCCGCTTTCACTATTCCCTAGAGAAACTTAGGTTCTCCTGGTCCCAGCATGCCTCACTCCTGAGCATGCTCTACTATCACAGTATGCAAGCACATGGAGACTATTTAACTGGAGCATATAATCATTTCATAGCGAACTCCTAATAAGGTGTTCCCAAGAGTATCAACCTCTGTGGCAGCCTGTCAGACTCATATTTCAGACTGCCCTATTCTGGCAGGTAGAATTATGAACTCTTGCTGTTTTCTCTGGTTTTCAGTTCGTTATCTTTAGCCATTCTAAATCATTTAAATGATTTGCAGATTTTTTTTCCTTGATGATGTATGTATCCCCACCCCTGCTTTTATTATTTTGTAAAATAAAACTCCTTAGACTTTAGCAGGAAAGGCCACTTGAAATTAAAACCTCACAAAACAGAATGAATGAGAAGCATAGATTTCCCTCAGTGACCCTTTTGTCATCCCCTGTGCATTAAGTAACCGTGCATTAAGCTTAATAACTTTGGACTAATGTTCAAAGGGAACAATGGGAGCCTTGGAAGAGACACTGTGAATATTGAAGTCCAAAGGGTAAAGAGAATGTGATCTCTTCTCACGACTGATGAGGGAGCAGCCTAATAAAAGGAAATGAGGGTGTGAGTTGAGATGATCACCAGGGTCCCTTACAGTTAGCTGTAAAAGTCTAAGTGGTGAGTGGGGACAGCCCAAAGAATGGGCTAAAGGGTCAGGATAATCATTAAGCACCATACTTGTCTCTAATAATTTATCTGCCTCTTATTGATCTAAGTGGATATAATGCTGTTAATATTCCAGAAAAAAAAAAAAAAGGTTGAATTCCCCTTAAAATTCTATTGTAGGATTCAGTACCATGTAACAACTGAGTTATTTTCTTACAAGCTAACCATAAAAGTGAGAACTAAGTTGTATCAGTGAGATGCTTGGTTACCATCCTTAGACACTCAAGCTGGTTACTTAGCAGACAATAATTTAATGGAAGGAAGGGGAAATTCACATAATGAATGGGAGACTAGAGCACCTTGATTAGCAAATGGACCAGAACTAAACAACTTCAGAGGCTGGAAAGGAAACGTCCTATTATAGGACTGCCTGGTCCACTTATCATTTCTATAGCTGTGATGAACTGCTAAATGTTCCCTCTAACTTTCAGTCACTAAAGAGACAAAATTCTGAGAAAAGTCATGTGATTGGCTACTTGGGTCACATGACTAGCTTCTCGTTGTGTTTTTATTGTTACTGTTAATTAGTTGCCTCTCAGTCAGGTCCAACTCAGGATGACACACAAATGCGCAGAGTAGAAATGCTCCATAGGGTTTTCAAGATCGAAACTTTGCAAAAACTGGTTACTGGCCTGTCTTCCAGGACACCTCTGGCTGGGTTCAGAGTGTCAACTTTTTGCCAATAGTTAAATGCTAAACCACTTGTATCACCCAGTGACCTCTAAAGAGATTATGGGGTCTCCGAGACTTCAGCAGGAGGATATAGCTACTGTGAAAAGTAGAGATCCCATAAAAGGATGTTGGAAATGAGTATGGTTGGATTCCAGGCAACCAAAATAAAAGAAAGTAAACATCTACAATAGGAAACTGCAATCATGTCTACACCTTCAGTATGTCACTATGTGATGGAATTCAGGGAGGCTTCATTAAGGCTCATGGAAAGTAAAAGAATGGGATTTTGGTACAAAGTTCTTGAAGTTTATATATATATATTGTTGTTATTAAGTGCCCTTGAGTCAGTTCCCACTCATAGGGGCCCTGTACAGGATTTCTAAGGCTATAAATCTTTACAGGAACAGAAAGCCTCATTTTTTTCCTTAAGGAGCAGCTGGTGGGCTTGAACCTCTGACCTTGTGGTTTGCAGTCCAGTGCTCATCATACAGAGCCATTGAACATCCCTCATAGATAGTGTATTCAAAATAGCATGGGCTTTAGGGTAAAATAGACTTGGTTTAAAGCTTGATCTTGCTACTCTTTAACAATGTGATGTTCCTTAAGCTTCAGGAGTCTCCCTTCCTCCTTTAGCTATAATGTAATTAAAGGCATGCTCCATGCAGAGCTTGGCACACAGTTGTTGTTGTTGTTGTTAAATGCTGGCGAGTCAATTCTGACCCATAGCGACCCTGTATAGGGTTTCCAAGGAGTGACTGGTGAGCTTGAACAGCCGACGTTGTGATTCAAACGACTTTGCAGTCTGGCACATTAATCCACAGCACCACACCTTGTACACAGTAGGTTTTATTATATAATTTAAAAGAAAAAAATGTTCCTCATTTTGTATCTTAAGTGAGCTCTTCAAGACTTAAAAAAAAAAAGTCTTTGACAAATAGTCTTTCAAATGAGGAAATGACACAAAATGTAGCAATTAGTAACCTGCAGTTGGGGCCATGTTCCACAAACAGGAAACCTATAAAAGGAGCTGAGAAGGATGCCTTCTCTCGCAGGCTGTGATAAATGAAGAAGCATCCCTTTGCCTAGATAATTGGATATCTCTCTCTTAGACTGAAAATTAGATCTCTCCCTCCTTCCCACTCCCACCCCCCAGATTTTACTTTCTCATTTAGGATGCTGAGATGTCTCTGAATTTCATAAGTACATTTGCTTAAAATTAATAACAATCATCATAAAGGGCCAAGTTTCTTAATTTCTTTTCATGCTAAGTTTGCAGGAAAGATCAAAGTCCTTTCGTCTTATGACGGAACTGCTCAAGCATCTAAAAATGCCTTTAGGACTTCAGAGAAAAGTCACCACCGCACATGACACTTAAATTCTTTTTATAGACTCACAGGTCTGTGCAGCGTTTTTCTGCAACCTAATACGCCTAGCTACTGCATTGCGTGGCAAAGGAAACAAAGAGGTCTGCTTTCATTAACCACACTTTCTTACCTAAAAGAGCAGAGTACACTGGGCAACAGGTTTTTTTCCTAGCCAAAAAAAGGCTTCTGACCTAAACAGGTTTCTTTCTTTTTATTAATTTGGAGGTCTTAAAAAAGTTTTCCAGTATTGTTGTTAAGTGCCAAGACTGTTTGGACTCATAGCGATCCTATAGAGGGTTTCCGAGAAGTGACTGTTGAGTTTGAACTTATCCTACAGCACCACAGTTCATCAGGAATGAAATGGACACTTTCTCATTTTAGGATATATGTCAAAGCTTCTGATTTTAATATCAGAATTATTGGTTATCAGAGCCAATTTTACCAATACTCAAAGACTTGTCATCTACTGAAGTTAACCATGTAACTAGTCAAATATTAACATGAAATCCCCAGACATCATGAAAGGAAGATCTGGAATGTTGAAATGAGAGGTGGGTTGGGAATGTGACCACATGGATATTTGCTCTACAAACAAAATACAAAGGTTTGGTGCGAACAAGCTGTTTATAATTGATAAACATTTTCAATCTAAATATTCAGCCCCAGGAGATTGATGGAATGTGGTCTACTCTTGTAACAGAAAATCAAATTATAAAGAATAAAATGAGAAAAAATATGCAATCATATAGAAAGATTCTTGTAATATATCATGTTGTTGTTAAGAGCCATCAAGTTGGTTCTACTCATATCGACACTGTGTAGGGTTTCCAAGAAGCAGATTGTGGGTTTGAACTGCCGACCTTGTGGTTCTAACAGACCTTGTGGTCCAGTGCATTCTCCTACAGAACCATACCAGGACCTTTAAAACAATATGGTCAAGGTGATCCCAATTCTGTAAATACAGGCACAAACAGAAAAAAAGACTAGAGACAGAGCCAAGTAAACAGTTGCTTTTTCTTCTCTCTGTACCCTAAGAAATGGTGTTGTGCTGTAGGATAATTGCTGAATTGCTATCCATAGGTCATCAGTTCAAACTCACCAGCTACTCCTTGGAAACCCTATTCAGAGCTGCTATGAGTCAGGACTAACTCTGGTAGCATAGTGGTTACGAATCGGGCTGCGAACCTTAAGGTCAGCGGTTCGAAACTACCAGCCGCTCCGCGGGAGAAAGATGAGGCTTTCTACTCCCGTAAGGATTTACACCCTCAGAAACCCTGTACAGGGTCGCTATGGGTCGGAACCGACTCGACGGCACTTAACAACAACAACAACAACAACACATGGCAAAATTATAGTTAGTTTTGTATTTATTTCTTTTGTATATATATTTTTTCTAAACATAATAGCAATAAAACATCCCAATTGGTGTGTCATCAATTCCTGGAACCTTGTTTTAATCAATGCCTTCAGTGAAGCTTTGGCTTCTTCCTTCAGTATCATTGGTTCTTGGTCATAAACTACCTTCTGAAATTGCTGAACATTGGCCAATTCTTTTTGATACAGTGGCTGTGCATTCCTTCCATTTCCCATTGATGTTTCCTGCATTATTCAATATTTTGCCCATAGAACCCTTCAATAGTCAAAGCCAAGGGTTGAATTCTTCAATTCTAACAGATTGAGAAATACTAAGGGCGCTCTTCCCTTTTGATTTTTAGCTCCAGGTCTATACGCATTCCCTTATAATACTTGACTTTGTCTTCTTGAGTGACCCTTTGACATCTGTTCAGATCTTTTCTTGCATCATTTCTTCTATGTATTTTACTACTTCAGTACTTTATGCTCAACAGAAAGTTAGGAGTCTCCTCTAATATACATTTTAGTTTTTTCTTTCTTTCCTGTATTTTTAATTAACCTTTGCTTCCTTCATGTATGATGTCCTTGATGTCATCCCAATTTGTCATCTGGCCTTGGATAAGTATCATTCAATGTATTAAATATGTTCTTATGATTCAAGTGGGATATACTAAAGGTCATACTTTGGTGCTTGTGGACTTGTTTCATCTTCTTAGTTTCAACCTGAACTTGCAAAGAGCAATTGATGGTCTTTTCCACAGCCAGCCTCTGATAATATTGAACATCTACATTGTCTCTTTCCACAGATATAGTTAATTTTATTACTGTGTATTCCATCTGGTGAGGTCCATTGTATAGTCTCCATTTATAAGGTTTAAAAGGTATTTTCAATGAATAAGTCATTGGTCTTCCAAACTTCTCATATCCAGCATCATTTTCGTCACCGGGGCACTATTTTCCAGCTATTGATTCTTTTACTTTGCTTCCAACTTTTGAAATCCAATCACCAGTAATTGTTAATGCATCTTGATTGCATGTTTGATCGATTTCAGACTGAAGAAGCTGGTAAAAGTCTTCAAATTCATAATCTTTGGCATTAATAGTTGGTGTAAAAATTTGAATAATAGTCTTATAAACCAGTCTTTCTTAGGCTTAAGGACATTAGCCTATCACTGATGACATTGTACTTCATTCAGGCTAGATCTTGATATGCCCTTTGTGATGATGAATGCTATGCTAGTCTTCTTTAATTTGTTATTCATGCCATAATAGACTATATGATTGTCTGATTCAAAATGTATAGTATCAGTCCATTAAAATCCACTAGTGCCTAGCATTGTTGTTGTTGTTGTTATGTGCCGTGGAGTCGGTTCTGACTCATAGCGACCCTGCACAGGGTTTCCAAGGCTGTTAATCTTTACGGGAGCAGAACAGCTCATCTTTCTCCCATGGAGCAGCTGGTAGTTTCGAACTGCTGACCTTGCAGTTCACAGCCCGATTCATAACCACTATGCTACCAGAGCTCCACTTGATTAGTGATAAGAACAAGGAACCGGAACAGATGTAATATGAATAGAAATCTTTCAAAAAACTGATGCAGCACTGGAGGCACTCACTCATCTATGCCAAGAAATTTGGAAGACAGCTACCCAGCCAAGTGAGTGGAAGAGATCTGTATTTGTGCCCATTCCAAAGAAATGGACCCAACAGAATGCGGAAATCGTGGAACAATATCATTGGTATCTCATGCGAGTAAAGATTTACTAAAAATAATACAAAAATGTCTGTAAGCATTCACTGACAGAAAACCTCCAGAGGTTCAAGTCGGGTTCAAAAGAGGACGTGCAATAAGGGATATAGCTGCTGACATCAGATGGATCTTGGTTGAAAGCAGAGAATAACAGAAAGATGTTTACTTGTGCTTTATTAACTACAAAAAGTTTTTCAGTTGTGTGAATCATGACAAGCTATAGACAACATTGCAGAGAATGCGTATTCTGGAATACTTAATTGTGCTCATGAGGAACCTGTACATAGACCAAGAGGCAGTTGTTTGAACAGAACAAGGAATCACTAGCTGGTTTAAAATTAGGAAAGGATTATATTCTTTCACCATCCTTATTCAATTTGTATGATGAGCAAATAATTTCAGAAGCTGGATTATATGAAGAAAAACATAGCATCAGGATTGGAGGAAGACTCATTAACAACCTGTGATATGTAGATGATACAACCTTGGTTGCTGAAATCCAAGAAGACTTAAAATGCTTACTGATGAAGATGAAAGACCACAGCCTTCGGTGTGGATTGTATCCCAATGTAAAGAAAAGAAAAATCCTTACCACTACACCAATAAACAATATCCATAACAATGGAGAAAAACGGACGTTCTCAGACTTCATTTTGCCTGGATCAACCATCAATACTCATGGAAGCAATAGTCAAGAAATCAAATGAAGTATTGCATTCGATAAATCTGCTGTACAAGTCCTCTGTAAACTGCTGAAGAGCAAAGATGTCAGTTTGAGGACTAAGGTACACCTTACCCAAGCCATGGTAATTTCAATAGCCTCAGATGCATGTGAAAATTGGACAGTAAATAAGGAAGATTGTAGAAAATTTGATCCATTTGAGTTATGTATGGTGTTGGAAGAGAATATTGAAAGTACCATGGGCTGCTAAAAGAACAAACCGATCTGTGTTAGAAGAAAGTATAGCCAGAGTGCTCATTGGAAGCCAGGATTGCCAGACTTCGTCTCTCATACTTTGTACATATTATCCGGAGGCACAAGTCCCTGGAAAAGGATCTCATGTTTGGTAAAGTGGAGGGTCGGAGAAAAAGTGGAAAACTCCCAATGAGCTGTATTGACACAGTAACAACAGCAATGGGCTCAGGTGTAGCAACAATTGTGAGGTTGGTGCAGGACAGGGTAGTGTTTTGTTCTGTTGTGCATAGGATCGCTGTGAGTTGGTACCAAGTCAGTGACACATAACAACAACAACAATGCTTAGGTTATTGATCTTTATGTATTCTAGGTGTACCACTGTAGGATAAGCATTGGACTGCTAACCCTAAGGTCGGCATTTCAAACTAACCAGTCACTCTTCAGAAACTCTATACAGGGTGGCTGTGAGTTGGAACTGACTTGATAGCAACAACAACAACAACGTCATTCTTGATGACTCAACTTTCTTAGATTTTTACTTTGTGCTTTCCACATTCTGATTACTAATAGGTGTTTGTAACTGTTTCTTTTCATTTTGAGTCACGCCACATCAGCAAATCAAATCCTGAAAGCTTTACTCTCTCTATGCTTTTAAGGTTGACTCTTTTAAGGAGGCAATTCCCCAGTCGTATTGCGCGCCTTCCAACCTGAGGGGGTCATGTTCCCACACTGCAACAGACAATACGATTCATATGATTTTCACTGGTTAATTTTTTTGGGGGAAGTAGATCATCAGATTTCCTTTCTAGTTTGTCTTAGTCTGGAAACTCTGGTGACACCTGTCCACCTGGGTGACCCTGCTGGTATTTGAAATTTTGGTGGTATAGCTTTCAGCAGTATAGTTACAAACAATCCACCACAATTCAACAAACGGATAGACAAGTGGTAGTTTAAAACACTAAGTTATTTAAGTAGAAAAAGGATATGATTAATATTACTTTGCCCACAATCTTAGTTTCCAGGTTTCAAATTTACATCCGATATTAGTAGTGCTCCTCGGTGCTAGATGACATACCAGAGTCATAGGGCAAAGTGATGAATATGAGACTTACAAATCTTGATTGCGTTCTCTCTTACTACTTAGAATTTTTTAACTTCTTATCTAATAGTAATAACTGGCTAGATGGTGTTGACATATTTGCAGACATTTCATTTTCTGACTTAAGCTTCAATTACATCTTTCATCAAGTTGCCTGTTAATACCCACATATTTGAATATCAGTACTATAGTTATTAACCCAAAGTAACTATTTACAGGAAAAATTATATATAATTTATGGTATATGATATATGACATATACTATATGTGTGAATTTATGTATTAATATCTATATATTAAGGAGCTCTGGTAGTGTAGTGGTTACAAATCGGGCTGTGAGCCACAAGGTCAGCAGTTCGAAACTACCAGCTGTTCCGCGGGAGAAAGATGGGGCTTTCTGCTCCTGTAAAGATTTACAGCCTCAGAAACCCTGTGCAGGGTCGCTGCGAGTCAGAACCGACTCCACGGCACATAACAACAATCTGTATCTTATATAAAATGAAGTCTAGGTGTGGCACTGTTGGTTAATGCGCTGGACTGCAAAATCAGTTTGAACCACAAGGTCAATGGTTCAAGGTCCCCAGGGGATCCTTGGAAACCCTATATAGGGTTGCTATGAATCAGAACCAACTCAACAGCACTTAACAGCAATAACATTTTATAAAATAATTTCTTCAATCTCTAAAGGGCTAGTTAGTATTTATTCTAGCTCTGAGAAGAAGTTTAAATCTGTTCCTCTCCTAGTTTCTACCCAGGTGACTTTCTCCCTGAAGGAGCACAGAAGCCTTAGCTTTCCACCCCAAAACCGGGGCTCTTTTTCTGCAGTCTAACATGCTGGTGAAGTGTATAGACTTTGAAATAAAATACCTGGGTTTTAATTTTAGTTTCATCAATTGGCTTTGGGAACATTATTATCCTTTTTGTGTTAAAGTGTGAGGAATGTGGGTTTTTATCCTGTGGGGTTGTTGTGCAATTGTCTGAGTTAATACATGTAAAGGGACACATAGGAAGTGCTCAGTAAATAAAATCATGCTGACCACTGTCCTCTTGCCATTTCTGAAAACCAGTTGCTAGCAAGTCGATTCTGACTCATGGGACTTCACGTGCCCTGTGGAGTTTTCAAAGATTGTTTTTTTAAAGAAGCAAATCACCAGGTCTTCCTTCTGAGGCACCTGAGCAGACTTAAACCACCAACATTTCAATTAGCAAAGTCATAGCTATTTGCACTACCCAGTGACTCCCTGCCCTTCCTGTGGTTGTTGTTGAGTTGATTCCTGCTCATAGCCACCCATTGTGAAGAAGCAGAACTGCTGTCTAGGCCTCTACAAATCTGCTCTCATACTTCTCTGCCTTGCTAACCTCTAGGGACTGCCTTCTCCATATCTCTCACCTCTGGCTTCCAGTTGAGTTTGGCAGGAGACTGAAGGGCAGAAGGAGACAGATGTTCCAGGACTGATTCTCCCTGACTCTTTCCCTTCCCTCTGGTGTTCTGGCATTGACTACATTCCTCTATGGCGATCAGACTAATGACTACCGCTCCTGACAGGCAGATCCTCTTCCAGGACACCAGTTTTCTAACCTTGCTTCCTTAGGCCTAAGAGATAGTAACAGCTTCCCACTTCTGCTAGTTTCTTAGAGTCTTACAATGCTTTGTTAGTTTCCTTAAGCCTGCCCACATTTCTGCAATTCTATCTTCATTAAATTACTTTCAGTTAACCCCCTTGGAGTGAACCATCTGCTTCCTGGTGAAACCCTGAAGGGTGCAATTGACTATTATTAATATATGTGCCCTTCTGCTCATAAGGACCCAGGGTGACACTGTGGGTTAAGCATTGGGTTTTAACTACAAGGTTGGTGGTTCCAACCCACTAGCCACTTAAAAGGAGAAACAGAAAGCTGTCTGCTCCTGTGAAGACTTACAATTTCAGAGACTCTAGGGAACAGCTCTACTCTGTCCTATATAGATAGGGTCACTATGATTCAAACTCAACTCAGTAGCAATGGGTTTGGTTTTGGGTTTTTACTCACAGCAGAATTATAGACAGAAGGGATTGTAGAATGTTATGGGAATCACTTTGTAGAGCATGCACCACAATTCAACAAACGGATAGACAAGTGGTAGTTTAAAACACTAAGTTATTTAAGTAGAAAAAGGATATGATTAATATTACTTTGCCCACAATCTTAGTTTCCAGGTTTCAAATTTACATCCGATATTAGTAGTGCTCCTCGGTGCTAGATGACATACCAGAGTCATAGGGCAAAGTGATGAATATGAGACTTACAAATCTTGATTGCGTTCTCTCTTACTACTTAGAATTTTTTAACTTCTTATCTAATAGTAATAACTGGCTAGATGGTGTTGACATATTTGCAGACATTTCATTTTCTGACTTAAGCTTCAATTACATCTTTCATCAAGTTGCCTGTTAATACCCACATATTTGAGTATCAGTACTATACTTATTAACCCAAAGTAACTATTTACAGGAAAAGTTATATATAATTTATGGTATATGATATATGACATATACTATATGTATGAAT
>NW_006408590.1:5822149-5842746 GCF_000296735.1 Chrysochloris asiatica | reverse complement strand
ACAATTTCAGAGACTCTAGGGAACAGCTCTACTCTGTCCTATATAGATAGGGTCACTATGATTCAAACTCAACTCAGTAGCAATGGGTTTGGTTTCGGGTTTTTACTCACAGCAGAATTATAGACAGAAGGGATTGTAGAATGTTATGGGAATCACTTTGTAGAGCATGCTAGGCACCAAGCAACTTTCAAGGTTCTGAAGTATGAATGCCACAGGTGTGCTGAACCAGCTGAGAATCATGTAGGTGGAGTCTGAAAGGTGGAATTTTTAGTTGCTGTGTTATTTGCACAGTATGCTATCTTATACTTAGAATTATGCATATTCCAATTTGGATTCTTTCAGGATTCTTGTCTGCTTATGCATGATCTTTGTTTAAAAAAAAAAAAAAGTTGCAAGAAACAACTGATTGTGATTTCTATTAAATTCATATCAAGCTAGATTTTGGAGTTAATTAGCCATTCATTTATTTATCATTCATCTTAGTTATCTAGTGCTCTTATAACAGAAATACCACAAGTGTTGTTGTTGGTGGTGGTTATGTGCTGTGGAGTTGGTTCCAACCCATAGTGACCCTGTACAGGATTTATGAGGCTGTACAAGTGGGTGACTTTAAAAAACAGAAATGTATTCTCGTACAATTTGGGAAGCTACAAGTACAAATTCAGATAACCAGCATCTATTTCTTGGCATAAATCTTCTTCCGGATGTGGGAGCATCACAGTGCAGGGCCTCCTGGTCTAAAGGAGGCACTTCACAGCCGGCTCTTCTTTCTTGGTAGTAGGTCCCCACTCTCTGCTCACTTCTTCCTCCTTTTATGTCTCAAAAGAGATTGCCTCAAGATACAACCTAGTCCTGTAGATTGTATCTGACCTCACGGTGGTGGTGGTGGTGGTGGTGGTGATGTTGCCATCAGGTCAGTTCGGACTCATAGCTACTGTAAGCACAATAGAATGAAACAGTGCCCAGTCCTGCACCTTCCTCACAATGCTTACATTGGAGCCTATTGCTGCTGCCACTGTGTCAATCCATCTCACTGGGGGACTTCTTTTTTGCTGACCCTTCACTTTTCCAAACATGATGTCCTTCTCCAAGGACTATATATCCTGATAAAATGTCCAAAGTATGAGAGATTAATATAGAAAAGAGTATTTACAACCCAGGGATGATTACATCAGATCAGGGCTGATCACATCAGATCACAACATGGGGGTGATTGTATTAGGTCTTACCGTGGGAGATTGTTGTTGTTGTTAAGTGCTATCAAGTCGGTTCTGACTCATATTGACCCTATATAGAGTTTCCAAAGAGCATCTGATGGGTTTGAACTGCTGACCTTGTGGTTCGGCAGTCCAGTGCTTATCCTACAGCACCACACCAGGAATTCTAAGCTGACACAAAATCTTAACTATCTGTCTTCTCTGTACCAGAGGAATAGTTTTCTAGGAGAAATATTGTAAACATAAAACAAAGATGTCCCAAGTACACATGGACCCTAACTTTCTAGTTAAGAGAGAGAAAATTTAATTCCATATTTGTACAAGCAAATGTAAAACTATAAATGTGACAGTGCTAGGAGGGGAGGTACATGATGCCGGGAGAGACTTTGCCCAGGAGATTAGATCTAGACAGCATCAGGAAGGTGCCCCTAATAAGGTAGCATGAGTGGAAACTTGCAGAAAGGAAAGAATAGATAAGGGAGAGAATTTTAGAAACAAAAATGAGCATGTGCCAAGGTCCTATGGTAGGTGAGGTTGTAGTGAGACCTGCAGAGAATGAGAAAGCCCATCATTGCTATAGCACAGAGTGATGGTGAAAAGAGTTAGGATGAGGGTGTGGGACAACTGGAGGCCATACAAGATGGGGACTTAGAGACCTTTTCTGAAGTTCTTTTTATTCTTATCCTAAGAGCAATGGGATACCATTGGATGACTTTAATTATTAGCTGATCTTTTCATTTTTCAAATATCACTTTGTCCCTATAGGACTTGTACTTACTCCTAAACACCAGGATTAATGAAAAAAAACGTTGAAATAAGAATAAAGAATGCTTACTAGTTTTTTGAGGTGATTATTTTGGAACTGAATTAATTTATCCTCATCAAAAGGATTCTTCTCAAGGCCTCATCAGTAACAGGTAATTTCAAGATGTGATCGTTGTACGAACGTGTCTGTTTCTAATCTGTCTCTGGTTCTACTTTTCAGCAAGTCAACACGGCTACATATTTTTTTAACTTTCCAGTAATTTTCATGTCACAGCTGTCACTGGGCTCCCTGCTGGACCCAAGTACACATAACTAATTAATCAATCAATCAAAAAGGAAAGAGTCATGTCTGATGCTACAATGAAAATCTTTGCTTGTTAAATAAATTCAACGACTGGTTTGAGGTGGAATGAAAAAGGAGGTTTTCTTAATGGGAGGCAGAGTTTGGTGATTTAAAGATAGTACCTAAGACTAATGGTCTTTGTAATTTAGAATGTGTGCACTGCTCGTACCTAGCTGTGTTTATTTCACATTATCAAGGGAAGCAAATCTATTGCTGGAAAACCCACTATTTCCATCTGTCATCAATGTGGAGGGAGGCAAGAGACAGGGAGAGAGATGGCAGGTAGGAGGAAGAGTTCTTGGGTCAGGAGTCAGGAAATCTGGCTTCTAGTTCTAGCTATTCACCCAGCCTACTGAGTGTGTCATCTAGTGTTAGCCATTCTATCCCTTAAGACCTCATTTCTTCATCTGTGAAAATTAGACCTGTTGAAAGTATAGATAAAGGTACAATCAAGGGAAGCCAGTGAGTCAGACACAGACTCAGGATGTCCTCCAGACTTGACTATGGTTCTTGAGAGATGGGTCTAGAATTTTGACTCAGTTTCCCCACAATTTTGCCCTTTTTAGTAACAAAAAGAAAGGAATAACTTTGGTTTTAAATGCTCTATTATTCAGGTTAGGCCTGATTCTCCTGCTACAATGCTGGTGTAGTTTGGTGCCATTGAGTTTGTACCAATGCATAGTGACCATATGCACAATAGAATGAAACACTGCTCAGTCCTGGGCTAACCTCACAATCTCTGATACATTTGAACCCACCACTGCTGCCACTATGCCAGTCCATGTCATTGGGGGTCATCCTCTTCTTTCCCAACCATCTATTTTACCAAACATGATTCCTTCTCCAGGGACTGATCCCTCCTGACGAGACGTCTGAAGTATGATAGACAAAGTCTTGCTATCCTAGCTTCTAAGGAGTATTCTGGCTGTAATGCTTCCAACACAGATTTGTTTGTTCTTTTGGTGGCACATGGTACTTTACTATTTCTCCTCCAACATCATAGCTCAAATGCATCATTTATTCTATGGTCTTCTTTATTCATTGCCCAACTTTCATATGTATATGAGGTTATTGAAAATTTCATACATAGCTTAGGTCAGGTACACCTTAGTCCTCAAACTGACATCTTTGCTCTTCAACACTTTAAAGATGTATCATGCAGCGGATTTGCCTAGCACAATATGTCATTTGATTAGTTGCTTCCATGAGTGTTGGTGGCTGATTCAAGCAAAATGAAGTCTTTGACAACTTCAGTCTTTTCTCCACTTACATGGAAAGGGTTCTAAGTTCAGATTCAGTTTAAGTAGGAAATAATGTAGTAGGTGAAGGGGTGTGTCATGGTGATATGTTGCCTGACAACACATTTCTCCTTTACAATATGTTTCGCTGGGTTTCAATGCCCTTGAGATAAAGAGTTCATTAACACAAAAGGTTATTGGAATGGAATAGGATAACTAAAAAATAAATTAAAAGATCTTCAGAATATTTCAATCAGACTATTTAAAAAATAGTAAACAAGTAATGACAAGTTAAATGGGGTTCTTCATTTTGAGTAACAGATGCTAAGTACTCTACTGTAGAGTTTCTGGAGGCATCTAGTTAATTTTTTCATTTGTTTGCACATCGGTGGTGGTGGTGGTTGTGTGCTGTGGAGATAGTTCCAACTCATAGAGACCCTGAATAGAGTTTCTAAGGCTGTAAATCTTTACAGGGACAGAAAGCCTCATCTTTCTCCCATTGCAAATCTGTAGGTGTTTACAAATCATGTAAAGTTTTTGGCTATTATCAAGATATATGAAGACAAGAGTTCCCAAAACTCAAAAGAAAAAGGGAGAGGAGAGCAAACAGCTTCTTGCCTGGAAGCAGTTCTCACTAGCCCTGCTCATTAGATGCTGACCTCCCACTAGCTCCTTGAACTTGAATCACTGAATGTCCAGGTCTGTAGCACCAATTACACTTCACATTCATAGCTGTTATTAATGTGATTGGCAGGGGGACTGCTCGTCTTAGACCCCATAGACAGTTTGTCCCATGGCTTCTTACCTCTGATAAGATCCATAGAGGGAAAGGAAGACACTGTCTGGCTCTGACATTGAGTGTATGTCATGGGCTTCTATTTGCTCCATTGTAAAATGTGTACATTGTACCAGTACATTGGTTCTAATATTTTTGGTAGCCATTCAGCTGACAGCAATTTTTCTTACTGAAATAATGGGACTTGAAACCTTTGATTTCACAAATATAAAAGTAAAAAATAAGCCATAAAAAGAAAAAAGAATAGAGGAAAATTTCCAGGGTGAGTAATAATTTCTAGCATTTATTTTTGTTAAAAAAAATATGTGGAGAAACCCTGTACCAAGCACTTTCCAAATCTAAGTATACCCATTGTATGAAATGTGTCCTGGTGTGACACTGTGGCTTAATGTGCTGGACTGCAAAGTCCATTTGAACCACAAGGTTGGCTGGTGAAGCTCACCAGCCATTCCTTGGAAACCCTATACAGTGTCGCTGTGGGTAGGAACCAACTCAGTGGCACTTAATAACAATAGCACCCTATGAAGTAGGGAATTCTTTGGGTGATACAAATGGTTACTGTTTTTGACAGCTAATAAAAAATTTAGAGGTTCAATTCTACCCAAAGTTGTCTCAGAAGAAAGCCATCATAATTTATTTCCAAAAAAAATCAGTGACTGAATGTTCTATGGAGCACAGTTTTACTTTGACACACATGGGTTTCCATGAGTTGGAATTGCCTCAATAACAACAGATTAGGTTTAATTTTATGAAGTAGGGACAAATAAAATGGGACAATTGAGTTTGCAGCAATTAAGTGGTGAGCCAAGTTTTGAACACAGATAGGTAAGACATCAAAGCCCATACTGTTTTTTAACTACTCAAGATGACTGAAAAATAAATAAATAAATAAATAAAATATTCACAATGAAAGACAGTAGAGGTTGAAATGAGTCAGGTACAGTGGCACAAAACTGGTTGCCACTGAGTCAATTCCAGCTCATGGTGAGCCATGTGTTACAGAGTAGAACTGTAGTTTGGTTTTGGTCCTCTTTACGGCAGTAGTTTGCAAGGCATGTTTTTAATGGATCCACTGGGTGGGTGCAGACCATGTGTACCACCCAAGAACATTACAGTGGTACCAAAGGGAAGACAAAACAAAATCAAACAAAACAACATTCCCTGTAGTCCTAGTGGGTGGAAGAGAAGGTGTTCAAATGACAGATCTCATCTCAAATCTGAAGGACAAAGGAATGATGGGTTTGTGAATCGCCCACAGAACTGGCAGTGTGAGACTTTAAAATACCACACAGGCTCGTGGCTTTGAAAAAGAAAGCTAAAATCATTCCAGCTGTGGTGAGCAGCTGAGGAAACCCTGCCTGGGTGGGTGCTGCATGCAGTAGCAATAGAAAAACTTTTGTGGCAAACAAAATCCTAAAGAGACACAACGGTGGAGAATGGAAGGTCCTGCTGCTTGCTAAACACTCTAGTCTCTTGCCTATGCTCATAAGCTCATTTTTTGACTTGAAAACTGCCCCCAGTCATCTGAGCATATTTCCATTGCAGAGATTCTGAACAGTGTTTCCGAGAGTCTCATTCTATATGTAGTGGTTTCACTATTTTGTCAGAATTAGCCATGCTTTTAATTGCTTCAGACAACTTCAGGCAATGATAGAAAACTAGAGGCAGTCAGCAGAACAGAAAGCTTTTTCTTAAAAATCACAAAGATTTTTCCCCCCTGCAAGTTCTTTATCGAAAAGGAAAAAAAAAAAAAAAAAAAAGACTGAATGAAATGAGTTTAAAAGAAAAAAAAAAGCAGTTCTTCTGAAATGGGGGGATTGGAGCACTCCAGTGTTTCCAGCCATGGCAGAACGTGATGTATGCCTGGGGAGTACGGTGTCAAGCCCAAGTGACTGCAAATTAATTGAAAAATATCCTGGGTAACCCGAGTTACAGTAAGCGCATTAGGTCTCTTTGGAACAAAGGCAGGGAGAATGCTTTTGTTTGGTTGCTAGTGCAGGTGACCTTGCAAGAAGTAGACTATAAATTGCTGTAATTGTGGGATGGTAAGCCTGGTTGATAGATTTCTGTCACTCTCCCTCAGTAAAAAATGGGCTCATCTTCCTGGGGTCTGCAGAGGCATATACATCAAAAAGCGCATCGTTGCTCCTGGGTTTCTGAGTTAAACCGGTTCCTCTGCACCTTAGCAGACATCCAAAGAATTCTTTTCTCACATGAACACTCCTTCACCTTTCTTTCTGCAGAATTTTTGACATCCTTTTCTAGAAGTTTTACTTCCCTTTCTCTCTTCTCTCTAGACATGCATGTGACTTTGAGCAATAATATCTGAATATGATCAGAAAGCGATGCAAGTAAGGAGGAGACACCAACAAGGTGCTCTTTTAACCGTCTTTGTTTTCAGAACAGGTGAGCATAATCAAATGGGGCAGGAGGAGGGAAGGTGAGTGTTGATAGATCACTTGCTAGGAACATGCCAGGAAGATGGAAGTTCGTGCCCTCACATCTGCTGCTCTAACATAAAGCAGTGTTGGGACTGAGGTAACCCTAGACCTAATGACAATACAAACACTACATTAGAATCTAAAGTATATATTCTCTACTCTCTGTAAGGAACACTTCTGTTTCCCATTTTCCACCCATGAAATTGGTTGCTAGTGCATAGCAATCCTGCTTGTTTCCTTCAGGTAGTGAGAAGAAAATTCAACAACATGGAAACTCATCTGTCTGTAAACCAAGGGTTCTGATTTGCAGGAAGGTACTGATGTGAAATGCCTGGGAAATAAGCATGAGACTTAAATGTAGGAGTTAAGAGAGTAGACTGGGTAGTCAGACAAACTTGGACATGAATCCCAGTTTAACTGTGTAGCCTTCTAAGCCTCAGTTCCTTTAGTGTGAGATGGAAATGCTAGTGCATGGTAGGTGGTTGGTGGTGGCAGTTATGTGCCATGGTGTCGTTTGTGACTCATGGTGACACTGTATAGGGTTTCTGAGGCTATAAATCTTTATGGGAACAGAAAGCCTCATCTTCCTCCCATGGAACCACTGGTAGTTTTAAACTGCTGACCGTGACATTAGCAGCCCAACTTGTAACCACTACACAATGACAAGGTTAAAATGAGGACTAAAGATAATGTTTGAAAAGTTCTTAGTGCAGCGCCTTGTGCATGTTTTTGTTCTTACATACCATCAAGTGGCTTCTGACTCATAGTGACCCTATGCACAACAGAACAAAATGTTGCATGGTCCTGCGCCATCCTCACAATTGTTATGTTTGAGCCCATTTTTGCTGTCACTGTGGGTCAATCTATTTTATTGGGGGCCTTTTTCCTGTTTACTGACCCTCCAATTTTCCAAGCATGATGTCCTTCTCTAGAGACTGGCTCTTTCTAACAACATACCTGAAATACTATGCCTAATGCATGGAGTCCTGGTGTGGCTCTGTGGGTTAATGTGCTAGACTGCAAAGTCACTTTGAACTGCAAGGTTGGTGGTTCAAGCTCACCAGTCAGTTGCTCCTTGGAAACCCTCTACAGGGTCGCTATGGGTTGGAATTGACTCAGCACTTAACAACAACAACAATGCATGGAAATCACCAAACAATAGTTATTTCCATCCACAAAGGAGTACTTCAGTCTGTTGATGTGCTTGTAGCAGGATCTGTTGTCTTCTGAGAAGCAGCATGGAAGAGGAGAAAAAGCTTTGATGAAAAGATAATATAATATATGGACTCTGGAGTTCAATGGCTGCACATGGGCTTCACAGGCACTATATGTGCAATGCAAAGTAGCTTTACTACCCTGCGTCTCGTTTTTCTCTTTCACAGTCAATACTCATGCAAGTAGAAGTCACAAATCAAATGCTGCATTATTACATTAGGCAAATCTGCTGCACAAGGCCTCTTTATAGTGTTCAATAGCAAAGATAACAGTTTGAGAACTAAGGTGCACTTGACCCAAGGCATGGTATTTTCAATAGCCTCATACCCGTGTGAAAGTTGGACAATGAATAAGGAAGAATGTAGAATAATTGATGCATTTGAGTTGTAGTTTTGGAGGAGAATATTGAAGGTACCATGGACTGCCAAAAGAACAAACAAATTTGTCTTGGAAGAAGAGCAGCCAGAATGCTCCTTAGAAGCCAGGATGATAGACTTTGTCTCTCATACTTCGGACATGTTATAAGGAGGGACCGGTCCCTGGAGAAGGACCACATGCTTGGTAAAGTGGAGAGTCAGTGAAAAAGAGGAAGACTCCCAATATGATGAATTGGCACAGTGGCATCAGCAGTGAGCTCAAGTGTAACAACAATTGTGAGGATGGCACAGGACCGGGCAGTGCTTCATGCTGTTGTCCATGGGTTGCTATGAGTTGGAACTGATTCAAAGACAACAACAATAAGATAAGGAGATAACACCTTTTTCATAGGGACACTGTGAATAGTGAGAGACATTTAAAGTCACATACAAAGAAGCTTAGTGCTGCTTGGCACACAGTAGGTACACAATATGCTAATATTTGTTCCTTTCCTACTTTCCTACCTGCAGCACTATAACAATACAAAAGCCTATGAAAAGCCCTGTCTCCAACACGAGTATTATAAATGACACCTCTATGTTCTACAACTTTAAACTACAGTTTACTTCGTGTATTTTAAGCCATTAGGAATGGGAATCACCTTTGAAACAGAAAGATCCAACTGGCTGATTAATACATATTTGAGAAATTACAAATGGGACTACTTGGTGGGGAAATTTCTTTCTTCAATGGGCTCTGGATCTCAAGGATGGAGTCCGGGCATGCTGATGGCCGTAATGCAGCTTTCAGTGTTTGTTCAGGCACAAACCTTCTTTCTGTCCCTTTGGATCAGCACAGCATTTAACACTGGCTTCACTAAATACTTCATGTTTACTACTTCTCTTCCAACATGGTTCCTAAAGCAAATAGCAAGGGGGACCTAATGTTATCTGATTCTAGCTATAGGATAGAAAAGAAGTCTAATCTTTAGGTGGCATGACATATTCTTCTTAATATGGAAAAAACGTGTGACATTTTTTGTATATCTCCTCTATTGTATGCTGCATTTGACATGCAACAATTGCTTTGGGACTACTATAAAATAGCTATGTAAGTTGTTTCTAAAGGCTGTATAGTGAAACACCTTTCTAAATGTTCTGCTTAATTTTTTCCCCCACATTGTAATTCATTGTTGGCCTTTTCTACAGTGAATTGTTGGAATTAACCAATAAATCAGCAGGAAAAGACATGCCAATTTCCTCCTTAGTTGATAAATTACAGCGTGGCCATGGCACAGTATATTTCAATGTGTGTGTGTGCGCGTGCACATGTGCTTTCCCCACCTAGATTTACTTTTCCCAAAATATTGAAAGCTAGGAGCTTCTACGCTGCTTGCTATTTTTAATGAGAAATATAAATAAAGCATTATATTTCTATCAGTGTTATAAAAATTGACTCTATTAATCAATGGGTGGCAGTTATTCCTGATTTTCTCATATGCACTTACTCTAAGAACTAGTAGTTTTTAGTTCTTTTACCCCATTTGTGTGTGTTATAGGATATCTCTACCTCCTAGCCTTTAGCTTTTCACCTAATTAATATATTATTCTTGCATTTATAGGACAATGTGTCCCATTAATCTGCATATCAGTAGCTACTATAAATGATAGTGTAATATTCATTTGTTCACAAAATACAAATGTGATAAAGATAATAAAAATTTACTTAGGTTGAGAAATGTTTATTTACCAACTCTTATGAATTATAACAAATGAATCCTATGTTCAAAGATTATACAATTAATACACTCAAGGAAATATAACTATCCTGGTCAGTCATAACTGTAAATGTGGCTTAGTAGTTTTTTTTTGGAAGTCCTTGTACCATTCTATAGGTATCGGGCTTCCTTCAGATTAATTTTTTGTTACTCTGTAGCAATCTTATACCCTATGACAGAATCATCTGTATCAGGGGTGGGGAACGTCCAGCCCGTGGATTGTACAAGGCCAACGAAATAATTTGGTCTGACTCTGCTAAGGCCACTATAGTTTCAGCCATCACATTGTTGTTGTTGTCAAGTGCCACTGAGTTGGTTGCAACTCATAGAGACCCTATATAGGGTTTCCAAAGAGCAGCTGGTGAGCTTGAACCACTGACCTTGCAATAAAGGTTAGTTATTTAAATGTTTAACTAAATATAGCAGGCTAATTTTTATGATAATAATTTTGTATGGTCCATGAATATTGTTATAAATTTTGGCAGAAAAAAGTTTCCCCACTCCTGTTATACTTGGTCTGGACTAGCTCTTTGAGGCAGAGGCTTTCCTCAATTAGCTTCTTTATTGCATATCGGGCAATTTCTTCTTCAGTCAAATAAAAACACAAATATTCCAAAAGGTTTTTGTAAAGATGTATTACAAAGTGATCTTACACAGTGCCTACTATGGAGTAGGCCTTCAGAAGATGTGTGTTCTTTGTTCTGCAAAGAAAGAAATGAAGAGGACCTTGTAGGGAACCTTGGGAATCTTAACTTAAACTAAAGGGAATTAAAAAGGAAAAGGAGTCAACAAAGACCAAGACAATCAGGAAAGATCAGTTCAGATCCAGAACAAACAAGGGCAAGGAAGCCAAAGGAAGAGAATGTTCATGAAAGTTTTATGACACATTCTCTGAGAGCAAATAGAGTCTAGGACAAGATAATCTAAAATGTTCTTTTCTAAAAGTGTTTTTAAAATATTGTACTCTAAGCTCTGCCTCTATTCGGGACTAGCATATTAACACCAGGGCCAGGCCTTTTAAATGATTCAGTCTCCTGGCAAGGAGTCAAATATATAAGATGAAGGAGACTTAGCTTAATAGAAAATCACACGAAAGAAAAACAAACAAACAAACAAAACAGGTGCTGAATTGACAGAAGCAAGTGTAGAATAGCTGCCCAGAAACACACACAAACAAGCAAAACCACAAATACAGCATGAATTAATGGAGAAATGGAATGCTTAACAAAGCAGGTTCAAATAGTGCACTAATAGATTATAGTTTATCTGGATTTCCTTGACCTGCTATGGGTGGAACTCTTTAAGATGGACTCAACTAACTAGAATGTGCTCAGATGAAGCAACTAAAATAATGAGGGTCACGAAAGTATTCTAACAAAGGAGAAGTTCTAAAAACAAAGGATGTCTCTTTTACTTATGTAGCAACAAAAGTCCTAGCAAGATAAAGAATCCAACTAACAGAGTTCTAAGGAACTTTAATGAAGGAACTACTTACAGAGGTGTGAGAAGTATTAAGGGATTCTTGCAAGAGGGCCTGTACCCCAGGGAACACAGCCACTATGAAAAAATTCAGAGCCAGAAAAAAAAGAAAGAAATCTCTCACTTCTCTTTAATTTTGACCTGCAATTTCCTCTTGGTCCTCCCAATAGATCAAACCTCAAATAGTAATCAGTTGATAAGAAAGCCCCATGGTGCTTTCTATAAGAGTCAGCTTCCAGGACCCAGACCGGGCATATAAATCAGAGAATGGATCATGGCTGAGAGTGTTATAAAAGGAGAAAGACCAGCACACCCTGGAAATTTGTTGACCTATGGAACAATTACACACTGACAATGACTATGTTGTTATTAGTTGCCATCATGCTGGCTCTGACTTATAGGGACAGGTCCTATGTGGTCCACACAGTTGTTAGTGTGTTTGAGCCCATCGCTGCAGCCACCATCCATATCAGTTCACTTCACTGAGGAACTCTCTCTATTTTACTGACACTTTACTAAACATGGTCCTCTTCTCCAATGTTTGGTCCTTGCTTATGACATGTTTAAAGTAAGCAAGATGAAGTCATGCTATTCTGCTTCTAAGACACGTACACATGCAGTATATTGGATCAGTATACTAAAGAACATTCCAAGGATCTTTAGAGTCTTGGTGTGGCTTTGTAGAATAAGCATTAGATTACTAATCACAAGATTGGTGGTTCACACCTACTAGTTGCTCCTTGGAAACCATACACAGGGTTGCTATAAATTGGAAACAACTCGAAGTCAGTTAACAACAACAGTGTAGTCTAACGTTGAAAAGCCTACCTTGTAAATTAGTGAATCCTCTGTTCCTGTTGAGTTTGTTCAATAGTTGAATAATTACGTGTTATGTTTGTAGCAATGGACTTTCTGGTTTGGGACAGATGTTGAACAAAATGAATCCATGAGGGTCTTTACTACCGAAAGACACTATTTTTCAGGGACCTTTACTATTTCCACCTTTGTGCCAAGATTATATTATGATTCCATTAAATATTATGATCTGTTAGCAATTTTTTTTTCTATATGACTGCAATTGGGAGCCTTTTTGTGATGAATAAGTGGGAATTATTGTCTCACGTTGAACCTTTGCTTAAATAATATGTATCACAGTAAATTCAAAGATGCATATTCTTCTGAAATATCTGTGATGTTTGGCTACGTCCCTCCATGGCTTATCATGTTCTGTAGACCCACTCTTAAAACCACTGTCACTGTCCCTCAAGTGCTGCACTAATTTTCCCCATTATTACATGTTTGTCATTTAATAATGGGGAAATTGCTTTCAGAAAATGCAATGCTAGAAGAAAACAACCAAAGTGTCATTGTGGTTTTGGAGCAGAGGTAGAATCCAGAAGAAAAGAAGTAGGGACTCCCATCCTGGCTCTACTACTCACTAATTCACTTTCTTAACTTATTCAAGCCATTTTAATTCTTATGACCTCAAATTTATCATCTATCCAAGGAGGGGATTAACCGTGCTGATCCCTGAGGGAAAGGTTCTAATTCTATTTTATAATCCCACACTTTATGTGGAGTTGCCTCTCAGATCCCCAATCTCTTCACATTTGACCCCTCTTGATTCAGGGTTTGCTAAGACAATAAAACATCACTCAGTTTGTTGCCCTTCTGTTGCCCATACTAAATCACCCCTTCCCTCATAGGGTGTACAATGGGAATTTTTTACCTCCATTAAATCAATCCATTATTTAAAAAAAAAAAAAATTAGACCAAAGTGTGGTGAGACCTGGGGACTCCTGAGCCCATGGACAAGGGCATAGCCACAGAGGGCTAGAGCTGAGAGTGAAGCATGCAGCTGATACGAAGTGAGAGGAGGTGCACAAGAACACCCAAAGTTGCAGATAGTACCCATTTGACCTAGGCTCGATGGCTTAATAATGAGAACTCGACTAGAGGAAGAAAAAAAAAAAAAAGAACAAAGCAATTTTTGATAAAGTAAATGAGGATAAATCGTTATAATTTGATGAACTTGACCTATACTCATGGAGGTAGTAACTCTAAACACCAATAGAGAAAGAAGGAGTCATCACATCAAGTATCAATGCTATCCCATCTGTACACAGGGTAGATAGGGACAGGAAACTTAGACATTGGCTACCTAAAATAAGGGGTGATAAAGGCATGAAGTGACTGGCTTACAAGGTTTTAAGGGGGAGTTTAGTTTAACAGTGTGTGGGGAAAAAGAGACCCCCACTGAATAGTTTTCATCTTGTCTAGATGGGTCTGGTGAAAAGAGATGGGGATAAGATTCTTATGATTCAATAGTGAGTAATTGTTATCATGACTAACTGAGACTGTCACAATTGGAAAGGTAGAAGTTTTGTAACAAAAACAGGGCAGTAGTTAATCCTACAGTCCAGAAACAAAGGATCTTCGGAACATCAAGGTAAAAGAGCACAAGTGGAATTACGACACCTTATACAGAGAAGCAGTGATACCAGAGATGGAGGCAGAGATGGAGACATGGAGAGAGGGAGTAGCTGAGGACTCTAGATCCATGCGAAGAGAGACACTGAGAGCTGGCAGCTAGGACTCCTACCCATCACTATATCTAGATTTGACAGAGGATACTGCTATATGTGTTTTTATTTATCCTGCAAATATATCCATGAATCCTTTAGAACATACAGGGGGCATTTTTATGAAATCTTCTTTGCCATGACAAGACACTGTGAGAGAATGAGTTGCTGGACCTGGGGGGCTCAGGACCATAGTCTTGGGGAACACTAAGGTCAATTGATACAACATAGTCCACAATGACTAAGTTCTATGTCTTACTTTGGTGAGTAACAACAGGTCTTAAAACTTCCTGAGTAGTGGTCTCTTCCCATCTGGAGCAAAGAAGAGTGAAGATGATTGAAGAGGCGTGGAATCAATCCATGGACTAAATGAACTGCGTAAGTCTCAGCTCTGAGACCTGAAAAACTAGATGGTGCCTAGCCACCACTGCTTATTTCTTTGAAAAGGATCACATATACAGGATGGAATAGGAGAAAAAAGGTGAAACAAAATTCAAAATCATAAAAAAGACCAGGTTTATTGGTCAGAGAGAGGTTAGTAGAATCCCCAAGAGTATGGTTATAGTCACCTTTCAAGTCTGGAACTGAACTCACCCACATGGCTCAATTTTCAGTCAAATAATAGGTCTATTATGAGAAGACTAACGCTAGGAAGGTATGCACTCCTTAGAATGGCTTACCATTTGAGATCAAAGGGCAGCATTGCTTAAAGACAAAGTTCAGAAGACAGCAAGGATTAGGAAAGAAAAAGGAATGGAAATGAGAAATACAGGAAGAAAGTGATATAAATAATGCTACATTGTGGGGATTGCATTGACATGAATTTTTGAATAAAATTTGATGCTCTAATTCAAAATAAAAAGTTTTTATAAAGTAAAAAAATTTTTTCTAAATTTTTTTAAAAAGATTTTTGTTGTGAATTGAGTAAAAGTTTACAGAGCAGATCACCAGTTTTACATTCAACAAATCATACACCTTGGTCATTACAATGATTATAATCTCCTCCATGTACCATCAGCTAACAGTATTATTCACTTTAGCTCTTTTGAAAAAACAAAACGCTCAGGCATATACAATAATTTACACCACCAAAGGGCACATTCTCCAAGTCTGAATCAGTTCCGACCCATAGCGACCCTGTGTAGGTTTTCTGAGGAGCAGCTGGTGAGCTTAAACCTTGCAGTTATGAATTCTTTACATTGGGGCCAGATTTCTTTCAAGAAGTTTGAGCTAAGGAGAGCATCCTCTCCTGACCTTACCCCCAAACACTGGGGGCTCTAGGCCAGTGTGGCAGTCTGTATGGACTGTTAATTTACTACTCTTTTCAATCCAGTTCCATTAAGCAATACTGTGCCTGATGTGGCACTGTAGGTTAAGGCGCTAGACTGCAAGGTCGGTTTGTACCACAAGGTCAAGCAATTCAAGCTCACCAGTTGCTTCTCGGAAATCCTATACAGGGTCGCCATGGGTCGGAACTGACTTGACCACATTTCACAACAACATGCACATTTAAGGGTCCTAACCAAAAGACTAGTGGTTCAAATCCACCAGCTGCTCCATGAAGAAAGATATGGTAGTCTTTCCGTAAAGACTTCCAACCTTGGACGCTCTCTGAGGCAGATCTACTCAGTCTTACAGAGTCAGAATCAACTCAAAGGCATTGAGTATGGTTTCCTTTTAGTATATGGCTGTTGGTGAGTTATCTAATAAATCATACCCTGTGAGGCTTAATTAAAGTTTATCAAATTCTTCAGGGTGTCTATATGAAAGGAACAAGTTATCATATTAGATAATGTAACTATTATTATTGTGTGTGTGTGTGTGTGTGTTTCCACTGACCTTAGTTATAGGGGGTTGATGGTTATAAAACGCTGAGACTCGTTCATTCCGTTGGCTCTTAGGAGGACTTGTTGAGACTTTGCAAATGATCCTGGGAACACTTCATTTCAATTTCTGTATAGTACATTATCTTTACTCATTAAAAAATTATCACAGTGATGGATTCTGCTTAATTTAAATTGACTTCTTTGTGTGTGGTGGTAGGTGGGGGGGAGGCAATTAAAGTTAAGAATATTTAAAAGGATTCCTAGGTGGGAGAAAGCAGTTCAGTGGGAAAATAAAATGGCACCTACATGCTCACATAACACGATTCGTGTTTTCTTGGACCAGAGGAATCGCTTGAAACCTGTTTCTCTCTGAAGCCGTTTAGGCCACATTAATGAACTTGTATGGGAAGGGAGCTTTACCAGTTGTTTGAAAATAACCACAATGAATTTTTATTTATCAAAACAGGAAGTGAACAGATAATGTTTAAAGTGTATAAGTTAAGCAATAAACATTATTTAGGTAGATAAATCTAAAACAATGAAGTATCCCAGCTTGTTCAGGATCTTCCTGGTTTTAGCACTGCAAGTCCCACATGCAGGGAAACACCTCAGTTTCTAGTAAGCAGGAACAGCTGTTCACCGTAGAAGTAGATAAAGAAGTTTAAGAGTGGTTCCTCAGAAGAGTGAACCTACAGGCAGGGAAGAGAAGCTTGTCTGTATTTGAGTTCTAAATGACCTATAATTATGGCCTTGATAAACAGTGAAAGAATTTTCAAATATGATTCCATTGCAGCAGAAAATGAAGGTAACTGTTCTTAGCAACCGAAGGAGCAGTAAAAGAGGAAAGCCAGCAGAATGGTGAGCAAAAACAGTGATTTTGTAGGACTTGTGCAGTTGAAAAAGAAGATGGGGTGGTGCAATGTTGAAATGCTTGACTGCTGACCAATAGGTCAGCTATTCGACCCCATCAGACTCTGCAGGACACATATGTAGCAGTCTGCTTCAATAAAGATTATAACCTGGGGTAGTTTTACTCTGTCCTGTGGCACCATAGGATAAGCACTCAACCTCAAGGTCAATTTGAACCTAAGGTCCACACTTCAAACTCTCCAGCAGCTCTTCAGAAACCCTATATAGGGTCATAGGGTCACTATGAGTTGGAACTGACTCTACAGCATTTAACAACAACATAGGGACACTGTGACTCAGAATTGACTTGGTGGCAGTGGGTTTGTTTTGTTTTTGTTTTGTTGGAAGGTTTGGTGCAGATAAAGCAGAGACTACATGGAGCTATAGGATAAGTATTAGACTGTGAACCACAAGACCGGTGGTTCAAATACACCAGCTTCTCCTTGGAAACCCTATACAGAGACACTATGAGTTGGAACTTACTCGATGGCACTTAACAACAACCATACTGTAGAATCCTGATGTGGATAAGCACTGGACTGCAAAGTTGGTTTGAACTGCAAAGTCAGTGGTTCAAACCCACCAGTCAGTCCTCAGAAACCCTATACAGGATTGCTATGAGCAGAAACCGACTGGATGGCACTTAGTGACAACAACTACAGTAACAATACCAATAGTCAAAATGATCATTTCTCTAAGCCTTCTTCTTATCTTTTTTTTCCCCTTTAAACCTTGTTATTACTTTCTTCTTAGCCATTGATTGCTCTCAACTTCAATTAATAACCTTTTTTAAACATTTTTTGTGTGCTCTAAGAAGTTAATTTACACAGCAAATGAGAGTTTTATTCAACAATGTACACACAAGTTGCTCTAATGTGTCATCAATAAATGAGGTTTTGAAGTCTTCATGCACTCAATTGTTTGCCATTTAACCAGATTTTTAACTTAAAAAAAAAAGTTCTTTTTTCAGAAGATAGCAGTCTTATTTGATATAGGCTAAGTTTGCCAGATAGAATACAGGACTCCAGTTAAATCTGAATTTCAATAAACAGCGAATTATTTTTTAGGACAAAATTTGGGACATATTTATATTAAGTACAGTCAGTCCCTGAGTTATAGATGTTCCACTTAGGAACAATCCTACTTGCCCTTTAATGTTACATACATTTGCCTAACTTTGAAATAATTGAACCAATCCCTACTCAAAACAAATTCTTCTTCACAATCACCATTTCTTTCTGCATGTGCCTCCTTCAAATCATTGAAAAATCCTTGAGTTTTTTCTTATGCTACGTCAGACTACATAAGCACCTGTTCTAACTAACCTACAAATTCCACTTACACACTGAAAGACACAATTAGGATGGCTCTCCAGGCCTGTCTGTAATTATTCTGTACCTGAAATTCACATTTAGATGACTGTCTTATATTTTTATTTGCTATCTCTAACAACCTTCACTTCAATTTTTTTTCAAATATGTTGTGTCAGGGAAAGGGTACAGGATTGGAACTGAAAAGGGCTGGATTTCAGTCCTGCCTTTGTTATTTAACTGCCCTGAAGCTCAGTTTCTTCATTTGTCAAAAGTAGGTATAAATCCAAATGTTTTCTCCATTTCTTTCAACTGTAAACTTCACAATTGAAATCTATCTTGTTTTGAGAGTGCCCTTGATACAAACAAAGACACCTCAGGAACCACAGTTAAGATCTGATGATCTGAGCAGTCATCAAGAGATCCGGCCTGTTTCCACTCCAGAGACCTGTCTGTGGCCAGACCCTCTGAGGTAACGGAGAGATTCCTGAGAGGGTAAGAGCATGGGTCACATTTTATGGCTGTTTTGGAATTTGGCAGCAAGAGAATCTGACCTCGACTTAGAAGGTCAAGAGGATTTCCCGTAGTAGCTGCATGCAATGGAAAGACAAATCAAGGAGTATATGGCAGGGTTAGCCATGAAGTATGCTGGATATGTCATATTTACTTCCAGAAATACACATCCAGCTTCCATGGTCCAAACAGAGGTGACTCGTCTAATATGACTGGCTTTGGAAAATTCATATTTTAATAGATTGAACAATTTCCATGCATGACCTGAATAACACCACTCCAAATTTATAGCTGGGAGCCAGTGACATGCAGTGGAAAGTTCATAAGCTTTGATTTCCATCAGGCTGGGGTACAAATCCAGTGCCTACCATGGTGTGATCTTCAGCAAATCACTTCATCAGAAAGCATGGGGTAGCTCAAGTTTAAAGAGTGCTTACCATCAATCACTCAGTGCTTCATTCTTTGTTTTCTCACGTTAATAAAACTCAGAATATCCCTGAAAAAATAGGTAAAATTATAAATTATGTCTCAATATAACTTTATATTTTCAAATTATAAATGGGGAAACTAAAGTTAAGAGAGGTATAAAACTTGGGACATGAGATATAGTGATGAAGTCAGGACTTAAAACCAACTTTATCTGTTCCCAAACTCACGTTCTTTCCAAAACACTCATTGCCTCCCACTTATGTTTCTTTCCCACTAAGCTCTTCTTTCTCTCTAAATATAGATTTTCCCCTAGGATTATAGTGAGAACTATTGGATGTGTTATAAAGAAAGCTCTTAGCAAACTACTTGCTACAGATTGGTATTCATTAAATTATTATTTTCTTGTTAATCACTTGACAATGATTAAAAATAATAATTAAACATTCATTGCATATGATACAAGATATTTTCTGGTTTTTTATGTGGCAAATTATTTGGCCACATAAAATCATTCAAATGTATGGAACAAATCTCTCATAGACTTAAGATGTCTAGCTAACACTCTAAAATGTCATTATTTTAGACAAGGGATCTGCAGACTGTGGCCTGATGACCAAATCTGGCCCGTTGCCTATGTTTGCAAATAAACTTTTATTGGAACATAGCCAAGTTCATTCATTTATCTATTGTCTATGACTACTTTTGGAGTCCTGGTATGGCACTGTGGGTTAATATGCTGAACTGCAAAGTTGGTTTGAACTGTGAGGTTGGTGGTTCAAGCTCACCAGCTGCTCCTCAGAAACCTTATACAGCATCGCTGTGGGCCAGAAACAACTCTACGGCACTTAACAACAATAACAACAACAGTATGGCTGCTTATATGCTACAAGGTCAAAGTTGAGTAGTTGCCACAGAGACCATATGAACCACAAAGCTTGAAATATTTACTATCTGACTCTGGCCCTTTCCAGAAAATGCTATCTAACCTCTATTGTAGATCGTACCAGTTCAACAACTGTAATCACTGGAAAACTTAGAAATGAATTGGGCCTCAGTATGAGCCAGGAAGGGGAGATTATAGAGTTATTTAGTGAATCTGAGAATCTGTATGTGGGGTAAGCATTGATGTGAACTAAACCAGTACATCTATGTGACTGATTTCCAAATGTACACAAATGCTGCTGTGAAAGATAAAATTTCAAATTATTTAAAAATTTCATTCAATTCATAAGGGCTCTGGGTCATTTAATCAATAAATAGTAAATATAACTTTTGTCAAGAGGTCCTCAGAATTAATTTATATTTAAAAAGCAGACAAATATTTTAACTATCCTAAGGAGCTCTGGTGGAGAACTTCGAGCAGCGAGAACTTCGAGCAGCGAGAACTTCGAGCAGCGAGA
>NW_006408590.1:5821393-5822049 GCF_000296735.1 Chrysochloris asiatica | reverse complement strand
GCAGCGAGAACTTCGAGCAGCGAGAACTTCGAGCAGCGAGATGTGTAGTGAGGAGCTCCAACAACAACAACACGGAATACTGGGCCACAAGGCTGTTTAACTGCAAGTTGCAGAAAGCCTCATCTCTCTCACGTGGAGGGCCTGGAGGATTTGAGCTGCTGGCCGCGGGATTCGCAGCCAGATTTTTAACCACTACACTACCAGGTCTTCCACCTTGAAGATGGCGGATTGGGTAGCTGTGTAGTGAGGAGCTCAGTCAACAACAACACAGAATACCGGGTCAAGAGGACTCATGAGATGGTGTTGGAACTCTTTAACAAATATAAAGGTATGTTCGGAAGGTTTATAGCTGGGAAATTTGCAGGAGAATTCCAGAAATCCATTATTTTCTGGATCAAGACGCTCAGCTGTTCCAGGAGCCGCCATATTGGGAGAGCTTATCTTGATTGTATCAGGATTGATAGGCTTAGGAGAGAACATCTTGATTGTATCTTGATTATATCAGGATTGACATCGAAATTTAAAGAGACAGTATAGACATAAAACCAAATGGCCACAACTCGTCTGTCTGTCGTGCTGTGGTGGTTTGCGTTGCTGTGATTCTGAGGGCTATGCCACCGGTGTTTTAAATAACCAGCAGGGTCACCCATGGTGGA
>NW_006408590.1:5799757-5809033 GCF_000296735.1 Chrysochloris asiatica | reverse complement strand
TCCGCGGGAGAAAGATGAGACTTTCTGCTCCCGTAACGATTTACAGCCTCAGAAACCCTGTATAGGGTCGCTATGAGTCAGAACCGACTCCACGGCACATAACAACAACAACAACAACAATGTGTCCTGGTATGGCACTGTAAGATAAGCACTGAACTGCTAACCACAAGTTGGTGATTCAACTCTACCAGTCACTCCTTGGAATACCTATACCAGGTAACTATGAGTCAGAATTAACGCTGCAACACTTATTAACAATGTATTTTGTCCATCTTTAGATGTAAATCCAACAAATTCTTTAAAGAATCTTTGAGCCATGCCCTGTATTTCTTAAAATGATGCAAGGGGCTAGTTATAAGTGATACTTGTTCTTATTAAGTGCCGTCGAGTTGGTTCCAATTCATAGCAACCCGGAGTAGGGTTTCTGAGGAAAGATTGGTGAACTTGAACCACTGACCTTGTGGTTCAAACAGACCTTGCAGTCCAGTGTGTTAACTCAAAGTGCCACACTATTCAGGTTTTTAAAAAATTAACATAAGTTATTTAAGATCCACAAGACACTTCCCTTTGCCAATGAATATGGTATTAGAGCTTTCCCAAAGTTAATAAAATAGAGTTGCTGTTTGTTATTGTTCTTGCTGTTTACTATTGATAAATTCAACCGTTTTATTAATGCTGATCGACTATCACCCCTTTTAATAGAAATGAGTATATTGTGTCTCGTGAAGAACATTGTGTTTTATGTTTGCTCTTGTCCATGTAGTTAGCATTTGTATGAGTTAAGTATCTTTTTGCTGCAAATAACTGGAAAATCATCTCTAAATGGGTTCAGGTGTAAAAGGAATTGATTATCTCCTGAGATTCAAAGGTCCGCAGGCATGGTTTGATTTAGGACTCTAACAAAGATGGCCGCATCTGGCTCTGAGCTTTGCTTTCTGTGGGTTGGTTGCATTTCAGACTTTGTGAATTTCATTCTGGGCCCATCAGAGCATGCAGATGCGGGCTTTACCCCTCACTGCATCAAATACAATGGAATGAAAGAAACTTTACCTTCCCCAGAAACACAAGCTAACCTCTCCTTCAATGCCCAAGCCCATCTAAGGAATGATTTAGGCTGGGTGGTCTATGACAATCCAGATATATCTTTAGAGGGGGGCTGGGGTCAAACCTAATTAAACCACATTGATGAAAAGTGGAGGAGAGGGAATTACCCAAAGGAATCAAGATATAATTGCTGAAGGGTGGGGTGAGGAGGACTTGGCATGATGAGGAGGAGGTGAGCAATTGACATTTTTCACAACTCTGAACTAAATTGTGTGCTCCCTGAACTTAGTGGACATTTTGAATTACATAGAGGTAGTAAAACTTTGTAGTCAAAATTGTGCATTTTGGTTGAGAATTCATACCCAGTTCCACTCACTTGCTAGCAGTATGGCCTTGGACAAGTTACTTAACCTCTCTGTACTTAGTTTTCTCTCTGCAAAGCAGAGATAAAATTAGTATCTACTTTACATGGTTGTTTTGAGGACCACATGAGTTCATATTTATACAGCATTTTGAACAGTGACACATGTTGTTGTTGTTAAGTGCTGTGGAATCAGTTCTGACTTAAGAGAGATCCCCTATAAGGTTTCCTAAGACTGACTAGTAGGTTTTAACTGCCAATTTTGCAGTTACAAATTCAGTGCTTACCCAGCAGTGCCACACAAGGACTTTCACCTGGTAAGCATTATACTCGTATATTGTGTTTTACTATAATCTGATTTGGAACCCTGGTGTAGTACAATAAGTACTCAACTACTTAACTGAAAGGTCTGTGGTTGAAACCCCCTGGTTGCTCCTCAGAAACCCTATACAAGGTCATTATAAGTTGAAACTGGCTCAATGGCATACAACAGCAACAAACATTTAATTTAGGTTGGTAATTTATAAAATATTACCAACCTATTAGGCAAAGTGGCAGCATCAATGGACTCAAGCGTAGCAACAATAGTGAGGTTGGCCCAGGATCATACAGTGTTTTGTTCTGCTGTGCATAAGGTCTCTGTGAGTTGTTATCGACTCGATGGCACCTAACAACAACAACAAATAATCTGAGAAGCTGGGTTATATGAAGAAAAATGTGGCATCAGAATTGGAGGAAGACTCATTAATAACCTGCAATATGCAGATGACACAACCTTGCTTGTTAAAAGTGAAGAGGACTTAAAATATTTACTGATGAAGATTAAAGAGCACAGCTGTCGGTGTGGATTGCATCTCAGTGTAAAGAAAACAAAAATCCTTACCACTGGGCCAATAAACAACATTCTTCTCAATGGAGAAAAACTTGAAGTTGTCAAGGACTTCATTCTTCGTAGATCAACTATCAACACTCATGGAAGCAGCAGTCAAGACATAATGTGTTAGGCAAATCTGCTGCACAAAACGTTTTTAAAGTGTTAAAGAGCGAAGATGTCAGTTGAGGACCAAGGTGCGCCTGACCCAAGCCATGATATTTTCACTAACCTCGTATGCATGTGAAAGCTGCACAGTGAATAAGGAAGACCATAGAGAAATTGATGCTTTTGGGTTATGGCGTTGGAGGAGGATATTGAAAGTGCTATGGGCTACCAAAAGAACAAACAGATCTGTGTTGGAAGAAGTGCAGTCAGAGTGCTCCTTGGAGGCCAGGATGGCCAGACTTTGTCTGTAATACTTCAGACACATTATCATGAGAGACCAGTCACTGGAGAAGGATATCATGTTTGGTAAAGTGGTTGTTGTTAGGTGCCATTGAGTTGGTACCAACCCATAGTGACCTTATGCACAGCAAAACAAAACACTGCCTGATCCTGGGCCAACCTTACTACTGTTGCCACTCTTGTGTCCATCCATGCTACCACTTGGCCAATCCATCTCATTGGGGATCTTCCTCATTTTCTCTGACCATCCACCTTACCAAACACAATATCCTTCTCCGCTGACTGATCCCTCCTGACAATATGTCTGAAGTATGAGAGACGAAGTTTGGCCATCTTGGCCTCCAAGGAGCACTCTGGCTGCGCTTCTTCCAAATCGGATCTATTGGTTCTTTTGGCAGCCCATGGCACTTTCAATATTCTCCTCCAACACCATAACTCAAAAGCATCAATTCTTCTATGGTCTTCCTTATTCACTGTCCAGCTTTCACATGCTATGACGTTATTGAAAATACCATGGCTTGGGTCAGGTGCACCTTAGTCCTCAAGCTGACGTCTTTGCTTTTCAACACTTTAAAAAAGTCTTGTGCAACAGATTTTCCTAATGCAACACATCATTTGATTTCTTGACTGCTGCTTCCATGCGTGTTGATAGTTGATCCAAGAATAATGAAGTCCTTGACAACTTCAATCTTTTGAGTAGAATGTTATTTATTGGTCCAGTGGTGAGGATTTTTGTTTCCTTTACATTGAGATATAATTCATACCAAAGGCTGTGCTCTTTGATCTTCATCAGTAAATGTTTTAAGTCCTCTTCAATTTCAATGAAGTAAAGTGGAGGGTCAGATAAAAAGAGGAAGACCCCAACTGAGATGGATTGGCAAAGTGGCAGCATCAGTGCCTCAGTGTAGCAACAATTGTGAAGTTGGAGGATCGGGCAGTGTTTAGTTCTGTTGTGCATAGGGTCACTATGAGACGGTACCTACTCAATGGCACCTAACAACAACAGCGACAATGCATTTCCCTAAAATAAATGAAATTCATAGTTACAGAAATGTTTTGGTGTTTTTAGTCTGGGTATCTGCACTACCCAGTTTTTTTTATTCAGTTCATTTTGTACTGAATAAAAAAAAAAGGCAGGGACCTCTACTGTTTAGCATTTGTTCCCTTTCATATTAGTCAGGATGGGTCAGATTATGGTGCAATAAAAAACAATCCCCAAATCTTCAATGTCTTCAAATAACAAAAGATTACTTACCGTTCAAGCTACATGTCCAACTCAGGTCTCCTGGGAACCTTGCAATATAGTCATTATTTTCTCTTTGGATCCCAGAATGACAGAGCAGGGACATTGTTGGTCTGTATGGAAGAAGGCAAAAAGAATGTCGCAGATATGCATAGAGTTTTAACTGCCTGTCCCTCAAGTGATACCCATCACTTCTTATCAACATTTCATTGGACAAAGCAAGTAATATGATCATAAGTGGGTGGGACTGTGCATTCCTACCACATGCCATAAGGAAAGAGATTGGGTATATACGGGCAGTTTTAATGACCCCCATATTGTTTATTGATATTTATTTTTATAACTGCCATGTCCTCCAGTGTGTCATGTCATTATATGGTATACAAACTTCATGAGCTATTGAATTCTCATGGATCTTCAGCATTTGATGTTATTGTTGAATGCAGTCAAGTCAATTAGATTCATAGTGACCCATGTAAACTGCAGAATTGCCCCGAAGACTTTTCTTAGCTGTAATCTATGTGAGGACTCCTGGTGTGGTGCTGTAGGATCAGCCCTGGACTTCAAAGCATAAGATCGACTGTTCAAGCCCACCAGTGGTTCCACGGAAACCCTATGTAGGGTCACTAACAGCAGCAACAAACCTTTATGCAAGCAAATCTCCAGTGGAGCCATTGGGTGGGTTCAAGCCACCAAACTTTGGTTAATTCAAAGCATCACATTTAATATTTGATGTATTGGGCACCATCTTCTGAAGACCTATTGTTATCAAGTTGATTCTGTCTCATCGTGAACCTATAGGACAGAGAAAAACTGTCCCAAAGGGTTTCCAAGAACTTAACCAGTTCCAACCATTTTGTTAGTGCCTTACTGCTTCACCACTACAGCACCAGAACTCCTGTTTCCTGAATTTATTGTTGTTGTTAAGTGTCACTGAGTTGGCTCCTCTTCATAGCTACCGTCATAAGGTTTCCAAGACTGTAAATCTTTGCAGGAGCAGAAAGCCTCATTTTTCTCCCATGGAGCAACTGTTAGCTTGAACCACCAACCCTGTGATTGGCAGTTCAGTGTTTATCCTACAGAGCCATGCACTCCTTGAAGAGTGGGCTTCTTTAATATTATCTGACACTGAGATATTATATTCTGGATCAATGTCTTTTTGAATTATTTTCTTGACTAGAAAATAGACATGTTATAGCCTCAGTTTTTTTTTAATCTTTAAAATGGAGATTATACTTACATGTAGGGTTTCTTAAAGTATTAAATTAGTTAATGTGTGTAAGTTTAAATTAGATAATGTGTGTAAGTTCTTAGTTTCGTTTCTGATGAACAGCTAACTTACAATTTGGGAAATATACTAGTTTTAGACTATTTTTCTTTTGTGATGACTCAGGGACACAGAAGCAAAGTTCATAAATGTTTCCACAGCAAATCATCCATGCCAGTGAGGTAGCAGTTGTGAATGAGGACAGAAAGATTTCATACATTTAGATATCTGGCTGGGAGGTTCCGGTAAGCTAAAGGGACTTTTTGGAAGAGGGAAGCATAGGGCTGAGCACAGACCATAAGAAGTAGACCAAATACTAGGGCCCCACACTCAGTTGTTGTTGTTGTTGTTAAGTGCCGTTGAGTCGATTCTGACCCATAGCGACTCTGTATAGGGTTTCCAAGGAACGGCTGGTGAGTTTGAACGCTGGTTCAAACGGCTTTGTGGCGCATTAACTCACAGTGCCACACCGGGACTCCCAACATTCAGTAGGATTCTCCGATTGAAAATTTTCATTTGTAAACAAAGGTCCCACATCTTCATTTGCACTTTTGCACGAGGTTACAACACAGCTGTTAATGGTTCTGCAGAGCTTCTAGTCCTTATTTCCCTAATGGGAGGTAGTGGCCATGATAGCAGAAGTGGGGGAACCCCAGCCTCAAGGGCTACCTAAGCATTCTAGCCCCAACAGAAGCAGAAAGCAACCAGTACTACCAGTTGCTCAGAGGGATAACAAAATTCCTCCAGGAGCCTTGGGGTCATGATTGGTGGGAAACTGTGGCTGGTTTCAAGCACAGTGCATTGCTAATGGGACTTCTCTATGTCTGACCACCTGGGAAATCTGATCAGTCTTGGGGATGATGGCAGTGTATCTAGCTGGCAAGAAGGGAGAGGGATAAATTGATGTTTAACATCATGACAAAACTATAACACTTGGGTCCTAAAGCAATTACTTTATTATGCTCGAAGTTGCTCATCAGGGAATGAAACTGAAAAATGAGCATCCTCCTCTCACTTAAAGCAACAGGTTAAGGGACTCAGCAGAAGCAACAAGGATCAGAACCAATTGTATGCTTTCAATTCAGAGAAACCAGCAAGGGGCTGCCAGAGGGTGAGAGGTGAGAGCCCAAGGGCGACCTGGAGGACAAGGGAGATCATCATTCCCTTTTGCTGCTGGGGCCCAGGCTGTCTCTAGGAGACATCAGACAAAACACCCAAATGCTCTTGGCATCTTAGGGCTTGCCCCAGGACTGGAAACCTCAGGGATGAAAGACATTCTTGAGGTTTTTATCCTTCTGAAATATGTTAAACATTCAGAAATTTGCAGAGAAAAATATAAAACAGACAACCATATACCCATCAGCCAGACTTAACCCATTTTGACAGTTTGACACATTGGTTAAAGAGAAAAATGTTTCCATTGCAGTAAGGACCTTTTGATAGCCTTAGTCTATCCCCTTCCCCTACCTCTCTACCCAGAGGTACTGGTGACATGGGCTACAGTTCATGATTTTATACACTTCCTAAGTTGTATATGTAGTAGTGTCTTCTAAGTTTTGAAAATTCATCAGTGGCATCATACCACGAAGCCCTGGTGGTGCTGTGGGTTAAGCGCTAGGCTGCTAACCAAAGATTGGCAGTTCAGACCCACTAGCAGCAACTCCAGAGAAAGATGGGACTCTCTACTGCCTTAAAGATTTACAGTCTCAGAAATGCCAAGTTGTTTGTTGTTGCTGTTGCTAAGTGATGTTGAGTCGAGTCGAGTCGGGGTTCGATGCATAGCAACCTTCTATAGGGTTTCCGAGGAGCAGCTGGTGAGCTTGAACCACAGTCTTCCCGGTTCAAGAAGACATTGCAGTCCAGTGCCTTTACCCACAGTGTTACACCAGGAGTCCAGAAATGCCATAGAGAGTTACTATCAGTCAGACAGTGGTGAATTTATTGTTTTTGGTTTGGCACCATACCATACTATATACATAAATTGGCTTCTCAATATTTTAATCTATGTTTCATATATTCATGTCAACAGATGAAGGCGTTTTTCATTTATTTTAACTAATGAATACTTTTGTATTAAATGAATGGATATACTATAATTTATTTATTCACTGTCCTAGCAGATGTAATGGGTGTTCTTGCCTTGTCCCTCAGTTTACTTAGAGTTCAGGATACAGATGTAATGGGTGTTCTTGCCTTGTCCCTCAGTTTACTTAGAGTTCAGCATAAAGTATAATGCTTGCTAAAATTTTTTTAACATACACTTTCTCTCATGTTAAATTTCATAATGTTTCTAGCTTGCAACTGCTTTTTTGGCATCTACTGAAATGATCCCATTCCTCTGTCCTTTGGTCATACTGTGATGGCCTGTGTGTTGCTATAATCCTGGAAGTATTAACACCACCAGTATTTTAAATACCAGCAGGGTTGCCCATAGTGGACAGGTTTCAGTGGAGCTTCCAGACTAAGACACACTAGGAAGAAAGAGAAGTGGACCACTTCTGAAAGGTTAGCCACTGAACAGCAGTGAACCATTGTCTAGTATCATGCCAGAAGATGAAATTCTCAGATTAGAAAGCACTCAAAATATGACTGGGGAAGAGGTATCTCTTCATAGTGGAATCAACCATAACTACATGGAGGGAGGAAAGCTTTTGAGATCCTCATTTGCTGATGGTGCAAAACTCAAAATGAGAAGAAACAATTGCAAGCATCCATTAATAAGTAGAACATGGAATGTATGAGGTAAGAGTTGAGAGAAATTGGAAATAGTAAAACATGAAATGGAATGCATAAAGATCTATATCATAGGTATTGTTGCTGTTAAGTGCCGTTGAGTCAGTTCCAACTCATATTGACCCTGTATAGGGTTTCCAAGAAGCAACTGGTGGGTTTGAACTGCTGACCTTGTGGCTCAAAATGACTTTGTGTTCCAGCACATTTTCATAGGTGTTAGCCAGCTGTAATGGACTGGTATGGGACATTTTGAATGAAACAATCATATGGTTTGCTATGCTGTAAACAACAAACGGAAGAGGAATGACATCACATTCATCATCAAAAACAGCATTTTCAGATCTATTTTGAAGTACAGTACAGCTGAGATAGGATAAAACTCATACTCCTCCTACGAGGAATACCAGTTAATACCACTATTATTCAAATTTGCTCACCAATCACTGTAATTAATGATGATGAAATTGAAGAATTCTACCAACTTTTTCAGTCTGAAATTGATCAAACATGCAATAAAAAAGCATTTATAATTACTGGTGATTAAAATGCACAGGTCAGAAACAAAGAGGAAGGATCAGTAATTGGAAGACATGGACTTGGTGATAGAAAGGATGCTGGAGATCACATGATAGAACTTTGCAAGACCAATGACTTCTTCATTGCAAATACCTTTGTTGACAAGCCAAACATTAACTATGCATGTGGACCTCACTAGATGAAATACACAGCAATCAAATTGACTAAAACTGTGGAAAATGACAATGTCATATCATCAACCAAAACAAGTTCAAGAGTCAACTGTGGAAAAGACCATCAGTTGTTCATATGCAAGTTTAGGTAGAAGCTGAAGAAAATTAAAACAAATCTACCGTAACCAAAATATGACTTTGAGTATATCCAACTGAGTTTAGAGACCATCTCAAGAATAGATTTTATGCATTATATTCCAGATAAAGAAATTGAGTCAAATATATTGTTGCTGTTGTTGTAATTGTTGTTGCTAGGCATCACTGAGTGAGTACCAACTCATAGTGTCCCTATGCAAAAGAAAATGAAGCACTGCCAGGTTCTGTGCCAACCTCACAATAGTTGCTATATTTGAGCCTATTGCTTCTGCCACTGTGCTAATCCATCTCATTGGGGGTCTTGCTCTTTATCTCTGGTCCTCCACTTTACCAAGCATGATATACTTCTCCAGGGACTGGCCCCTCCTGATTGTTGTTGTTGTTGTCAGGTGCCATCGAGTTGGAACCGACTCATAGCGACGCCATGCACAGCAGAATGAGACAATGTCTGATCCTGGGCCAACCTCACTACCGCTGCCACACTTGAGTCCATCAGTGATGCCA
>NW_006408590.1:5765073-5798096 GCF_000296735.1 Chrysochloris asiatica | reverse complement strand
CTGGAGAGCAAGTTTCAGAGTCTCCTCTGACATCCATTTTGACCTTTTCCTTCTTTCTTGTCTTATTAATGACTTTTTGCTCTCTTCATGTATGATGTTATTGATGTCATTCCACAACTCTTCTGGTCTTCGGTCTTTAGTGTTTAATGCATCAGCCCCTCCTGATAATATGTACAAAATATGAGACAAAGTCTGGTCATTCTGGCTTCTAGGGAACATTCTGGCTGTATTTCTTCTAACACAGATTGATTTGTTCTTCTGGCATATCATGGTACTTTTAATATTCTCCTACAACACCATAACTCAAATCCATCAATTCTTCTATAGTCTCCCTTATTAACTGTCCAACTTTCACATGCATATGAGATTATTGAAAATACCATGGCTTGGGTCAGGTACACCTTAGTTCTCAAACTGGCAACTTTGCTCTTGAACACTTTAAAGAGGTCTTTTACAGCATATTTGTCTAATGCAGTAAGTCGTTTGATTTCTTTACTGCTGCTTCCGTGAGTGTTGATGGTTGATCTGAGTAAAATGAAGACTGACAAATTTAAAAAATTTCCCCATTTATATGATTGTTTTTATTGATCCAGTGGTGAGAATTTTTGTCTTCTTTACATTGAGCTGCAACTCATACCAAAAGCTGTGGTCTTTGATCTTCATAGTAAGTGTTTAAGTCCTCTTCACTTTCAGCAAGTAAGGTTGTGTCATCTACATATCACAGGTTAATACCAAGTTTTCCTCCCATCCTGATGCCAAAATATCAAAATATAGAGATTTTTTGTCATATAATTCAGCTTTTTGGATTATGTGCTCAGCACACAGATTGAATAAGTAATGTGAAAAAATACAACCCTGGCACACACCTTTGCTAGTTTTGGACCATTCAGTGTTAGTTACCTTGTTCTATTCGAACTGCTTCTTGGTCCAGGTACAGATCCCTCATGAGCACAATTAAGTGTTCTGGAATGCTCATTCTCTGTGATATTGCCCATAGCTTGTTATGATCCACACAATCAAAACCCTTTGCATAGTCAATAAAGCACAGGTGAAGATTCTTATGGTATTCTTTGCTTTCTGCCATGATGCAGACATACCTCAACAATATCCCTTGATTCATGTCCTTGTCTGAATCTGGCTTAAGTCTCTGGCAGTTCTTTGTCAATGTTTGTTTACAACCATTTTTGGATTATCTTCAGTGAAATTTTACTTGTATGAGATATTAACAATAATGTATGTTGACATATACATTCTGTTGGGTCATCTTTTTTTGGAATGGGCACAAATATGGATCTCTTCCAGTCAGTTGACCAGGTAGTTGTCTTCCAAATTTCTTAGCATAGATTACTGAGTGCCTCCAGTGCTACATCAGTTTTGTTAAAGATTTCCATTTGTATTCTATCATTTCCTGAAGGCTTTTCTTTGTCATTGCCTTTAGCACACCTTGGACATCTTCCTTCAGTATCATTGGCCCTTGATCTTATGTTACCTTTGAAATGGTTGACCATCAACCATTTCTTTTTTGGTACAGTGGCTCTGTGCGTTCCTTCCATCTTCTTTCAATGCTTTCTGCTTCATTCAATATTTTGTTCATAGACCAAAAAAATATATGTGAAACAAAGAAACCAGCAGCACCACACACACACACACACAAATGACAGCAATCAGTTCAAATCTATTGATAATTATACTGAATATAAATGAAGTAAATGTACCAGTTAGTAGGCCAAGAGCAGAATGTATGAGAAAACCAGATCCTTCGATATGCTGTGTAAGTCGAGGTTTCAATATGTTCTTCAGTATCCTCAGCTAGAGAAATACTGAGCATGTTCGTTCCTTTTGGTTTTCTAACTCCAGGTCTCTGCAAAATTTCATTATATTATTTGACTTTATCTTCTTGAACTGCTCTTTGAAACATTCTACTCAGCTCTTTAACCTCCTCATTTCTTCCATTTACTACCAGTCAGTTGCCCAGGGAGTTGTCTTCCAAATTTCATCTGTATTCTGGAGATCAAGTTTCAGAGTCTATTCTGATGAAGTTTCTTCCAAATTTCATTTCTATGCGGGAGAGTAAGTTTCTGAGTCTCTTCTGACATCCATTTTAATCCTTTCCTTATTTCTTATCTTTTAAATAATCTTTTGCTTTCTCCCTATATGATGATCTTGATGTCATCACACAACTCTTTTGGTCTTTGGTCTGTAGTGTCTAATGCATCAAATCTGTTCTTAAGATGATCTCTAAATTCAGATGGCATATATTTAAGGTCATATTTTCCCTCTCATGGTTTTGTTGTACTAACAAGCAAAAAATAGGGAAACATAGATACAGAATTTCCATATGTCAAGGAAGCCAAGTAAATCTCAAGATAAAACAGACTGTTTTAAATGGGGGGGGGGGGGAATAATAAAAATTACAAGGCAATCTTAAGGAAAATTAATGTACCTTCACATCAAAATTAAAAAAGAGGAAAATCAGAAAGATTTAGTAAAAATGAACACAACAAAATGAAGAAAATGAAAAAGAAAATCCACAAACAATATTAACACAGTGCAGAAAATAATGTGAAACATACACAAAAAGACAGCAATCATTTCAAACCTATTGATAATTATACTGAATATAAATGGATTAAATGCATCTGTCAGGAGGCAGAGAGCCGAATGGTTAAGAAAACAGGATCCTTCAATATGCTGTGTACAAGAGATAAATCAAAAAGATGGACAAAACCTAAATCTCCACCAACAGAAGAAAGGTTAAACAAACTTTGGTACATACACACAGTGGAATACTATACATGGATGAATAATGATGAACATCTCACAACATGGATGAACATGGAGGACATTATGCTGAGTGAAATTAGTCCCAAAAGGACAAATATTGTATGAGACCAATGTTGTGAAAAGTTAAGAAGAGGTTTTCTTGATAGAAGAAACAATCTATGATGATTATAGGGGACATGGGGGAGGAAAATTGTTCACAGGCTAGAGGATAGGCACATGCTAACATGTGTGACAGGCAGGCCGTATACAATAAGAGGGAGGTTAGCAGAGGAAAGATGAAGGTAGTGGAAGACACGGGGATAAATGTAAGAGTAAAAGTGAATAAAGGTAAATACTGTAAGCTGTAGACAGGTGGTGGTGGTGATGGTTATGTGTCATGGAGTTGGTTCTGACTTACAGTGACCCTGAATAGGGTTTCTGAGGCTATAAATCTTTAAGGGAGCTGAAAAGTTCATCTTTCTCCTGTGGAATGGCTGATAGCTCGACTCATAACCACTACATTGAAATGTGGAAGGAATTATAATCATTGTCATGAAGCAAAGTATGTAATTTGTTGAATGTAAAACAGACGATCTGCTCTGTAAACCTTCACTTCACAATAAAATATTAATAAATATGTAAACTGTCCCGAGCGGAACTTCTCCGCCAGCAGACCGGGAAGTCTGGGCAATGGCGGTTCTGGGATTCTTATTCCCGGACAGACCCGAGGCTACGGCGTTCCCCCCACCTCCACCCCAACCCGGTAGACCGGACCTGGGTGGCAGGCTCCAGGGCCCCAAGGAATGGAGGGGTCTAAGACGTCCAGCAGCACCATGCAGGTAAGCTTCGTGTGTCAGCCCTGTAGCCAGCCCCTGAAACTGGACACTAGCTTCAAGATTCTGGACCGTGTCACCATCCAGGAGTCCACAGTTCCATTACTTGCCAAAGCCCAGGTGAAACCCAGAGAGAGCCAGGAGGAAGAGACTAACTCAGGAGAGGAGCCATTTATTGAAACTCGCCAGGATGGTGTGTCTTGCAGATTCATCCCCCCAGCCAGGATGATGTCTACAGAAAGTGCCAACAGCTTCACTCTGATTGGGGAGGCATCTGATGGTGGCACCATGGAGAACCTCAGCTGAAGACTGAAGGTCACTGGGGACCTTTTTGACATCATGTCAGGCCAGACCGATGTGGATCACCCACTGTGTGAGGAATGCACAGACACTCTTTTAGACCAGCTGGACACCCAGCTCAACGTCATTGAAAACGAGTGTCAGAACTACCAACGCTGTTTGGAGATCTTAGAGCAAATGAATGAGGATGATAGTGGACAGCTACAGATGGAGCTAAAGGAGTTGGCGTTGGAGGAAGAGAGGCTGATCCAGGAGCTGAAGAACGTAGAAAAGAACCGCAAGATGGTAGCAGAAAATCTTGAGAAGGTCCCGGCTGAGACTTAGAGACTGGATCAGGAGGAAGCTCAATATCTGAGGGAATACAGTGAATTTAAACAACAACAGCTGGAGTTGGATGATGAACTGAAGAGTGTAGAAAATCAGATGCGTTATGCCCAGATGCAACTGAACAAATTAAAGAAAACCAACGTCTTTAATGCGACCTTCCACATATGGCACAGTGGACAATTTGGCACAATCAATAACTTCAGACTGGGTCACCTGCCCAGTGTTCCTGTGGAATGGAATGAGATTAATGCTGCTTGGGGCCAGATGGTGTTGTTGCTCCATGCTCTGGCCAATAAGATGGGTCTGAAATTTCAGAGGTATCGCCTTGTTCCCTATGGAAACCATTCATATCTGGAGTCTCTGACAGACAAATCTAAGGAGCTGCCATTATACTGTTCTGGGGGCTTGCGATTTTTCTGGGACAAGTTTGACCACGCAATGGTGGCTTTCTTGGATTGTGTACAGCAGTTTAAAGAAGAGGTTGAGAAAGGCGAGACACGTTTTTGTCTTCCTTACAGGATGGATGTGGAGAACAGCAAGATTGAAGACACAGGAGGCAGCGGTGGCTCCTATTCCATCAAAACCCAGTTTAACTCTGAGGAACAGTGGACAAAAGCTCTCAAGTCCATGTTGACGAATCTGAAGTGGTGTATTGCTTGGGTATCCTCACAATGTTATAACAAATGACTTTCTTTTAGGATATTTGCCTTAACGGCTTCAAATTTTGTTTTATTTGAGAAAACAATGTTACAAATTAAATTTGGGTCATAATAAACAGCACGTTTGCAATACAAAAAAAAAAAAAAAAAAAATCACAAAAGCCACTTTATAATACCAATATGACAGATCATTTCCATAGCTACAACATGACATGTACAGCTACCAGCCCTTGTTAATAGTTTTGACTCTTAACCCCATGTCTCATGCCTTCCCTCAAAGACTAATTTAAGTTTTTTTTTTTAATTATTATAAACTAAGAGTTGAATTGAGATTGATGTGTTTCAATGAGTTTTCTCTCAACTTCCTGCATTTACAATATGAAATAGAAACCTTTGTCTCCACTGAGATGAGATGAGCGAGATGTGTGAAACATACAGCTGAATAAGTGGGGAAATGACATACAATCTTTGCCTAGTCACCAAGAAATGTGATCAGAAGCTTGAAATTAACACTTCTCCTCACTCATTTCTAGTACTGAATGCCTACTCTGCTCTGTGGTAGAAATGTGAAATCGTGTTGATACTGTTTGAGCATTATTAAGAGACTTAATTATTTGTAATAAAAGATTTGCTGCAGTCTAAATAAGTAAATAAATAAATATGTAAATAAAATAAAAAGAAGATGGAAACAATATACAGAGTCACAGAATACACAAAAATAATTGGGTGCAATGTTTAACCATTTCAAGAGACAGCATATGATCAGGAACAGATGGTATTAAAGGAAGAAGTCCAAGCTATACTGAAGGCTCTGTTGAAAAGCAAATCTCCAAGAATTGAGCGAATACAAATATAAATGTTTCAACAAACTGATGAGCATGGGAGGTACTCACTTGGCTATGCCCATAGATTTGGAAGACAATTACCTTGGCTGGAAGAATTTGTGAATAAAAATTCAAATGTGAATTTGTGCCCATTCCAAAGAATGTTTATCCAAAGGAATGCAGAAATCACTGGACAATATCATTAATATCACATCAAGTAAAATTTTGCTGAAGATAATTTAAAAATGGTTGCAGTAGTACATCTAAAGGGAACTGCCAGAAATTCAAGCTGGATTTAACAGAGGACGTTGGATGAGGAATGTCATTGCTGAGAAAAGGTGATTGATTACTCAAAGAAGAAAATACCAGAGAGATGTTTGCTTGTACTTATTCGACTATACAAAGTCATTCAACTGTGTGGATCATAACAAACTATGGATAATTTGTAAGAATGAGAATTCTAGAACACCAAATTGTGCTCATGAGGACATAGACTTGTACATAGATCAAGTTGTTCAAACAGAACAAGGGATACTGCATGGTTTAAAATCATGGAAGGTGTGTGCCAGGGTTGTGTCCTGTATACTTTTTCAATCTGTATGCTGAGCACATAATCTGAGAAGCTGGATTATATGAAGGAGAAGGTATCATCAGGGTTGGAAGAAGACTCAATAATAATCTGTGATATACAAATGACAGCCTTCAGTCTGATTGCACCGTAATATAAAAATGAAAATCCTCACAATTGGACTAATAAAGAACATCATGGTGAACATAGAAAAGATTGAAGTTGTCAAGTGCTTCATTTTGCTTGGGTCCATAATCAATGCTCATGGAAGCAGCAGTTAAGAATTCAGGAAGTATTGCATGAGGCCAATCTGCTACAAAAGACCTCTTCAAAGTGTTAAAGAACAAAGCTGTCAGTTTAAAGTCTAAGGTGCACTTGACCCAAGCCATACTATTTTCAATCGCCTCATATGCATCTGAAAATTGTATAATGAATAAGGAAATTGGGACAAGAGTTGATGTATTTGAATTGTAGTGTTGGCAAAAAATCTTGAAAGGTTCTTGGACTGCCAGAAGAAAAACAAAATTGTCTTGGAAGAATTACAGTCAGAATGTGCCATAGAAAAGAGAATGGTGAAACTTCATCCTTCATTCTTTGGACACTTTGTCAGGAGGGACCAGTCCCTTGAGAAGGACATCATGCTTGATAAAGTGGATGATCAATGAAAAAGAGGAAGACCCTCAATAAAATGGATTGACACAGTGTCAGCAACAATGGGCCCAATCATAACATTTGTGAGGATTGCACAGGACCAGGCAGTATCTTCTTCTATTGTACATAGGGTAACTATAAATTAGAACCAGCTATAAGGCATCTGAAAGAACTCCGGCAGCGCAGTGGTTATGAATCGGGCTGCTAATCTCATGGTCAGCAGTTCAAAACTACCAGCTGTTCTGCGGGAGAAAGATGAGGCTTTCTGCTCCCGTAAAGATTTACAGCCTCGGAAACCCTGTACAGGGTCGCTATAAGTCGGAACCAACTCCACAGCACAAAACCACCACTACCACCATAAGGCATCTAACAACAACTGAAATGGCCAAATGAATTTTTTCTTTTAATCTAATATTGTGAACTTCATTGTTAGGTTTTTAAGGCAGAGAATACTAGTCCCCATTTTTCTTTGCTAACAGAACCTTGATTTTTGTTCAGGGCAACTATGGTGGAAGCTAATTATGAGTTTATTCTTTTTTGCTTGCTTATCTTCTCTTTCAGCTAGGAGTGGCCATGTCTAGTTAAAGACTTCTAAACAGAATTCTATTGGCAGTATGCTGGATAAAATAAAAGGCAGATGGTGAAAAGAAAATTCAGCACATAATTAAACTATGCTTTGGACTTCTTTCTCTTTCCTCCATTCTTGAGCTTGGGTGCAATGCTCGAGCTGCAGCTGCCCTCATACGACCATGAAAAAATGGCTAAGAGAATTACAAATCATAGTCTTAATACTCACGAACCACTAAACCAACACCTGCAATTACATTTCTCCAGATTTTTTGTTTCATGAGTAAAATGTAAATACTATTTTTTAAAAGCCATTCTGAACAAGTGTCCTATTACTTGAATCTAAATGTAATTCTAATGATAACTATTTTTATGTTTGTGTTCAGTAGTGCATATTAGGGGTTAAATTGTGTCTCCGAAAAGGTATGCTGAAGTCCTAACCCCGGTCACAGTGAATCTTTAAATATATTTATATTTGGGTCATTTAGATTTCTTCCAAGAATTGGGGTTGGTGACTCTAGCTAGTAACATAGTAGATAGGGGTTTGATCTCTGATTTCCTTAGCAAACTCTACTGATACACAGTTTCGTAAGCAATTACACCATGAGTCTTTTCCATCTTCCAATTACAATGTATAATAACATAATGGCTAAGATGCACTGGATCTTAAGCCACATTGTGTGCTCAAGATACCAATAGATGGGGTGTAGTCAATTCTGCTGGGATAAAATTGGGGTTGAAAATTGGTCTACTCAGGTGAAGATCTGACATCTGGCTGTAGGCCAAGATGGATAAATAAGCACTTTCCTTGTGAACCAAGAGATTTAGGTATACAAAGACAAAGCGAGAAGAAACAGCAGGAGATGCTCAGGCTATCCAGCTAGTTCAGAATGGCTTCAGCATAGAAAATAAAGGATAAAGCAGCAGGAAATGAGGCTGGAGAAGTGGCTTTGTATGATCTCAGGAGAGATGTGTGCCTAACTAAGGTGAGGAAACCCAAAACTCACTGCCATCGAGTGAGTTGATTCCAGCTCATGGCAACCCTATAGAAGGCGTTCAAGACTAAATCTTTATGGGCACAGGCAGCTTCAGCTTTCTCCTGTGGAGCAGCTATGTATTTGAACCTATGGCCTAGTAGGTAGCAGTCCAAGGCCTAAGCCACAGCAACACCACAGTTCCTTAGGGGAGTAAACATATGCTTAAATGTGAGTGTCTTTGAAAGATTGAATTATTGGTCCCAATTATCCACCCTTTCTGAATTTATACCCAAAGATATGGAATATGTTTTGCCTTGATTTTGAGTTTGTCCATGAAACTAGCTTTGGCATACATGATGAGGTGAATTGTAGCAAACATGCAGAGAAGAGTTGACACTAAATTTAGTGTCAATGATAGATAATAATGTACCAGCTTCAAGATGAAGACTTTTAAGAGGCCTTTTGTGTTTTTTCCTTTCCCAACCTACACTTCTGCATAATCATTAAAAGATGGCCAGACTAGCTGGATGTAAGTCATGTGGACCACAGCCAATGCGTGGCAGCCAAGCCCAGTCTAGTTGTATGGATAGTATCCTTTTACAGACTATATTGTACTTCAAGATAGATCTTAAATGCTCTTTTAGACAATGAAGATGAAACCATTCCTCTTCAGTTGGTCCTACCTGTCATAGTACACCTTATGATTGTCAGATTCAAAATGGTTAATACCAGGTCATTTCACTAATGCCTAGGATATTCAGCTTTATGCATTCCAATTAATTTTTGACAACTTTCAATTTTTCTAAATTCATACTTCATACATTCCATGTTTTAATTATTAATCGATGCCTGCATCTGTTTTTCCTCATTTTCAGTTGTGCCCCATCAGCAAATGAAGGTCCCCAAAGCTTTATTCCATTCGTGTCATCAAGGCCAACTCAACTTTGATGAGGCAGCTCTTCCTCAGTCTTATTTTGAGTGCCTGAAGGGCTCATCTTCCAGTATTTTATCTAACAGTATTTTGGAGATATTCATAACATTGTCACCATCTGGCATTATATCTGACAATGTTCCACTGCTATTCATAAGGTTTTAGAGGTTAAACTTTCAGAAGTAGTACACCACTCCTACTTCCTAGCTGTCTTATTCTGGAAGCTAAGCTGAAACCTGTCTACCAGGGATGACCCCAATAGAATTTAAAATACTGATGGCATAGTTTCCCATATCACAGGAACATGTAAGCCATCACAGTATGGCAAGCTGATCGATGAGTGGTATTCATGAGGGATATTGGTTCATAAATTTCTTTTTCAGTGATGTCTTTGTCTGGTTTTGGTATCAGGGTTATGCTTGATTTGTAAAATGATTTAGGGAGCTGACCATCCTTTTCTGTATTCTGTAATAATTTGAGTAAATTGAGTGTTAATTCTTCTCTGCATGTTTGCTACAATTCACCAGGTAAATCCATTTAGTCCCATACTTTTTCTTGTTGACAGTTTTTCAATGTCTTGGTCAATTTATTCCTTTGTGAAAGGTCTGTTCAAGTTTTCTACTTCAGTCTGTATTAGTTTTGTTGTTCTCAGGTGCTGTTGAAATGATACTTGCTCACAACATTATGCACAACAGAATGAAACACTGTCCAATCCTATGCCAATCTCACAATTGTTGCTGTGCTTGAGTCCATTGCTGCTGTCACTGTGCCAATCCATCTTGCTTGTTAAGGGTCTTGCTCTTTTTTGCTGGCCTTCCACTTTATCAATTATGATCTTCTTCAGGGACTGGTCCCTCCTGACTATGTCTGAAGTATGGTGGACAGAGTCTTGCTATCCTGGTTTCTAAGGACTATTCTGGCTGTACTTCTTCCAACACAGATTTGTTTGTTCTTTTGGTGACCCATAATACTTTTATATTTATCCTCCATATCCATAGCTCAAATATAATTTATTCTATGGTCTTCTTTATTCATTACCCAACTTTCATATGCATATGAAGTTACTGAAAATACCATGACTTGAGTTGGGCACACTTTAGTCCTCAAACTGACATCTTTGCTCTTCAACCCTAAAGAGGTCCTGTGTTGACAATTTGCCTAATGCAATACATCATTTGATTTCTTGACTGCTACTTCCATGAGTGTTGATAGTTGATCTGAACAAAATGAAGTCTTTGACAACTTCAATCTTTTCTCCATTTATCTTGATGTTATTTATTGGTTCAGTGGTGAGGGTTTTTGATTTCTTTACATCAAAATGCAACCCATAGATTAGACACAGGAAAGTTTGGGTGCTGGGGAGGGGGGCAATATACAAGAAGGGAGAGGGTAATGGAAGAACAAAGCAGATGGAAGAACAATTAGGCAGGTTTGAATGGGCTAAGTGGGACAGAGGTAAAGAATGATGTATGCACAACCTTGGAACTACAGGGCTCTGGGATACAGAGATTGAGACATGGTTGGAATGGGGGAAAGGGGGGAATAATGTTAAGATGCTTGGCTGTCTTTTGAATCTTCGTTTTCCTTGCATTATATTATAAAATAGACAATGGAGGGGGAGAGAAAAGAATAGCCAGAAATATCACCATAGAAAGCTTGTAAGTCCGTCTTCTGCCTATAAATGATTGGAATACCTAAAATGGGGCTACAATGTGCCCAGTGAAGGAGGCTTCCTGCAGAGCCTCTGCAATACACAAGACTATAGGTAGAAACCTGAACCACATCCAGATCTCCAGAGATGGGAAATTTCCACTTGAAAGGATGAGCAGACCAGCCTGGAGTGGCTAGAAGAACAGAAGATACTTCTTGAAAGAAAGACCTACAGGAAAAAATACAAAACAATAGAGGCTGATAGACTGTTACTACAAGAACAAACAAGTTGCTTGCCCAGGAAACATCAAGTCAAGTGGTCGGGTCCCCTCAGTGCAAACCCCCTTCCAAGACTAAGACTCAATGTGAATACACACTCTGATTGGTGACCACGCTCTTCACTGATAAAGGGAAGTGAGGGAAAAACAGCAATGAAGCGGCAAGCTAAGCCCTACAATGTGGAGAGTGAAGTGTTCAGCTGATGAAAAGAGAGGGCATATGCACAAGAACACGCTCATTTGCAGATAATACCCACTTGACCTGGCTTCAATGACTGGATGATCAGAGCTCAACCAGAAGAAGAAAGAGAGGAAAAAAAGAGTAATCTGATACAATTTGATGAACTTGACCTACACCTATGGATGCAGTAACTCAAAAGAGGGAACAAATCTTTAAAGCAAGAATCATTCCCATCCCCTCCACACACAGACTAGACAGGGATGGGCAACTTGAACATTGGCTACCCAAAATGGGGTGGTGCTACAAAGGCAAGAAATGACTGGCTTACAAGCTTTCAAGAGGGAACGTAGAGCCATGGGGTCTGGAGGAAGGCAGAATCTCCAGTGAGTAGTATCCAATCTGTCTAGGCAGAGCTGATGAAATGAAATGCAGATGGGTCTCTTGTGATACAATAGTGAATAATTGTTATCAGGACTGATTGTGAGGGTTGGAAATATAAAGATAGACGTTTTATAGCAAGGAAGGGAGTGGAGGTCCCTAGGACCATCAACGGAGAAGAGTGGAGAGCGGGATCCTACCCAGAGAAGCAGTGATGCCTGAGATGGAGGCAGAGATGATGATGTGGAGTGATGGAGCAGCTGGGGACTTTAGATCCAGAGAGGGAGAATGACTGTTTGCTGAAGACTGTGGGGGTGGGGTGGTAGTGTAGGGGACAGGCTTGCAGGGTATACCCTTTGGTTGGTTGATGATGCATGGAGGGGATTGTAAGCATGGCAATGAAATGATATACAATAGAATGAATGTAAAACTAATGTTCTCCCATGTAAACTGTCATATAATTCACAATAAAACATTTTTAAAAAATGCAACCCATACTGAAGGCTGTGACCTTTGATTTTCATCAGTAAGGATTTTAAGTCCTCTTTGCTTTCAGGAAATAAGGTTGTATCATCAGCATATCACAGGTTGTTTAATGGTTCTTTCGCCAATCCTGATACCAGCCACCGTTTTCTTCATATAATCAAGTTTCTTAAATTATTTGCTCAGCATATAGATTGAAGAAGTATGATGAAAGAATACAACCCTGGCACACACCTTTCCTAGTTTTAAATCATTCTGTAGTCCCTTATTCTGTTTGAAAAACTGCCTCTTGGTCTATGTACAAATTCCTTATGAGCACAATCGAGTGTTCCGGAATACTCATTCTCTTCAATATTATCCATAGCTTGTCATGATCTACACAATCTAAAGCTTCTGAATAGTCAGTAAAGTACAGGTAAACATCCTTCTGGTATTCTCTGCTTTCAGCTTGATTCATCTGACGTCAGCAATGATATCTCTCATTGCACGTCCTCATCTGAATCCGACTTGAACCTCTGGCAATTCCCTGTCAACGTACTGTTGCAACTATTTTAAAATATCTTTAGCAAAATTATACTGATGTGCAATCTTAATGCTGTTGTCCAATGATTTCTACATTCTGTTGTTAGTTTAGGTAACTCATATATTTCTAGAATTTTGTCCATTTCCCCTTAAATTTTCTAATTAGTTGAAGTATAATTCTTCGTAGTATTTTATTTTATTTTTTTTTATTTCCATTGGTTCTGTTGTGATGTAACCCATACGCTATCTTATTTATGTTATTTGCATCATGTATTGTTTAGTTTTGGTAATTTGTCAGTCGTTTGTTGATATTCTTAATCCTTTCAAAGAAACAAACTTTTTGTCTTGTTGAGTCTTTCTATTGTTTTACTGTTTTCTATTTCATTTATTTCTTTTCTAATCTTTATTTCTTTTCTTCTGGCTGCCTGTTAGCTTACTTTGCTGTTCTTTATCTAATCGTTGGAGATGTTGAGTTAAAGTATTGATTTTGGTTCTTTTTTTGGGGGGGGGATGTGTGCATTTATTGCTATAAATTGCATACTGAGTACTACTTTTAATGTGTCCCAAAGGTATTGGCATGTTTTGTTTTCATTCCTGTTAGAGTCAAGGAATTTTTCAATTTAATTTAATTTTTGTTCCATTATCCAGTAACTTTTAAGCAGGATGTTAGTCAATTTCTATGTATTTTTTTCCCATCATCTTCCTATTGTTGATTTTTAATTTTATAGCATTTTGCTCTAAGAAGATACTTTGTATTATTTTGAAGTTTTGAAATTTATTGAAGTTTGCTTTGTGTCCTAACACATGGTTTTTTCTGGAGAATGTTCCACATGCAGTGGTGAAAATTTTATTTTGTGTTTTTATTGGGTTGAGTGCTCTATATATGTTTTTGAGGTCAAGTTGTTTAATTGCTTTATTTAGTTTGCATTGTTCTATTATCAAGGAGTTCATGAGGTGGTTGGGCAAGAGATGAGATACCAGTGTTCCTGTCCCTAAATGAAGTTCCTATAGGCCCAGGCATTGTCCATCTGAACTAAAGGGTAACCAGGGGAAGAGTGACCAGACAAGGAAACTCCCGCTAGTTCAAGGCAGATCAGGAATCTCTATGGGCTCTATATACTTGGTGCAGAGTGTTCTCAAATCCAGGTACCAGGGCAGCACAATAAGTGCCCACCTCTCTCCAGTGCAATCCACAACCTTGTAGCTGTGAACTCCTGGGGAGCAGGGGGCTCCACTGGGGTGGATTAAGGTGGGGGCTGGCCAAATAGCTGCTCAACAGGGGAGTTTGGGGAACAAGAAAGAGAACTTTTCCATTTTCAGTCTCTGGTGTGATTCTATACTCCCAGGTAGCATAGTGGTTACAAATCGGCCGCTAATCTGAAGGTCGGCAATTGGACACTACCAGCAGTTCCGCGGGAGAAAGATGAGGCGTTCTGCTCCCGTAAAGATTTACAGCCTCAGAAACCCTTGGCAGGGTCACTATAAGTCAGAACCGACTCCACGGTACTTAACAACAATCACAAGGCCACAGTTGTTTGGTTCACTTCTCTAACCTTTCTTGTAAATCTAAGGGTTTCATGATTATCCTTGGGGTGTTTCGTTTGGTCTCCATTATCATTGTTGTAGAGCGTCTGAGTATCGTATCTGCCTAGTCCACTATCGTGGTTCCTATCATAGGCAAAGTGTATTGCTACATGATCTAATGAATATTTTTATTCTAGTTCCCTTTTCCTCATTGCTGCAGTTCTTCAAGGTTCCAGAAATTATGGAGACAGTCAACTCTAGCTTCTTGTGAGCTAAGATCATATATCCAATGTCCCCGGTAGCATCAGAATTCCAGTCCCGAGCATCTAGGAGTTAACATACATGAATCTAAAGTCTCTGAGGGTTAACTGTAGCATTAAGCAATTCACCATTTTGGCTTTGGTTCTTTTTTGTGGCATTTAGAGAGTTCCCTTCTTTTTTTAAAATCCAGCCAAGGATTATACTTAATTCAACTATTAATCATATTTAATTCATGATTTCTAAGTACTTTAAGAGGAGAGGTCCCTTTTTCCTGTCAGCTCAGTCTACCATATATTCTGGGTTGTCCAAAGTTGTTCAATTTAAATATTATAATACAAGAATGACATTATTAGTATTATATTTTAACTTCATGTCTATTTTTTAATGTGGCCACCTTTCAATTCAGCTAAAAGAAAAAACTTCCTTTGGACTGATGGAAGCACATCTAGGATAAGGTCAATTATACTTTTAAATTTTTCTATAATTAAACTTAAGTTTTAATTCTGAGAAAAAGACTTAACTATTTTCCTTCTTACAGTTTTTCTTTTCTTTCTTGCCCATTTCTTTAACCCCTGCCCATTCCCTTCCCTCAACCCCAGTTTGGTTGATATACAGTTTTACAATGATATGCATTTCTAAGACTTTCAGTGAAGCATGTCATGTGACTAAGTCGTATGTCCACAGATTCCCATGCAGATGTCCACTGAACAAAGCAGCATAATTCGTCAGGGCTGGAAATATGCTAATTTGATTTTATTCTGTTTTTAACAAGGCCATTTGTAATTCCTAAAAACGAAGTCATAGCCATTGCTTCTCTGATAGTGGTACCGCACACTGGGAGACACTGCTATAATGGACAGAGTTTGTTTTTCATAATCAGTCTCATGAACCTCTCTGAGAATTTACCCCATTCCTTCAACTTGGCAGTGCTTTTCGAAGGTAAAATGAGCTTGCACTCTAACTTTGAATCTTTGAAATCCCTCACAATCATTCTACTTTGCCTTCTCCCTCTGTTCTCTTACTCTGGAAGGTCATAGGGGTAAAAGAGTGGATGAAACACTGAAATAGAGTGTCTCTTTCAAACTTAGCAAACTTCTGCCTCATATCCTTTTCTTTGTTCCCCCCATTTGTTTCTCTACATACAGTCTCAGAGTCCTAGTCTTCTAAAAACAAACTTCAGGATGAAAAATATGCACCAGACAGTTTACCACATCTCTTCCCTAAAACAATAAACAGAAATCTGCAGAATATCTGCTGGAAATGAAAAATATGAAGAGAAGGTAAAAAGGAGACATAAAAACTTAATGTTTTAAACCCAGAATTCACCACAAATGATACTTCCAGGATCTTAGGAACATCTTGGGAATATTTCTACGAATTAACTATAATTTTTTTTTTTTCTTCTTGGTCTGCATATTGTTGTTATGTGCTGTTGAGTAAATTCTGACTCATAGCGACCTTATGCACAATGAAACACTGCTTGATCCTATGTTATCCTCCCAAATGTTAAGCTTGAGTTCATTGCTTCTGTCACTTTGCCAGTCTGTCTTGTTGGGGTTCATCATCTTTTTTAACTGACCCTAAGGAGCTCTGGTAGTGTAGTGGTTATGAATCGGGAGGCGAACCGCAAGGTCAGCAGTTCGAAACTACCAGCTGCTCCGCGGGAGAAAGATGAGGTGTTCTGCTCCCATAAAGATTAACAGCCTCGGAAACCCTGTGCAGGGTCACTATGAGTCGGAACCGACTCCACGGCACATAACAACAATGCTTTACCTAGCATGATGTCCAGAGACTGGTCCTTCTTGATAACATGTTTGAAATATGAGAAATTAAGTCCCTCCATCCAACTTCTAAGGAACATTCTGGCTGTACTTTTTCCAACACGATTTGTTTATTCTTCAGTACTTTTAACATGCTTTGCCAACACCATAATTCAAATGTATCAGTTTTTCGATGGTCTTCTTTATTCATTGTCCCACTTTCACATGTATATGAGGCTACTGAAAATACCATGGCTTGGGTCAGGTGCACCTTAATTCTCAAACTGACATCTTTTCTCTTGAACACTTTAAAGAGTTCCTGTGCAGCATATGTGCCTAATGCAATATATTGTTTGACTTTTTGAGTGCTGCTTCTATGAGTGTTGATGGTGGATCCAAGTAAAATGAAGTCTTTGACAACTTCAAACTTTTCTCCATTTATCATGATATTATTTATTGGTTCAATAGTGAGGATTTTTGTTTTCTTTACAATCAGGTGCAATTCATACTAAAGCCAATAAGTAATTATTCATTTTCTACAAGCAAGGTTGTGTTATCTGCGTAGAATAGGCTTTCTAACTCCAGGTCTTTACACATCTCATTATAATACTTGATTTTGTCTTCTCAAGCTGTCCTTTGAAATTTTCTGGTCAGCTCTTTTACTTCCTCATTTCTTCATTTGCTTTAGCATCTCCACACTGGAAGTCAAGTTTCAGTGTCTTCTTTCTTGACAGCACTTAACAACAACAACAATGATATTAAAGGAAGAAGTTCAAGGTGCACCAAAGACATTAGCAAAGGACAAGACTCAAGGAGTTGATGGAATACAAATTGAAATCTTTCAACAAACTGATGTAGTGCTGGAGGCATTCACTCATCTAGGCCAAGAAATTTGGAAAACAGCTACTTGGCCAACTAATTGGAAGAAATCCATAGATCCATATTTGTGCGCATTGCAGAGAGGTGACCCAATGGAATGCATAAATCATGAGAAAATATTATTACTATAACAAACAAGTAAATTTTTGCTAAAGATAATTCAAAACAGTGTAATAGTGCTTGACAGAGAACTGCCTGAGGTTCACATGGGATACCGATGAGGACGTGGAAAAGGAATATCATTGCTGATCTTGGCTGAAAGCAGATAATACCAGAAAGATGTTTATATAGCTTTTATTGACAATGCAAAAACTTTCGACTGTGTGTATCATGACAAGCTATGGACAACATTGCAGCGAATGAGTATTCCAGAACACTTAATTGTGATCATGAGAAACCTATACATAGACCAAGAGGCAGTCATTCAAAGATAACAAGGGAACACTGAATAGTTTAAACTTAGGAGAGATGTGCACCAGGCTTGTGTTTTTTTTCTGGATACTTATTTAATAGAACTCTAGTTTGGTAGTTTTCTCTTAGAACTTTGATTATCCTTTGTGGAATCTACCCTTCAGAAAAATTTCTGACAAAACAAATTTTTTTTTTAATTTCCCTGTGTCTTGCCTTATGCTTAGTGAATCACATCATCTCAAAGCTCTCTAAGTGGGAAGATTTTTCAGTCCACAATTGACAAAACTATTTTAAAAACAGAAACTAGTTATATAGAACTTAGCCATTCAAATAAATGCTGATACTTTTTTGTGTGCGGATGAAATTTTTATTTCTAGGTGCTTTTTGAATGGTTTCTTACTCATAATGACCTTATGACCAACAAAGTGAAACACTGACCAGACCTCTGCCATCCTCACAATTGTTATGTTTGAGCCCATTGCTGCTGCCACGGTGTCAATCCATCTCATTGGGGTCTTCCTCTTTTTTGTTGATCCTCCACTTTACCAAGCATGATGTCCTTCTGAAGTGACTTACCTCTCATCACAATATATTCGAAGTCTGAGACATGAACTCTTGCAAGCCTGGGTTCCAAGGAAGACTCTGGCTGTACTTTTCCAATATGGGTTTGTTTTTTTCTTCTTACACCCATTGTAATTTAATATTCATCTCCAACACTGTAATCCAAATACATCTGCTTGTTGTTGTTGTTAAGTACCGTGGAGTTGGTTCCAACTCATAGTGACCCTGCACGGGGTTTCCGAGGCTGTAAATCTTACGGAAGCAGAACACCTCATCTTTCTCCCGCAGAACTGTTGGTAGTTTCGAACTGCCGTCCCTGAGGTTAGCAGCCTGATTCGTAACCACTACGCTACCAGAGTAGTCTTCATTATTTGCTGTCCAACTTTCACATCCTTTTTACACATTATTGCATAGTAAGAAGCTCTTGTAGCATAGTAGTTACAAGTCAGGCTGCTAGCCTCATGGTTATCTGTTTGAAACTACCAGAAGTTCTGCTGAAGAAAGATGAGGCTCTCTGCTCCCATAAAAATTTACAGCTTTGGAAACCCTATGCTGGGTCGCTGTGAGTCGGAACCGACTCCACGGCACACCACCAACACCACCGATGATATTATGATGTTCAAGTCATTTTGGGGCCTTTTATTTCAGCACCCATCATCTATACCTCCTATTGTTTTTATTAAAAATAACAGTGGCACCAAATTCTTTGTGGAATTTTGCAAGTTGCAACCAGGAAACTCTTATTAGTAAGATAGACGGCCAAGTTATGCTCAAAGATGACTATAAAGTACTAAACCATTGTTTTCTGAGCTTCATAAATAATCTCCAAAGAAAAGTTAACTTCTAAAATTTTTCTAATAATATCATAATTATTGGAAGTAGTTTATACACTTTCATTTGGTGAATCTATTGTTAGCCAAGTATTGTTCCCATGAAAGCACTGTTTGAAAACTTGAGCTTTCAGAGCAACAAAGACCCCAACTCCATCACTTACTAAGATGTGTGAGCTTGGGTAGGTCATTAAGCTTAAGTTTCTTGCATAGTAAAATGGTGTGATGCTGCATGATAGGTTCTAGACTGCTAACTGCAAGATCAGTGCTTCCAACCTCCCAGTCACTCCTGGGAAACCCTATACAGGGTTGTTATGTGTCAAAAGTGACTCAACAGCACTTAAAAACAACAACATATTTATCACAATGAAGAGCAGAGATGTCAGTTTGAGGTCTAAGGTGTGCCTGACCCAGGCCATTGTGTTTTCAATAGCCTCATATGGATGCGAAAGCTGGACAGTGAATAAGGAAGATCGTAGAAGAATTGATGCCTTTGAGTTGTGGTGTTGGAGGAGAATACTGAAAGTGCCATGGGCTGCCAAAAGAACCAATAGATCTGTTTTGGAAGAAGTGCAGCCAGAGTGCTCCTTGGAGGCCAGCATGGCTAAGCTTCGTCTTTCCTACTTTGGACATATTGTCCGGAGGAAACAATAGTTGGAGAAGGATGTCATGCTGGGTAAGGTGGAGGGTCAGAGAAAAAGAGGAAGACCCCCAACAAGATGGATCAGCTAGGTGGCATCATTGATGGACTCAAGTGTGGCAGCGGTAGTGAGGTTGGCCCAGGATCGGACATTGTTTCGTTCTGCTGTGCATGGGGTCGCTATGAGTCGGTTCTGACTAGATGGCACCTGACAACAACAACAACATTTATCACAAGAGTTTGTGCCTGGAGAACCCCTTGTAAGACTTTTATTATAAAATTTTAAACAAATAAAAAGATAATGTTTTATGTATTCCTGAACTCTTAACATTGACATTTTGGCAAAGCAACAACCAAACTCATTATAATGGATCCAATTATTTCATTAGTTAATATTGGTTATCATAACAACCTAGCTGGGCATTACCTTTATTACTTATTTTATAATTTGACCATTTCCCTACTCTATTATTTGTCATTTATTATTATTGTTAAGTGCCATTGAGTCAGTTCCAACTCATAACAACCTGTATAACATTTCCAAGGAGTGGCTGGTGGGTTTGAACTGCCAACCTTGAGGTTCAAACTGACCCTGCTGGTCCAGTGCATTAACCTGCAATGCCATACCAATACTCCTTGTCCTATGAGTATTCATCATGCTCAGGATAAAACTCATACAAAATGCCTTTAATATTAAGTGTTTAATTAATTTTGTTATATAAAGCAAAACAATGAACAAAAGCATAACAGTACAAAAGAAATTCATGAAAATAATGAAATTCACAGGGCTCAATGTGTGAGATCATCAGGGATATTAAAGCAGTGCTCTTTAGAAAGAGAAGTTCAAGTGATCCAATTTTACAACCACGAAGAGGTCTTGACAACTCGTCTCCCAGTCCTCAGCATCGTGTGGGGTACATAGAATCCATGTAGGTCTTTGTACATATAACATAAACACCCACATGCTAAAGAAGGATTATAAAATGAAACAGCTCACTAAGTGGGGTTGTTGTTATTAAGCGCCTTCAAGTCAGTGCCAACTCATAGTAACCCTGTATAGGGTTCCCAAGGAGCAGTTAGTGGGCTTGAACCACTGACCTTGTGATTAGTAGTCCAGTTCTATCCTACAGTGCCACATCAGAATTCCAAAAAGTCTCACCACTGATTACATGAGATAAACACTCTAAAGTATTTATCATGTGCTTAGAACTTAATATATGTTCAATAAACTGTAACTGTTGTTACTATAACCAAGTTTATATTTATACAATCAACAATTTATATTTATTTATTGTTGTTGTTGTTAACTGCTGTTGAGTTGACTCTGACCCATAGTGACTCTTTATAGGGTTTCTGAGAAGCAGCTGGTGAGTTTGAACCACTGACCTTGCAGTTCAAATGGCATTACAGTCTGGTACATTAACTCACAGTGCCACACCAGGACTCCATTTATTATTACTCTAGTCAAATGTTTATGTTTTAGACTACAAAAAATTGAACTCATCTCCTTGTTTCAACTTTGTCACTGACAACTGAATTCATATTTGAATAGTTCTTATTCTGTTTTCCCAATTATTTTTAATGTTATTTGTGTCTTCTCCATACCCCCACCTCCATCCCTCCATGAAATCAATCTCTTTGTAAAGATGCATAATTGGCTTGTGGCTTCAGCAAAAGTCAATATGTCATTAGGTAATCAGTTAAATTCCACAAAGATAAATCGATAAGAAACTAAATGGCATTGTCCTATGAAATTAAAGTTTATTAGTCAAAGAAATTTCCTTGATGAATTTTCCTCTAAAATGCAGTCACAACTCATTATATTTATAATAGCTTGATAGTTGTTGCCATATTTAAATTTTCTCCTCATTTTTATTTAACATGATTTTCTAGTCTTTAAATGACCTTTGTCCCAAGACTCAGAGCAGGCATATAATGAGCAGGAGACCCTGAGTTGGGCTGGAAACTGATAAAGCAGTATCAGAGATTTTAATGAGAAGAGAAAATACCAAGGGTAAAAATAATGGCAGATCCCAATGTTCATCTAGATCAAATTAAGGGAAAATATTTACTTTAGGATCAGTGCAAGATCAAGTCTTCACCTCCCTGTTAGAAAAACTACCCTTTAAATGTATCTGAGTCAAATGACGTGGAAATGTGAACAATAACCCTTTTCTCTTCTACCTCACCAGTTCACCAAACAGAATAATGAATAAGCCACCAAGTGCTACTAACAAAGGGTTGCATGAGTTTTTACAGACAGGCACCGTTCCTCTTGAAAGAGACAAGAGCAGTCTGATTTACTGGTAAATCACTTTGTGACAATTTTGGCTGTACATGCTGGGTTGGTTATAAGGAGTGGGCCCTGTTACCAAATACACAATGTCTGCTACTATAGCAGCTCTGGGTGTTATAGTGTGAGCTGAAAGCATGCAAGCCTCACTAAGAATATACTGTGCTTCCTCAGGGTTCTCACCTGAAAGATTCTACTCTCCAATCCCCCCTTCATTGTGAGCATATGATGGTGGCAGTGGTCCGTCAAGTCCATTCCAACTCATAGTGACCTTTACAGTATTTCCAAGATGGTAACTCTTTATTGGAACAGAAAGCCTCAGCTTTCTCCTGCAGAGCTGCTGGAAGATTTGAACTGCTGACCTTGAAGTTAGCAGTCCAATGCATAGCCCACTATGTGACCAGGGCTCCTTATTGTGAGCCCATTGTTGTTGTTGTGAAGTGCTGTCGAATCAGTTCCGACCCAGAGCAACCCTGTACAGGGTTTCCGAGGTTGTAAATCTTTATGGGAACAGAAAGCCTCATCTTTCTCCCATGGAGTAGGTGATAGTTTTGAACTGCTGACCTTGCGGTTCACAGCCCGATTCGTAACCACTACGCTACCAGAGCTCCTCGAATTTTTCTAAAACCCTTTTTGGGATTTTATATAACCCTCAAGGTCTAAAGCACAAATGTTAACTAGAAATTTCATTTAAATGCAATTTCAGGTAACAGTGAACATGAAATTCAGATTTGTTTGGGGAACAAATAGTATTCTTCTTTTTAAAACTCTTTTAAATGAAACAATCCTTACAGAGTTTGATCTATAGCCTTATCAGAAATATAAAGAACTTTTTCTTTCAAAGTCAATCTTTTGTTTAAAATTAGGGAATAATACAAATTTTAATGGGATTAGGTTTAGATAATCTGTCTGTAAAAAATAATATTTTTAAAGCTGTTCATGATTTTTCAAAGGTCACAGAGATGTAGACAAAAAGATAAATTTTATCATTTGGGCATTCATGCAGATCAAAAAAGAAACTGTATACATTGCATTCTTTTTAAGAAACAATCATTGGCTCAATTGAATTACCTGGTATTTAACAGAAAAATATTTTAGAGGGCAGATAAGGTGTCTGAATACTTACTGCACCAACCTGATTGTTGGAGAAATGAGAGATAAAAGTGAATATTGAGTTTCAACATTGTGACCTCAACCTTTGATAGTTAGATAAAAACACTATGAAGGAAAGGAAATACAGCAAACCATGATTAGACCACAAAGTGCAGAAAGAGATCTTTTTTTGCTTGCTTTTTTTTTTTTTTAATGATGCAAGAATAAAAGCATTGTTTTATTTCTCTCTTGCAAAATGAAAACAAATTAAGGGAGAATTTTAAATAGCTGTATTATTTTACCTGTACAATTTTGTGAACATTTATCATTTATGACTCTTTTGTGTTCCTCATCTGGTTTAATTCTCACCCCAATCCTGAGAGGTAAACTGAGCAAGAACGTTATATTCTGACGGCATGAATAAGAAAAAATACCCAAAGAGATTAAAAGATTCACTCAAGAACAAATTGCCAGTATTTAAGCTAGCATCCAAGTGAATACACAGTCGGGACATTTTCTCCACTAACGCAAGCACTTTCCTTTCTTTCTGATTTGCACTTGATTCAACTTTCCTCTTTATTATAAAGCCCATCTTATCCTGTGTTGGCAAACAAATCATATTACAGCAGATTTAGGAAGCTTTTAGCCAATATGACTGGTGTCAATTTGGTTTAAGATATACATCAAAAGAATGGTGAACTATTTTCTCTCCTTTATAATTTTCATCTGGGAAAAGTACTTACATGCATATGGTATAAAGAAAAGAAAAAAGCACCAACATGTGTTATGTGTGTAGAGAAAAGCAATTTGAAATAAAGGCATTCAAATGAGAAGCTCCTTAACATAATGAAATAAAATTTTGAGCACCTGCTGCAGTTAGTTTCAGGGTAGCACACTGACTATGTTATTGTTGTTAGGGGCTCTTGAGTAGGCTGCATTTTATAACACAACAAAACAAAACACTGAAACACTGCTTGGTCCTGCCCCATCCTCACAATTATAATATTTAAGTCCATTATTGCAGCCACCATGTCAATCCAGCCCATCTTCCTCCTTTTACTGACCCTCTACTTTATCAAGTAGGATGCTGATCCTTCCTGATAACATGTTCAAGGTAGAAGTGATGAAGTTTGCCATCCTTGCTTCTAAAAAGCGTTCTAGCTGTCCTTCTTCTATCACACATTTATTTGGTCTTCTGGCTATGGTACTTTCAGTCTTCTTCACCAACATCCTAATTTAAATGCATCAAATTTTTCTTGGGTCTTCCTTATTCACTGTCCAGCTTTCACATGCATATGAGGTGATTGAAAATACTATGACTTGGGTCAGGTGCACCTTAGTCCTCAAAGTGACACTTTAAAGAGGTCTTGTGCAGCAGGTTTGAGCAATACATCATTCAATTTCTTGATCACTGCTTCCATGAGCATTAATTGTGGATCCAAGTAAAATGAATCCTTGATAGTTTCAATACTTTCTCCATTTATCATAATATTGTTTATTTTTGTTTTCTTTACACTGAGTTGTAATCCATATTCTTTGATCTTTATCAGTAAGTGCTTGAAGTCCTTTTAACTTTCATCAAGCAAGATTTTGTCATCTGCATATCACAGGTTGTTAATGAACCTTCCTCCAATCTTAATGCTGTATTCTTCTTCATATAGTCCAGCTTCTTGGATTTAAAAAAAAAATTCAACATACAGATTTAATAAGTATGGTGAAAGGATACAACCCTGACTCACACCTTTCCTGATTTTAAGTCACACAATATCTCCTGTTCTGTTCAACTGACCACCTCTTGGTCTATGTACAAGTACTGTATGAGCACAATTAAGTACTCTTGGAATTCCCATTCTTCAAAATGTTATTCATAGTTATGATCCACACAGTTCAATATCTTGCCACAGTCAATAAAGCACAAGTAAACATCTTTCTGGTTTTCTCTGCTTTCAGCCAAGATCTATGTGATGTCTGCAATGATAACTCTTTATCTATGTCCTTTTCTGAATCCAGCTTGAATTTCTAGCAGCTCTCTGTTATGAGCTGCTGAAATCTTTTTTGAATTATCTTTAGCAAAATTTTACTTGCATGTGTTATTAATGATATTGTTCAATAATGTCCACATTCTTTGGGTCATCTTTCATCTTGATTATATTATTGTTGTAATGACCATAACATCAAAAAAGGCAGGAGCAGGGCAAGAAGGATGTGTGAATTTCTCAATGCTCCAATCATATTGTTGGAAATTCAGGATGTTTCTGCTTTTTGTTTTGTTTCATGTCTTTATTTAATATGTCATTAAATGAAAATCCCCTAAATAGCCCAATTTATATAGTAAAGATAATAGCTTTTTTCCCCAGCAAATTTCATGATCCTATAGAACAAGAAATGCAAGACATCATTTTTCAAAAACCATTTAAAAAAAAAAAAAAATCTCCCTATAAAGAGATACCGCATAATTGCAGGCAAGTTATTCCTTCATTTATTGATGAATTCTTATTTTTCTGTAAATACTCAAGACAAGATTACTTTGTAAATTACAGAGAAGTGCTCCCACCTCCCTAATTTAATAGATAACAATGCAATCTTTCATTATATGGGCTTGCATTAGACAAGCAAAGAATGGTAGGGAGAGTCTTGGCAGAGAAATGATCAAGATTTGTTGTTGTTAGGTTCCATCCAGTTGGTTCTGACTTATAGCAACACTATGTATAGTAGAACAGAGCACTGCCCCATCCCCTGTGTTCCCTTGCCCTTTAAGCCCATTGTTTCAGTCATTGTATCAATTCAATCAATTTCAATCAATTCAATCAATTTTTTTGCTGACCCTCTTTCTTACTAAGTAAGATGTCTTGTTTCTGAGACCAGTCTCTCTCAGTAACATAGCCAAAGTATGTGAGATGAAGCCTTGCCATCCTTACTTCTAAGGAGCATACTGACTGTACTTTTAGCAAGGCAGATTTGTTCATTCTTCTGGCCTCATTATAACTCAAGGAATCAATTCTTCTCCAGTCTTCCTTACTCACTGACCATATGAGGTCATTGAAGTACCATGGATCAGGCGTGTGTCAAGTATACTTCAATCCTCAATGAAATCTTTGTTTTTTAAAATACTTTAAAGAGGTCTTTTGCAGCAGATTTACAGCAGCAACTTAATACATCATTCACTAAACATTCAGACTAGGGAGAGAAGTCTGCCTCTTCTTCTTCCTAGTCAGTCTTAATCTGGAAGCTCAGTTGAAACCTGTACACCATGTGAGATCTTGTTGGTATTTAAAGTAGTGGTGGCATAGATTCCAGCATTAAAGCAACACATAAGTTACAGCAGTTTGACAAACTGACAGATGAATGTGGTTTTTGTTAAGTGCCATTGAGTTGGTTCCAATTCATAACAACCTTGTACAGGGTTTGTAAGGAGCAGCTGGTAGACTTGAATAGCTGGCCTTGTGGTTCAAACCAACTTCTAGATCCAGTGCTTATCCTACAGCACTACACATATGAACACCATGAGAATAGTGTCAGATATAGTGCTGGAATATGAGCCCCTCAGGTTGGAAGGCACTCAAAATATGACTGGGGAAGAGTTGCTTACTACAAGTAGAGTTGGCCATATGATATGAATGGAGTAAAGCTTTGGGAACCTTCATTTGCTGATGAGGCACAGCTCAAAATAAGGAGAAACAGTTGCAAATATCCATTAATAATCAGAATATGGAATGTATGAAGCATGAATCTAGGAAGATTGGACGTTATCAGAAATGAAATGGAAGGCATAAAGATTGATATCCTAGGCATTACTGAGCTGAAATGAACTGGTATTTGCAATTTTGAATCTGACAATCATATGGCGCACTATGCCAGGAACTACAAATTCAAGAGGAATGGCATCACATTCATCATTAAAAAGAACATTTCAAGATCTAGTACACCTACAAGGAAGACCAGTTAATACCATTATTATTCAAATTTATGCACCAACCACTAAAGCCAGTGATAATGAAATTAAAGAATTCTACCAACTTCCTCAGTGCAAAATTGATCGAACATGCAATCAAGAAATATTGATAATTACTGGTGATTGGAATGCAAAGGTTGGAAACGAAGGATTGATTGGTAGTTGGAAAAGATGGTCTTGGGGATAGAAATAATGCTGGAGATTACAAAGTAGAATTTTGCAAGACCAATGACTTATTCATTGAAAATACTTTTTATTGTTGTTGTTGTTAAGTGCTGTCGAGTTGGTTCTGACCCATAGTGACCCTGTATAGGTTTCCAAGGAGTGACTGGTGAGCTTAAACCACTGACCTTGCTGTTCATACCGATCCTGCAGTCCAGAGCATTAACCCATAGTGCCACACCAGGACTCCAAAAAACCTTTTAAAATCTTGTAAAATATGCCTATAGACATGGATCTTACTAGAAAGAATACACAGAAATCAAATTGACTACCCCTTTGGGAAGACACAATAGAAAAGCTCAATATTATTATCCAAAACAAGGCTAGGGGTAGACTGTGGAATAGACCATCAATTGCTCATGTGCAAATTCAGGCTGAAGTTGAAAAAAACTAAAACAAGTCTGCAAGACCCAGAATATGAACTTGAACATATTCCATCATGTCAAAAACAGTTTTGGTGCTTTAGATATTAATGTCTGAAAATCAGAAGAGTTGTGGAATGGCATCAAGAACATCATATGGGAAGAAAGCAAAAGAAAGGTCTTTAAGAAGACAAGAAAGAAAAGAACCAAAATGATGTCAGAAGAGATTCAGAAACTTGCTTTCCAGCTAGAAATGCAAAAGCAAATGGAAGAAATGAAGTTAAAAACTGCTGAACAAAAAATTTGAAAGAGTTGCTCAAGAAGTCTAAGGTATTATAATGAAGTGTGCAAAGACCAGAAGTTAAAAACCAGAAGAGAAGAGCACATTGGAATGATTCTACAGGCAATATATATTGAATGATGCAGAAATTATCAAAAGAAGATAGATGGAATGCACAGAATCATTTGTACCAAAAATAAATCATCGATGTTCAACCATTCCAAAAGGTAGCATATGATCAAGAGTCAATGGTACAGAAGGAAGAAGTCCAAGGTGCACTGAAGACATTGGCAAAGAACAAGGCTCCAGGAACTGATGGAATACAAATTAAAATCTTTCAACAAACTGATGCAGCACTGGAGGCACTCACTTTATCTATGTCAAGAAATTTGGCTACCTGGCCAACTGATTGGAAGAGATCCATATTTGTGCACATTCCAAAGAGTGGTGACCCAATGGAATGCATCAACCATCGAACAATAGCATTAATATCCCATGCAAGTAAAATTTTCCAGAAGATAATTCAAAAAAATAGTGCAACAGTAGAAGCTAGATTCAGACAATGATGTGGAATGAGAGATATAATCACTGATGACAATAAAACACAGTTAAACATCTTTCTGGTGTTTTCTGCTTTTAAACAATATCCATCTGACATCAGCAGTGATATACTTTATTTCACATCCCCATCTGAATTTGCCTTGACTATCTGACAGTATCCTGGTGATGTACTGTTTTTACATTATCTTCAACAAAATTTTACCTGTGTGTGATATGTAAGATATAGTTCAATAATTTGCACATTTTGTGGATCATCTTTCTTTGGAAAAATATGGCAAAAATATGCATCTTTTCCATATGGTTGGCCAGATGGCTGTCTTCCATATTTCTTGGCATAGATGAGTAAGTGTTTCCAGTGTTGCTTCTGTTTTGGAAACATCTTTATTGGTATTTAGTCAATTTCTGGATGTAAGGAGTCAATTTATTTATCACAAAGTCTGAAGCATAGATATTGTAGAAACAGAAGCAAGCAAGATTAATAACAATAATAAATATCAAATGTACACTGGCACTTGCTCTGGGCCAGGTAATATGCTTTCAGAGGAGGCACCCACATAAATGATATCATTTATTACTCACTTCATGGATGAGGGTAATTAGCCTTAGCAAAGTGGTGACCTGCCCAAAGTCATTTTGGTAATAAATAGCATAACTGGTTCTAGCCCAGTCCAGGAAAGAACCTAAGAAAAAACATTAGGCACTCTTGTTCAGGTTCTAGTCTCTTTCTAATTCTGGGGTTTAGACAACTCGTATGAGTTGCAAGCACTTCAGTTTCCTCATTGAGTAAAGGATGAGCTCAGTGATTCCCAATGTGCAGTTTAAGTCCTCCCAAGGCTGGGAAGGGATAAAAATTGGTCTCTGAGTTAATTTCTAGTGATGCAGGGACTGTTGTAGGCTGAATAAATTTTATGTTTCACTTAAATGTGCTTCTGTTTTAGAGGTGTGTTGATTTACTTCAGAGTTCCTGGGTAATACAAACTTAATTTGATCGGCTGCTAATAGAAATGTGGGATGTTTAAGTCCACACAGAAGCAACCTTGGAAGAAAGTCCTGGCAATCTTTTTTAGAACAGTCATTGAAAACCTGGTTCTAGTCAGACACACATTGAGCGTCTGTGAGTCAGAATCAACTCGTGAATTGGTGTGTGTGTGTGTGGTGAGATTCATTATGGGATATCTAAAAAGTATTAAAAATCATTCCTGAATTTGTAGACTCTTTGTGATGCTATATGTTCTCAAATAATAAGCTAAAAGAGGTACCACTATCAAGTCAGGATTTCTAAACATATTTTTTACATTAAAATTGGACCATCATTTCTTTTTCTTTAAACTTAAGAAATCAGTCAAGATGATATCTCGAAAAATCTCCCAGTTGTAAATCCTATGATTGCAAGAGAGAATTTAAATATCCTGGATAAGCACTCAATTGCAAAGCCAGTTTGGACCACAAAGTCCATGATTTAAACCCAACAGCTGCTCCTTGGAAGCCCTATACAGGGTTGCTATGGGTCGGAATCCACTCAATGGCACTTAACAACATACAGGGTCAGAATTAAGTTGACGGTACTTAACAACAACATTGTAAACTTTCAGGAGCAATGCATTTAAATTACTTTTCTCCACTCATACATGATTGCCTCTTGTTGCTTTTTTTTTTGGCAAAGGCAGCAGATGTCCTGAATATTTCAATGAGATTGTTCTGAAAAGGAAGAGCTGGTATACTTAACAGTGACTGCTTCTTTAACCTCTTGTGTTGGCTTTTACATGAATTAGCTCCTTCCTATACTATTAGCTATGAGTCTGGTACTGTTTCAGGACCCTTAGACCTTGTCCATAGTGGATGATTGAAGAACTTGATCTTTGAATCAGAAAGCAACCAGAGGGATGTTCATTACATAGGGCTCTTCTCATTCTACCCCCTCAGAGTTGTCTGGTTGGTTGTGAGCTGTTTTGAGGGTTAGGGAGAACTATAGAAATGACTGCTACAAAAAGACTGTCCTTGGCAGATTCAAATGCCAGCGTCCACCACATTTGTGGCCTTGCTCGGATGTAACATGCACGATTCTCCTTTTGTTCATATGATACCAAACAAACTAAGTCGAATCTGGCGTCTAACCTCCATTGTTGACGTTAAGGACCCAGACTTGTTTGTATACAACTGGCAAGGCAGTAAACGGTTACAAACTTCCTGAAGGGCAAATGGGCCATGTGGCTCAAAATGGATTTAACTCAGCAATTTCTCTTCTAACAAATTTTTCATAAGAAAAGAATCAAATATATGAAAGATTTAATAGTAAAGATGTTTACCATACTGATGTTTATGAGACATTGAAAATAATTTAAATGTCCCCCCCACCAAAAAAAAAAAAAATAGAGGTTTGGTTAAAATAAACTGTATTGTATCCATATAGGAATACTACACAGCTATAAAATTTTTGTAGTATTAATTTAATGATGATAGAAGATAACAAGTTAAGGGGAGGAACAGGGTATAATATATATTGTTGTTGTTGTTAAGTGCCATGGAGTCAATTCCAACCCATAGCGATCCTGTATAGGGTTTCCGAGGAGCTGTTGGTGAGCTTGAATCACCGACCTTGCAGTTCAAATGGCTTTGCAGTCTGGCACATTAACCCACAGCGCCACACCAGGATATATATGTATTTATATATGTACATATATATGCAGGGTCACTATGAGTCAGAACCGACTCCATGGTACTTAACAACAACAATATACAAGGGGACTTCAGAAAGTATATAGAAAAATTCCATTATCTTTTAATTTCAGTTTTCACACTGTCTTGAAACTCCCATATATAAAGTGTGGGTGTGTATGTGTTTCACAAAATTTTAAATTTTGCTCTAAAATATGTGTATTCATGATTTTGTTACTCTTACATAGTAAGCACACTATAGCATTTGGGAATAGAACTGGGGGTATATAACTGACTTCTCGTTTTTTCTTAGATGCACTGAAGTGATTGCTGCTCAGGGTCTCTACAGCCAGAGCTTTCTGTCGGGAAAAGTTTTCACCCAGATTTTCATGTGACTGGCTCACAATCCCTGAGTGGCACAAACAGTTCATTAATCACCTGCTAACCAAATGGCTCGTGGGTCAAACCCACTCAGAGGTGCCTTAGGAGAAAAAAAAATTGGTGATCTACTTCCAAAAGCTCACAGCAATAAGAACCCTATGGAGTGTACACATGGGAATGCCATAAATTGGGATCAACTTGATGGCAATTAGTATGAGATGACTCACAAGTTTACCACCTCATGGAGGTTCACCAGTGTTATTGTCTTCATAACCCTTACTACTCTCTGAAGTGACTTTATAAACTCTTTCATGAGGATGTGGATAAGACTAAGGAGTGAGGGTAGGAGCTGTGACTACGGCTAGGTCTTTGGCTAGGCCTAGGACTTCATTTATGTTAAGGTTACGGTTAAGACTAGGGTTAGTGTTAGGGGTGAGTTTGGGGCTAGGGCTAGGAATAAGTCTTGGTCTCATATTTAGGGTTATGATCAGGTTTATTTTTATTTATTTTCTTGAAATATATTTGATTTCGTCTTCATTTGGAAGTTCTGTAAATACATTATTTCCTCTTTTTACTTGGTTTTTGTTGTTGTTGCAACTGCACCTCTAGTTCTCTCTTCTCAATGTTACAGGTCTGTTTTACTTTGTAGACTTTTATATCTGGGTGGAGTGTAGGTGATGTTGTCATGTTTGTTCATCTAAGGTGATTGTCTGCTGTTGGGGGTTCTCTCTCCAAATAATTCACTTTACTATAGTTTGTGAAATTGGTTTGGTATTTACAAATTCTCTTAATTTGTTTCTGTCTGAAAATGAACTTATTTCGCCATCATATTTGATGGACAGTTTTTCTACATATGTATTTCTTTGCTGGCATTTTGTTTCTTTCAGAGTTTCATGTATATCATTTCATTTTTTTCTTGCTTGCATGGGTTCTGCTAAAAAATCCGAACTTTATCTTATTAGTTCTCCTTTGTAGGTAACTTTTCTTTTTCCCTAAATTGCTCTCAGGATTTTTCCTTGGTTTTGGTTTTGAAAAGTTTGATTGTTAGATGTGTTGGTGTTTTTCTTTTGGGGTCTGGCCTCTTTGGAGTTCATTCAGGATCTTGAATGTCTATCTTTCATGATGCTAGGGAAGTTTTCTTCCAACAACTCTTGGGCAATATTCTCTCTGAGTTTCTTTGTCTCTTCCTTTTCTGAAATTCCTATCACATGTTAAGTTATTCCTCTTAATAGAGTCCCATACAAAACTTAGGCTTTCTTTAGCAATTTTGCTCTGTTTCTGGTTGTACCTCTTAGTTGTTGTTAAGTGCTGTTGAGTCAGATCTAACTCATCGCGACCCTGTATAGGGTTTTTTTTTCCCCCCTAATATGTTGGCTTTTCTTTATTCACCTCCTGCCATTCCAAATCAGATGGTGTATGTTGTTTTTTTAAAATATTTTATTGTGGATTATATGATAGTTTACATGA
>NW_006408590.1:5752285-5758338 GCF_000296735.1 Chrysochloris asiatica | reverse complement strand
CTTCCTCTAATTTTTTACCCTTTTTTGTGTTTGTTCTTCTATCTTAGTGGTATTGAGAGACTTGTCTTCCAGCTCACTGATTCTTCCTTCCATCTCATCTATTCTACTCTTCTGCCCTTTCAAAGAGTTTTCTATTTCTGCCATTTTGTTGTTGATTGTTTGGACCTCTCTCTGTAGGTTTTGGATTGTTACCAATGCTGTATCTATCTTGTTTGATTGTTCCTGTAGCACTTTTCTGACTTCTTCCTTATTTTTGTCAACTCCATTGTAAAGTGTTTTGAAACATTTTATAATAATGTTTCTGAATTCTTTCTCAGGTATTTCCAAGGCCTGCCCTCCTTCCAGCATGGAGAGAAAGTCTACTTCTGGTTCACTTGTCTCAGATGTTTTATCTTTTTTCTGGACACGTGCCGATGTGGTCATCTGCTTTTGCTTCTTGGACATGTTTAATGTTTATCTGTGGCCCTAATAATTAAGTAAGTATGTACTTTGGTAATTTTTTATGTTTTCTGATTGCCTCCAGGAAGATGTGATCAGGATGTGATCTTCCCTTTTCATTCTTCTTATTGCTTAACTCAGAGTAACTTTTACAGGTGTTGTTTATTTCCCTGATTTATGGCAACTGGTATTGGTTCTTGCCTGGGTTTTGGCGTTTTATAAAGTGTTATTGTAGCTTGGCTATTTGGCAGCAGTTGCTGACTCTTTTCGTGTAATGTAGGGGGACAAAGAGTCCTCCAATAGCAGAAGGGAAGCTATGTGACAGCCAAACAACACCAGTCGGGTAGAAAACCAAGCCAAAATCAAAATCAAAAACAAAAGCGGAGTCCTCCGATAGCAGAAGGGAGGCTGTGCTGCCCAGTCAGGGAAGCACCAGAAGTCCTCAGAATGTTCTTTTAAGGAGGTGGGGCAGTCGCTGCCGGCATTGGTGGGTGAAAGTTCAAAATGCCAAAAAGCCTCTCAGGCTGGCAGGTGGAGTTCGCATCTGATGACTTCCAAAAGTCACCGCACTTCTGTTTCTCTCCGCGCCCTGGTCAACCCTCCTTTCCCTGCCTGCTACATGCCTTGAGATTTCAACCTTGGGCAGAGGACTCTCCTGAGGCTTTTGTCCACCTGAGATTCTCCGCTTGGACTGGCTCTAGCCCCGCTCTCAAATCTCTAAGGAACCGGGCCAGTCGCTGCCGGCACTGGCGGGTGAAAGTTCAAAATGCCAAAAATTCCTCCGTGGCGTGATTTCTTGAAAAAGTGAGTAGAGGAGGCAGATGCCCTGAGCCTTATGGTGATTTGAGGGTTTTGAGTCCGCTACTGGACGGCCTCCTCCTTGAGATCTCCCCCTTTGTCCTTGGAGCCCTCCTTACCCGTGTCGTCTTGCCTTAGTGGGGTACCGGAAATCCTGTATAGGGTTTTTGAGGATCAACTGGTGAGCTTGAACCACTGACCTTGCAGAGTTCAAACTGACTTTGCAATGCAGTGCACTCAGCTACAGCACCACACCAGGAGTGTTCTCTGGTGGTTGTGTGCCGTGGAGTCGGTTTCCACCCATAGTGACCCTACACAGGGTTTCCGAGGCTGTAAATCTTTACGGGAGCAGAACGCCTCATCTTTCTCCCATGGAATCGCTGGTAGTTTCGAACTGCTGACCTTGTGGTTCACAGCCTGATTAATAACCACTATGCTACCAGAGATCCTAGACTGTTTTGTTCCTCTTACAGATGATTATTGAGAGATTTTTCTTCAAGCTCAGTAATTCAGCTTTTCATTGATTGAATTCTATTCATTTTCCCATTCCATGTTATCTATTTCTGAAGTCTTAATGTTAATATGGCTTTCTAATTGCTGATTTTGCATAGTTCCATTTTTTCAATAATTTTGTCAATTTGTCTCCCAATTTTTTTCCCCATAGTTTTGTCTGTTTTCTTTGATTTAGTCTATAGTTTTCTTGATCTTTCTCTTAATCAGTTGAAGTTGCCTAGTTAGCATTCCTTCAAATTTCTTATCAGGTAGTTCTGATACCATTTCTGACTCTATTTTTGTGACTTTTTAGATGCATTCTGTCTTGTTTCTCTGTGTCTGTTGAAATTGTCTATTTTCCCTGAGACATTGTGATGTAGTCAGTTTGTCATACTGTGATGGCTTACATGCTGCGATGCTGGAAGCTATGCACCAGTATTTTAAATATTAGCAGGGTTATCCATGGTGGACAGGTTTTAGAGGAGCTTCCAGATGAAGACACACTAGGAAGAAGGAGAGGCAACCCACTTCTGAATGTTTAGCCACTGAAAACCTTATGCACAGCAGCAGAATAATGTCAGATCTAGTACCTGAAGATGACAACATTATGGCTAGCAGCATAACACTATCAGATACAGTACTGGACTATGAGTCCCTCAGATTGGAAGGCACTACATCATGTTTGATAAAGTGGAGGGTCAGTGAAAAAGAGGAACATCCCCAGCAAGATGGATTACCACGGTGGCAGCAGCCATAGGATAAGGCATAACAATTGTGAAGATGGTGCAGGGTCATTTCCTTCTTTTCTGGCACATTGTTTTTAGGCTATTTGATTTTAAATTAAGAGGGAAACATGATTATCTTGACACTCACTAGCCATTCTATTTATCAATAACTACTACATCCTCCCTATCTCTGTTATTTCTGTTCTTCATTTGACAAATATTAATTGAATGTCTACAACATGTTTGAGATTTTTTTCTAGGCATAAATAGGGAATAAAGAAATGAGATTTATTTTCTGTGCTCTGGAGGCCTATGGTTAATGGGACAAACAGACATAAAAAGACCACTAACATATGGTAGCATAAGAACAAAGAGAAAGGTATGCAGGATGCTACCAGAGCATTGAAACACCTGCTGGCATTGAATGCTTTGAGAGGTTAGCTGGAAGGATGTTTTGTTGTTGTTGCTTAGTGCCATCAAGTCAGTTCTGACTCATAGAAACCATTTATATGATTTTCAAGGAGCAGCTGGTGAATTTGAACTGCCAATCTTGTGGTTCAAACCAACTTTTCAGTCCAGTGCATATCCTACAGTGCCACACCAGGACTCTGGAAAGGTGTTTTTTGGCAGAAGGAATAGAATATATTTTGTCAGTATGCCATGTTCTTAGGATGATGAGCAGCTCAGTATGCCGGGATGCAGGTGGAAAGATGCAGAAAACTGTTTAAGACTGGCCTTGTTGTATGCTAGAAGTGTGGACTTTTTCCTGTCATCAATAAGAAATAACAAAGAATTCTAAGCTTGAAAATTATGCAAAGAGTAGAGCCTGTATTTTAAATTAATGATTTATTTTTAGTTACTTAGGAAAGAATAGTGTGAATTCAGTAGGCATCATGTTTGATTCCCCCCTTTGCCTTATCTCTATCCCCCACGTATAATAAATTCTGTAATTTGGGTTCCAATTTATATCTCTAATGTCTCCACTTCTCTTCATCTTCAATTCCTCACCTCAGGCCAAGGTAGCACTATCTCCTGCTAGGACTTCTGCAATAGTTTCTAACTGGTTCTCTGAGTTTCTTAGTGCTGTGTAGTAAAAATAACACAAATGCCTGGCTTTAACAAATAGATATTTATTTTTTCACATATTTGGAGGCTAAGTCTGAAGTCAGGGCACCAGGGGGAAGGATTTTTCTCTCTCTTGGCTCTGGGGGGAGGTTCTTCTCACTTTTCAGCTTCTATTCCTCATTTCCTCAGAGATCTTCATGTGACATGTATTTTTCCCTCCACTTGTGTTTCTATCTCTGTTCCTAGCCTGCTCTTTTTCTACCCCAAACTTGATCAAGTTACACTGATATGACCTTGTTGACATCACACAGAAAACTCTATTCCTAAATGGAATTACATCCACAAGTATGTTTCTGTTGCTGTTAGGTGCAATCCAGTTGGTCCCGACTCATAGTGACCCTATCTACAACAGAACAAAATACTGCCCATTCCTCCAGCGTTCTCATAACCTTTCTAGGTGTAAGCCGATCGTTGCAGTCACTGTGTTAGTCTATCTCATTGAAGGTCTTCCTCTTTTTCACCAAGCAAGATATCCATCTCTAGAGACGAATCCCTCCTGATGGCATGTCCTAAGCATGTGACACAAAGTCTTGCCATCTTCTCTTCTAAGGAACATTGTGGTTGTATTTTATCCAAGAGACAGATTTGCTCATTCTTCCGGCAGTCCTTGGTATAGTCAATAATCCTCACAAACATCACAATTCAAATGTATCAAATCCTTCTTCTGTCATCCTTACTCAATGTCCAATCTATAAGGTAATTGACAATACCATGACTTAGGTCAGGAATGCCTTAATCCTAAAAATGACACCTTTGCTTTTAAAAACTTAAAAGATGTCTTTTGTAGTAGATTTGTCCAATATAATCCACAGTATGAGGATTAATATTTTCAACACATATTTTGGGGCATAACACCTGTTTTCTGACTTCACTCTAGACTCTCTTATAAACATGGCAGTCAGAGTGATTTTCTAAAATCATGATCAAGAACATGCTACTCCCCTAATTAAAATACCTACCATTATACTTTGAATAAAATAAAAGCCTATTGCAATGTTCTACTGGAAGCACCTAACAACAATAACAGTAATGGTCTACAAGCTCAGCATGATCTGGCTGATTGAATTTTTTCAGCCTCTATGTGTATGTATTTCTCACGTTTGCCTAAGAGAAAACAGCCAATGTTGCTTTCCTTTTTATTCCTCAAACATATGAGATTTTTCATTGTCATAGGTCTTCAGGGATGTTTCCTTTGCCTGAAATGCTCTTCCTTTTACTTTTACTTTTACATAGTTGACTCTTTCACCTTCCCTGGCCACTCCATAAAAGTAGCTTTTTCCCTTCTTGTGGTAGTTGGACTCCAAGATGGCCCCCATTGATATCTACATCCTGGTCTTCAAGGATTATGAGTACACCTCATTTTATTGTGTTTTTGTTTACTGCACATCACAGATAAAGCATTTTTAACAAATTTAAGATGTATGGCCTCCCTGCATGAAACAATTCTATCAGCACCATTTTTCAACAATATGTGCTCTATTTGTGTCTCTGTTTCACTTTTTGGTGGTGCTGTGAGTTAATGTACCAGACTGCAAAGCCATTTGAACTGCAAGGTCAGCAGTTCAAGCTCACTAGCTCCTCGGAAATCCTATACAGGGTCTCTATGGGTCAGAACTGACTCAACAGTACAAACAACAACAACAATATTTAAGGAATTTAAGTAATATTATTACAACTTAATAGACTACAATGTAGTATAAGCATGACTTTTTATATACTAAGAAACAACAACAAAAAAATCACTTTATTGTGTTGGTCTGGAACCAAACCCAGAGTTTTTCTGAGGTGTGTTTGTATTTTTGCAATACTGAAGATTCTATGGGCAAAGTTTTGAATGATGCAGAAAGTATCAAAAGAATATAGAAGAAATACACCGAGTAACTGTAGCAAAAATAAATGGTTGATGTTCAGCCATTTCAAGAACGAGCATATGATTAATTGCTGATGGTACTGAAGGATGAAGTCCAATGTGTACTGAAGGCATTGACAAGGAACAAGGCTCGAGGAATGGATGGAATACAAATTGAAACCTTTCAACAAACTGATGCAGCACTGGAGGCACTCACTCATCTATGTCAAGAAATTTGGAAGACAGCTACCTGGCCAACTGATTGGAACAGATGCATATTCATGCCCATTCTAAAAAGAGGTGACCCAATGGAATGTGGAAATTATCAGACAATATCATTAAGATTGCATGCAACTAAAATTTTGCTAAAGATATTTCAACAACAATTGCAACAGTACATTGACAGGGAACTTCCTGAGATTCAAGCTGGATACAGATAATTAGGGATATCATTGCTGACATTAAATGGATCTTGGCTGAAGACAGAAAATACCAGAAAGGTGTTTATCTGTGCTTTCACCTGTGAGCATGATGACTATGGATCCGGAACACTTAATTGTGCTCATGAGGAATCTGTACATAGACCAAGAGGCAGTCCTTCAAACAGACGTAGAGGACACTGAATG
>NW_006408590.1:5729842-5751225 GCF_000296735.1 Chrysochloris asiatica | reverse complement strand
AGGAAGACCCCTAGTGAGGTGGACAGGCACAGTGGCAGCAGCGGTGGGCTCAGGCATAGCAATGACTGTGAGGTTAGCTCAGGACCGGGCAGTGTTTCATTCTGTTGTGCATAGGTTCACTATGAGTTGGCACCTAACAACAGCAACAACAAATGGACTGCCAGAAGAACAAACCAGACTGTGTTGTAAGAAGTACAGCCAGAATGCCCCTTAGAAGCCAACATGATCAGACTTGGTCTCTCCTACTTTGGACATATTATCAAGAGGTACCAGTCCCTGTGAAAAAACATAATGCTTGGTATAGTAGAGGGACAGTGAAAAAAAAAGGGGAGCCCCTTTTCCTCCCTCCCCCCCAAGGAGATGGATTGGCACAGTGGCTACAACAATGGGATCAAGCATAACAGCCATTGTGACAATGGCGTAGGATCAGTCGGTGTGTCCTTCTATTGTACCTAGGGTCTCTAAAGTTCGGAACTGACTTGATAACACCTAACAACCACAACTTGTTTGTATTTAGTCACTTTGCACACTGAATAGGGCTGGTCTTTGTAACCAACAGAATATGGTGAAATTTCAATACGGAATTTCTCAGGCATTGCAGCTTATTCCTTTGCTTTACCTTGGATCACTCACTCTTGGGAAAACCTAGCCTTTGTATTGAGAAGACACTGAAGTATGTATCCCTATGGAGAAACTGACAGAGAGAGCAACTGGGAACTCCTGTCAACAGCCAGAACCAACTTGCTAGCCATATAAATAAACCTCCAGCCATCGTTAACTTTAGGATTATGGCAGTTCTAGATGTGGCACTGTAAGATAAGCACTGGACTACTTACTAACTGCAAGGTCAATGAGTCAAACCCACTAGCTACTCCTTGGAAATGCTATACAGGGTCTCTGTGAGTCAGAACTGACTTGATTGCACTTAACAACAACAATCTTGACTACAATTCTTGTGAGAGATCCTGAATCAGAATCAATTACCTAAGTAAGTTCTGAATTTCTAACCCATAGAAACTGTGAAGTAATCAATGCTTATTGTGTAAAGCCACTGTATTTAGGGTAACATGTTACATAGTAATAAACAACTAATACACTGCATAGTTCTGCTCTATGCCTGGACAAATAAGTATATTGATTAAATATTAGCTGTTGGTATGATTATAATTGATAAATTCTATTTGTTTTATTATAAACAATCATCTTAAACCTATTCCTACCTATTTACAATTGAGTCATCCACAGTTATAACTGTAAAAGATGATAATGCCCAAATGTTCCTAGAAAAAAAAAATATTCTAGCTAGATTAGTAAAAGAAAATCTACCATTTATGAAAATAAGGAAAAGTCCTACTGATATACAAAAAAAGTGAATAAATCTAAAAAAAAAAAGTTACACTGAGCAAAATAAGCCAAGCACAAATGAGAACATGCTGTGTGATTCTGTTTATATACAAATAACTAGAAAAAGGCACAGCCTACCTAAAGTGACTAGGAGCTCTGGTAGTGTAGTGATTACGAATTGGGCTGTGAACTGCAAGGTCAGCAGTTCGAAACTGCCAGCTGTTCCATGGGAGAAAGATGAGGCATTCTGCTACCATAATGATTTACAGCCCGCAAACCCTGTGTGCAGGGTCGCTATGAGTCGGAACCGACTCCATGGCACACAGCAGCCACAGCACCTAGAGTGACAGGTGGAAGATCAGTGACTGTCTGGAAGGTGGTGAAGGGGTCAATAGACTGAAAAGAGTCACCAGAGGATCTTTTGGGGACCAGAGATATTCCATTTCTTAATTGGAGTGGTCATATGGGTGTGCATGTTTTTCAAAACTCGTCAAAGTAGGTCCTTAAAAATGTATGTATTTTATTAACTCTAAATTGTATCGCAATAAAATAGATTTTTAAATTCACCATTTTTTGAGCGTTTATTGAGCCAAGGGTTTGACATGGTCATCTCTAGTACAAAAGCAACAGTCTCATTTGGAAAATAGATATTGCATCTCTAAGAGACTAAATGACTTGTTCAAGGTCACACAGTCTTAGATTCAAACTATTTGCTTGTATCAATAAGCCTTATTAGAGTTAAAAAGAGCTTCATATGCTATCTAATCCAGGATGGCAAACTGCAACATTTTCAGGAGTTTGGCAATAAAAGCATATGGGATCCTGAATCACATCCAGAACCATCTGAGGTGGGACATTCCCATTGAAAGAACAAGCAGGTCAGCCTGGAACAGCTAGAGAAACAGAAGATACTTTTTGAAAGAAAGAGCCAATGATACTGAAGGAAGAAATCCAAGGTATATTGAAGGAATTGGCAAAGAACAAGGCACCAAGAATTGATGGATTAAAAATTGAAATCTGTCAAGAAAGTGAGGCGGCACAGAAGGCAATCACTCACCTATGCCAAGAAATTTGGAAGACAACTATCTGGCCGACAGATTGGAAGAGATCCGTATTTGTGCCCATTCCAAAGAGAGGTGACCCAACGGAATGCAGAAATCCTTGGACAACCTCTTTGATATCCAATGCAAATAAAGTTTTACTAAAGGTAATACAGAAACAGCTGCAAGCATACATTGACAGAGAACTTCCAGAGGTTCAAGCTGGATTCAGAAAAGGCCATGGAACGAGGGATTTGCTGATGTCCAATGGATCTTGGCTGAAAGCATAGAATATCAGAAAGATGTTTACCTGTGCTTTATTGACTATGCAAAGGCTTTCGATTGTGTGGATCATGACAAGCTATGGACAACATTGTGAAGTATGATTATTCCTGAACACTTAATTGTACTCATGAGGAATCTGTACATGGACCAAGTAAAAGTTGTTCGAACAGAACATGGGAATACTGTGGTTTAAAATTAAGAAAGGTGTGTGACAGGATTGTATTCTTTCACCATACTTATTCAACCTGTATGCTGAGCAAATAATCTGAGAAGCTGGGTTCTATGAGGAGAAATGTGGCATCAGGATTGGAGGAAGACTCATTAACAACCTGTGATATGCAGATGATACAACCTTGCTTGCTGAAAGTGAAGAGGATTTAAAACATATACTGATGAAGATCAAAGAGCACAGCCTTCAGTATGGATTACATCTCAATATAAAGAAAATAAAAATCTTCACCACTGGACCAATAAACAACATTCTTATCAATGGAGAAAAGATTGAAGTTGTCAAGGACTTCATTCTTCTTGGTTCAACTATCAACACTCATGGAAGCAGCAGTCAAGAAATCAAATGACATATTGCATTAAGCAAATCTGCTGCACAAGACCTTTTTAAAGTGTTGAAGAGCAAAGATGTCAGCTTGAGGACCAAGGTGCTCCTGACCCAAGCCATGGTATTTTCAATAACCTCATATGCATGCGAAAGTTGGACATTGAATAAGGAAGTCCGTAGAATTAATGCTTTTGAGTTATGGTGTTCGAGGAGAATATTTAAAGTGCCATGGGCTGCCAGAAGAACCAATAGTTCTGTTTTGGAAGAAGTGCAGATAGAGTGCTCCTTGGAGGCCTAGATGGCCAAACTTCGTCTCTCATACTTTGGACATATTGTCAGGAGGGACCAGTTGCTGGAGAAGGATATCATGTTTGGTAAGGTGGAGGGTCAGAGAGAAAGAGGAAGACCCCCAACAAGATGGATTGGCCAAGTAGCAGCATCGATGGTCTCAAGCGTGGCAACAGTAGTGAGGTTAGCCCACGATAGGGCAGTGTTTCGTTCTGCTGTGCATAAGGTCACTATGAGTCGGTACTTACTCAGTGGTGCCTAACAATACAGGATGGCACACTGCAACATTTTCAGGAGCTTGGCAATAAAAGCATATAGGACCCTGAGTTCCATCCAGAACCATCTGAGGGGGCACATTCCCACTTTAAAGGACAAGCACATCAGCCTGGAACAGCTAGAGGAATAGAAGATACTTCTTGAAAGAAAGATCAGGAGGAAAAATCCAAAAATCTAATATGGCAATCTGATTGCCTATTATAAGAACAAGCAAGTTGTTTGCCAGGGAGCCATCAAGACAGGCAATCAAGTCCTTTCAGGACAAACCCTGCTACAAGACTGAAACTCAAAGAAAACACATGAGCAGGCATATAAGCTTGCTGATGACCACATTGGTCTGCTGGTAAGTGGAAGAATTAGAAAGGCAGCAATAAAGAAATGGGCTGAGTTTGATCATGTTCCATAGACTCTTGTTGACCTGGAGAGGAGAGAGAGAAGAGGAAGGGCTGGTTGGTCTGAAGTGTGGTGAGACTTGGGGATTCCTGAGCCCATGGACAAGGATATAGCTGTGGAGGGCTAGAGCTGAGAACGAAGCATCCAGCTGACATGAAGTGAGGGGAGATGCACAAGAATGCCCAAACTTGTAGATACTACCCATTTGACCTAGCTTCGATGGTTTGATGACCAGAACTTGACTAAAGGAAGATTTAAAATAAAAAAAAAGTTTTAAATAAAGGAAACAAGTGTAAATTGCTACAATTTGATGGACTTGACATATACTTATAGATGTTATTGTTGTTGTTTAAGTGCCATCGAGTCAATTCCAACCCATAGCCCCATAGCAACCTTATATAGGATTTCCAAGGTTGTAGCTGGTGAGCCTGAACCACCAACCTTGTAGTTCAAATGACTTTGCAATCTGATACATTAGCCCACAGCACCACACCAGGACTCCTGTACTTATAGATGTAATAGTTCAAAATACCAACTGAGAGGGACAGTCTTCACATCACGTATCAATCCTATCCCCCACTGTATATAGGGTTATTAGGGATGGGCAACATAGACAGTGGCTGCCTAAAATCGGGGTGTTATAAAGGCACAAAGTGACTGGCTTACAAGTTTTCAAGAGGGAGTTTAGTTTCAGAGTGTGTGGGAGAAGGTAGACTCCCCACTGAATAGTTTTTGTCTTGTCTAGACAGGTGTGGTGAAAAGAGATGGGGATAAGATTCTTACAATTCAATAGTGAGTAATCAATCATTATCATAACTAATTGTGACTGTCACAACAGTAAAGGTAGACGTTTTGAAACAAAAAGGGGAGAGTAGTTAATCTTATAGTCCAGGAACAGAGGACCCTAGGACCATCAAAGGAGAAGAGCAGGAGTGGAATGTGGGACCCTATCCAAAGAAGCAACGACACCAGTGATGAAGGCAGAGATGAAGACATGGAGAAATAGAGCAGCTGAGTATTCTAGACTCATGGAAAGAGAAAGATTTTGTGCTGGTAGCCAGGAGGCAGGCTTGCAGAAAGTGCCCTTTAGTTGTTTAAATGATTGTATATGTTTTAAATGGGGTAGATGAACAGTAGAGTCATATGCTGTTGTTAGGGGCCCTTGAGTCAGTTCCTACTAATAACACCGTTGTAAAGCTTTCTGTGGAGTGACTGATGGGTTTAAACCACCAATCTTGCTGTTAGTATTCCAGTGTTTCTCCTACACTGCCATACCAGGACTCCCTAGTTAAAAATAAAACCTCAGCACTGAAGAGAAAATTGTACTTAGATAATACAGATCAAAAGTTTAGTAGAGCAAATATATAGCATAGCTCATCTAAATGACTAATTTATTTACCATACTAATTTTATATGACTAATTTATTTACCTGCTCATTTTCACACCCTTCTAGCATTTAATGTAGTCTTGGTGTGGCACTATAGGATAAGCACCGGACTACTAACCACAAGGTTGGCAGTTCAAACCCAGCAGCCTCTCCTCAGAAGCCATACATAGGGTCGCTATGAGTTGGAACTGAGTCTACAGCATTTGACAACAATAACAACATAGCATCTAAGCAACTCCCACTGCATAACAAACACTAGGATAGTTTCTCGGTCTATCCCTCCTCTTTGCTCAGTGTACTATTCTCTTTGAATCTTCCACAACACCTCACATTAGCCTTCCGCTCATAAAACAGCCCCTTTATGCCATTTGTCCACATTGTACATATATTGCCTTGTTCCACTGCTCTTGTCTAATATCTGTAATGCATACTTCGGACTTTATTATCATTGTATAATGATGTCCTGTTCACTAATTACTTTAAATGTGTATGTCCTACTTCTTAGTTAATTTGCAAAGAATGTCTGAGCTGTTTAAATGTAAATATCTTAAAAGACTTAATAGCCCCAGATGACATTGAACAAGATTAGGTACATAGAAGATTCTCTCTCAACTTTTATCAGCTGACTATTCTATAATCCTGGGATAGCAGCATTTCTTGAGTTGAATTCCCACATATAAGGATATGAGTAGAAGTACTTTATTTGGGAGACGATACTTGGAAGTAAGTACTTTAGGATCAGCACTGGACTGTAAACCACAGGTTGGCAGTTCAAGCCCACCAGTGGCTCCTTGCAAACCCTATACAGGGCTGCTGTGAGTCTGAACCAACTTGATGGTACTTAACAATAACAACAGCCTAGAAGCACTAGTAAAGGAGTGGAGAGGTTAGACTAGAAGGGAAAGAAAGTATGCACCATTTTCTGAACCTTTGTTGACCTATACAAAAGGAATAGTCCATTTCAGAAAATAAAAACTGAATCTCAGATGAAATGACTTGTTAAAAGAAGGCTATACAGTCTGAAATACAAAATCTTTGACTGCTTCAGTATACCTTGTTAGAGTTAAAAGAACGTTAAATGTCATATAATCTAGGAGTGACAACAGCATCTAACAACAGCAACAAAGCAAAAGAAACAGGTTGAACCTCCATATTTTCTTAAAGGGTTGGAGGACACTAGCAAAATAAATCATACAACATGGATACAGTCAAGTCTTAGAAATTTTAGAGGATAATGGAAGTTCAGCCCCACTGAATATTTCTGGGAAAGTCTGTAGAATACGTTTTTCAGTTGCCCAAGTAGAGGGGTAAGGAGGTGAGGAGTGTGGTTATTTATCCACAAACTCCTTCCAACTAATCTCTGGTTAAGAACTACTCCTTGAGGCATTAATTCCAGGGATAATTCCAGCTGTCCCAGTGCAGATGAAGCATACTTTGGTGACCAAAGGTGGTGGTGGTTATGTGCCATGAAGTCAGTTCTGACTCATAGTGACCCTGCACAGGGTTTCCAAGGCTGCAAAACTTTATGGGAGCAGAAAGTTTCATCTTTCTCTTATGGAACAGCTAGCTTTAAACTGCTGACCCTGAGTTAAGCAGTCTGATTCATAACGATTATGCTACCAGAGCTCCTTTTGGTGACCAAAGAAGCCCCCTTAAAAGGAGTCTCAAGTGCTGCACAGGAATGAGGCACTCTAACAGGCTATGTCACACCACTGACAGTATCTGCAGCACAGCACATTCCAGTTGAAGAAAGGCCACAAGTGTGATGGTTGTGTTGTTGTTAGGTGCCATCAAGTCAGTACCAACCCATAGCAACCTTATGCACAGCAAAACAAAACACTGACAATTCCTGGACCAACCTCACTATGTTGCCACGCTTGAGTCCATCGATGCTGTTACTTGGCCAATCCATCTTGTTGGGGGTCTTCCTCATTTTCTCTGATCCTCCACTTTACCAAACTTGATATCCTTCTCCAGTGACTGGGTCCTCCTGACAGTATGTCCGAAGTATGAAAGATGAAGTTTGGCCATCTTGGCCTCCAAGGAGCACTCTATCTGCACTTCTTCCAAAACAGATCTATTGGTTCTTCAGGCAGCCATGGCACTTTAAATATTCTCCTCCAACACCATAACTCAAATGCATCAATTCTTTTATGATCTTCCTTATTTACTGCCCAGCTTTCACATGCATATGAAGTTATTGAAAATAACATGGTTTGGGTCAGGCATACCTTAGTCTTCAAGCTGACATCTTGGCTCTTCAACACTTTAAAAAGGTCTGTGCATCAGATTTGCCTAATGCGATATGTGCTTTGATATCTTGACTGCTGCTTCTGTGAGTGTTGATAGTTGATCCAAGAAAAAGTGGTGAGGATTTTTGTTTTCTTTACATTGAGATGTAGCCCATACCAAAGGCTGTGCTCTTTGATCTTCACTTTCAGCAAGCAAATTTGTATCATCTGCATATTGCAGGTTGTTAATGAGTCTTCCTCCAATTCTGATGACACGTTTTTCTTCATAGAACCCAGGTTCTCAGATTATTTGCTCAGCATACAAGTTGAATAACTATGGTGAAAGAATACAACCCTGTCGCATACCTTCTTAATTTTAAACCATTCAGTGTTCCCATGTTTTGTTCAAACAACTGCGTCTTGGTCCATGTACAGATTCCTCATGAGCACAATGAAGTGTTCCAGAATATTCATACTTCTCAATGTTGTCTATAGCTTGTCATGATCCACACAATCTAAAGTGTTTGCATAATCAATAAAGCACAGGTAAACATCTTTCTGAAAGTCTCTGCTTTCAGCCAAGATCCATTGCACATCAACAATGGTATCCCTCGTTCCATGGCCTCTTCTGAATCTGGCTTGAATCTCTGGAAGTTCTCTATCAATGTATGCTTGCAGGTGTTTCTGTATTACCTTTAGTAAAACTTTACTTGCATGGATATCAAAGAGATTGTCTGGTGATTTCTGCATTCTGTTTGGTTACCTCTATTTGGAATGGGCACAAATACGGATCTTTTCCAATCAGTCGGCCAGATAGTCGTCTTCCAAATTTCTTGGCAGAGATGAGTGAATACCTCCTGTGCTGCCTCACTTTATTGAAAGATTTCCATTTTTATTCCATCAATTCCTGATGTCTTGTTCTTTGCCAATTCCTTCAATGTACCTTGGACTTCCTCCTTCAACATCATTAGCTCCTGATCATATGCTACCTCTTAATGACTTTTTGCTTTCTTCATGTTCTTGATGTCATCCCACAGCTCTTCTGGTCAGCTCTTCAGTCTTTAGTGTTTAATGTATCATATCTGTTCTTCATATGGTCTCTAAATTTAGGTGGGATGTACTCAAGGTCTTATTTTTGCTTTCATGGACTTGTGTTCATTTTCTTCAGCTTCAGTTTGAATTTGCATGTAAGTAATTGATGGTCTGTTTCACAATCTGCCCCGGCCTTGTTTTTTTACTGATGATATGGAGCTGTTCCATCGTCTCTTTCTGCAGAAGTAGTCAATTGGATTTCTATGTATTCCATCTGGTGAGGTCCATGTGTATATTTGTCTCTTATGCTGTCTAAAGGAGATATTTAAAATGAACAAGTTATTGATTTTGAAGAATTCTATCATCCGATCTGGATATGTTCTTTTTGACAATGAATGCGACACCATTCCTCTTCAATTTGTCATTCCCGGCATAGTCAACCATGTGGTTGTCAGATTCAAAATGGCCAATACCAGTCCATTTCAGCTCACTAATGCCTAAGATTTTGATGCTTATGCATTCCATTTCATTTTTGACAACTTCCAATTTTCCCAGATTCATACTTCGTACATTCTATGTTCCAATTTTCATTGGATGTTTACAGCTGTTTCTCTTCATTTTGAGTTGTGCCCCATCAGCAAATGAAGGTCCCATAGGCTTTTCTCCCTTGGGTTTTACTCCATTCGTGTCATCATGGGCAACTCTACTTTGAAGAGGCAGCTCTTCCCCAGTCGCATTTTGAGTGCCTTACAACCTGAGGGGCTCATTTTCCGGCACTATATCTGACAGTATTTCTCTGCTATTCATAAGGTTTTCAGTGACTAAATATTCAGAAGGAGCTCATCACTCCTTCTTCCTAGTCTGTCTTCATCTGGAAGCTCATCTGAAACTTGTCCACCATGGATGACCCTGCCGGTATTTAAAATACTGGTGGCATAGCTTTCAGAATTACAGCAACTCACAAGCCACCACAGTACGACAAACTGACAGACAAGTGGTAGATTGTTGTGTTAGATGTCCTCAAATTGGCTCAGACTCATAATGACACTATGCACAATAAAATGAAACATTTTCTGGTCCTGTGCCATCCTCACAATTGTTATGTTTGAACCCATTGCTGCTGCCACTGTGCCAATCCATCTCACTGAGGGTCTTCCTCTTTTTCGACTCTTCACTTTACTAAGCATGATGTTCTTCTCCAGGAACTGGTCCCTACTGATAACATGTCCAAAGCATAAGTGATAAAGTCTCACCATCCTTCTAAGGAGCAGTCTGATTATACTTCTTCCAACACAGATTTGTTTGTTCTTCTAGCAGTCAAGATATTTTAAATATTTTTCTCTAACACCATAATTGAAATGCATCAATTCGTCTATGGTGTTCCTTACTCATTGTCCAACTTTCACATGAATATGAGGCTATTGAAAATACCCTGGTTTGAGTCAGATACACCTTAGTCCTCAAACTGACATGTTTGCTCTTGAACACTTTAAAGAGGTCCTGTGTGGCAAATTTGCCTAATGCAATACATCATTTGATTTCTTGACTGCTGCTTCCACGAGTGTTGATGTGGACCCAAGCAAAATGAAGTCTTTGAAAACTTCAATCATTTCTCCATTCATCATAATGTTATTTTATGGTTCAGTTGTAAGCATATTTGTTTTCTTTACGTTGATGTGCAAATCATACTAAGGGATGTAGTCTTTGATCTTCATCAGTAAGTATTTTTTTAAGTAAATTTGTGCCATCTGCATATTTTAGGTTGCCAATGCTTCTTTCTCCAGTCCTGGTTCTAACTTGTTCTTCATATAATCCAGTTTCTCAGATTACTTGCTCAGCATACAGATTACATAAATAGGGTGAAGGGACACAACCCTGGCACATAACTTTGCTGATTTTAAAGCATTCAATATTCCCTTGTTTTATACACACATTCCTCATGAACACATTCTTTGCAATGTCCTGGAAAACCCATTCTTTGCAATGTTATTCATAGGTTGTCATGATCCACATACTCAAAAACATTTGCCTAGTCAGTAAAGCACAGGTAAACATCTTTCTGTTATTCTCTGCTTTCAGCCTACATCCTTCTGATGTCAACAATAAAAATTCTTCATTCCACGTCCTGTTCTGAATCAGGCTTGAATTTCTGGCAGTTCCCTGTTGACTCACTGTTGCACCCATTTTTAAAAATTATCTTCAGCAAAATTTATTGCATGTGATATTAATGATATTATAAGATGACTTTTGCATTCCATGAGTCACCTCTCTTTTGAAAAATCGCAAATATGGATCTCTTCTAATCTTTGGCCAGGTAGCTGTATTCCAAATTTCTTGGCATAGATAAGTGAGTGCCTCTAGTATTCCATTAGTTTGTTGAAAGATTTCAATTTGTATTCCATCAGCTCCTGAATGAAGCCTTGTTTCTCACCAATGCCTTAAGTGTAGCTTGAACTTCTTCCTTCAGTACCATTGGCTCCCGATCATATGCTACCTCTTGAAATGCTCGAACATTTTTTTTTTTTTTTTTGGTACAGTGACTGTATTTCTTCCATATTGTTTTCATGCTTTCTGAATTGTTCAATATTTTGCTCATACAATCCTTCAATATTGAAAGTCAAGATTTGACTTTTTTCTTTAGTTCTTTCAGCTTGAGAAATCCTGAGCTTGTTCTTCTCTTTGGTTTTCTAACTCCAGGTCTTTTGCACATTTCATTATAATATTTGTCTTTGTCCTTTTGAGCTGACCTCTGAAATTTTCTGTTCAGCTCTTTCACTTCCTTATTTTTTCTATTCTGTTTAATGTGTCTTTGCTGGAGAGCAAGTTTTAGAGTCTCTTCTGACACCTATTTTGGTCTTTTCTTACTTTCCTGTCCTTTTAATGACCTTTTTGGTTTATGAATTACAAAATTAAATATAACCCGTTCCTTGCCTGCTTGGAGCTTAGCTCCTTTACTTCCATTGAACAATAAAGAGAAAAGCATAAAAAGAAAAAATGAAAATAGATCAGTCTCCATTTTTTTCTCAGTCTATACTCTCAGATGAAAATTTGATGCTATTCTGCCCACTAATTCATTACAATTATGACTCCCAAATAATCATCACATTTAGTGACTTATAATCCCCATCAGAAGGAGCCCTGGTAGCACAGTTGATTGTGAGCTGGGCTTCTAACAGCATGGTTAGCACTTTGACTCTTCCAATCGCTGTGGGAGAAAGATGAGGCTTCCTGCTCCTGTAAAGATTTACAGCCTCAGTAATGGTATACAGTGTCTCTGTGAGTTGGAACTGACTCTATCACCACAGTCACCATCACAGCAGCATGGAGTCACACCAGAAGTGAAGCAGGTGTCCCTGCTCAGTTTGTTCCCCAGTTCATTTCCAGTGTTGGATTATCCAATAAAGAAGGTAAACACTGGCTTACTTGTAGTGAAGTTTCACATACGTTCACTGTATCAAAAATTCTGTTTAGGTATTGCTCTCTCTCCCAATTCCATAGCACTTTCTCACTTAATCAGCCTCTTTTAAAATTTACAGTTCCTGACAGGGCTGAAGTTCTCGGTACCCAAGGTAAGCACAGCCTTACTTGTATTTAGTTAATCTATAGTGAACAGTATAAATTTTTGTTTTGTTTTGTTTACCACATCAAGGATGTAGGTATACCTTGCTTACTGGGAAACCCTCCCCTGTTCATTTCAGTCCCATTTCAGTAAAATATCTACATCCATAATTCATTAACCCACACCAAGAAGACAACATGATTTTCTGTTCAAATTAAACTAATATTTGAAATGAAGGGGAAAAAATCCTGGGAGGGAGAATTACTTACCACAAAGGCTCTGCAAAGAAGTTATGTGGGAAAGGCCACGGTATTCTGTGCTTTTGCCATAAAATGAAGCAGACAGTCTGTTCTGTGGAGTACTATAATTATAAAGCAATTTGCCACCTCTAATGGGAAGACTTTTCTTTCATAAAATATTAACTAAATATAATATCAGTGCAAGAGGTTAGAAACAGTCTTAGTTTCCCCATAAAAAGTCACTCTGTAACCCACTCTGAGTGTCTTCTTCAAGCTGATGGTCTCCATAAACATTCTCTGTGGCCATAGTCACTTGGCCCTCAACTCAGCACAACACATTTCTCCAGTCCTCTGGTACTGAATTGAAGCTAAGTGCTTTTCCCTATAAACACGTTAATTTTGCAGTGCTATTTTGTCTTGTTGCTGAACACTTCGCAACGGAATGTGCTGCCAATACCCAGTCAGTTTTGTTGTGAGGGTTGTGGCCCAAATACCTCAATTGTCAACACACTAAGAAACTGAAGTTGAGGCTGGTAATTTGCAAAACTCCAAACCCAGCGCCGTGGGACATCTTCAGACTGTGGGGAGGCTGGCTCTTTCTGTGGAACTGGTATTCTCCAGGTAACGGTAACGTTGCTAACTCAGAATGTAAACAATCAAACAGCTGCCTGGAGTAACCAACTCGGAATTAGGCAGGCAGGGCAGACAAAGGCTTTAGGTGTAGGTGGAAAAGTCAAAGACTGGTTTCTTCTTATTTCTGTGTCTTCCTTCCCCCCACCCAACCCCTTCCATCTTGTATCCTTACATAGCATTTTGTGAGAAATTTGTTCTTTTCTGATGCTTTCATTCTTCTGTTTTCCCAATGCAGTTTGATTATTGTCATTTCCTGATCCAGAGGCAGCAGTTATCCTAGAAAATTTGTTTTCCTAGGAAGGAGAAGCAATGCAAAGTAAAAGTGAGAAAGTTTATTTTGAACTATTATTTCAAACCATTGGACTGACTTCTCAAATTAGAGAGAAAGTAATGCCCAAATCACATGCACACACACACCAACAAACCTCCCAACAATCCTTTTTTAAAAAACACATTGTTCATTAGGGATAATGTATAGAAAATCCATACTTGCTCATTTGGAAAATGCCTAAGGGCTGCATTTGCTTCCATGCGTTCCTTTGTTGATTTACACTTCTTAAATGGATTATCAAACTCTATTGATCTTAATCAGCAAAATCATCAAATCAGCACAGTCTCTTTTGGTTTCCAGTTCTTGGGAGTCACCAAATTAGCCAGGAAGTTTTGCAAAGATGACCTATTTTATATTAGGATCCAGGGTTATTAGATAAATTCTCAGTGCAATCTGGAAGTAGACCTGTATGATTACCCTTCCTTCAAGGGTTGTATCTATATTGCTACAGGTTAACCTTCAATTTGTTTTTTTTTGTCTTTTTAATGAATAAATGAGTCCATGAGTCAGAGCAAATATTTCTATTTAAATAGTACAGTGTTAGCAAAGCAAGTTAATATTATTTTTAAGTGCATTGAGTCGGTTCTGACTCATAGTGACTCTGCATATGATTTCCAAGAAGCATCTGTTGGGTTTGAACTGTCGATATTGTGGTTTGCAGTCCAGTGCTGATCCTATAGTGCCACACCAGGATATTATATGATTACTGAATGTGGACTCCAAGTTCGGTTTGAACCACAAGGTCAGTGGTTCAAGTTCACCAACTGTTCTTGGAAGTCCTATACAGAGTGGCTATGAGTTGGAACTGACTATATGGCACTTAACAACAACAACAACAACAATATGGACTCCTGGCATGGATACACACTGGACAGGAAAACACAAGATTGGTGGTTCAAACCCTCTAGCTGCTCCTTACAAACCCTATGGAGGATTACTAGGAGTTGGAACCAACTTGATGGCACTTAACAACAATAACAACAAATATGGGGGAAAGACTACATATTAGACACAAATAATCTGGAAGGATATACACAAATTGATAAAAATGATTAGCTCTGAGAGATGGGAATCAGTAGGGAGAAGGGAGTTTATTGTCTTTTCTTTTTCAAAATTAGTTTACTTTTGGTGTAAAATATTTCAAACAGACAGGAATGGAATACAGACTAAAATAAGAAAATCTCATGGAACCATTTCTCAGCTCTGTCAAATCTTAACATTACATCATCTTTGCTGCTGTTCACAGTGACCAGCCTAAACATTTCTGATATAATTTGTAAAAGCTTTTCATATTTCTACATTTTTATTTCATACAATAAATATCTTTGTAATCAGCCAAACTCAATAACAATTTTCAAAAAAATATTAGCTAAACCAAACTGGAGGGGAATTTCAGCTCCTCATCAGGAGTTGTGTTTCCAAAAAGGTTTTCTGCATCTTTTCTTAACAAGAAAGAGCCATTCTTACCTCCTGACACTCTGCAGTCTCACAGCTGTCTGGCAATTGGAAGTGACCAGTCAGGACTGAAGAAACACAATGTCAACTTAGGTGTTATTGGGTTGGCAAGCCACATGTTCCTATTTATCCCTGTCAGCCACAAACCCTATTAACTATTTTTAATGAATCACCACTGCTTTTACTTTTGCCATCAGCCATGACCTTCACCATTTAGAAACACATGGTCTCTCATAAATGATAGCCCAAGACATATAAACTTGAGAAGGATTCTATCACAGCTCAAACTACAATATCTATCACTAAAACAAACTGCTCATTCTAGCTGAAGAGACACTCATATATATCACAGAACCAACCTTCCATATTTTGAAATTTACTGCCCCGTGTTGGCTGGGGGTTTTTTGTGTGTGATTTTTTTTTTTTTTTTTTAAGGAGGCCAGGCAACCTTGCTCACTTAATACTTTTGATAAACTTCTGCTGACAAGGAGTGTGATTAATGATGGTTAAAAGAATTGAATCAAAAGTCGGAAAGACAGAGCCAAAAAAGCAGACTGCTGGGCTGATGGAAACTAACGTCTCTACAGAAATATATGATGGACCCTCCTTTTTTACCATGCCAAGTAATTACTTGCACAGGCCTGTTGTAATAATTCCTATTACAGCCAAAACGGAAAAGTCAGTAACTCACCGCCCTGGGACAAGGTGAAGGCAAGGCCAGAGTAGCATGGATCAATATTTCATTTACTCACTGAGGTTAGCTTCTATCCCTGTATCAAATTCTTTTACAGAAAGCCATGAAAGAAATGAGGTTTGCTGCAAAACACCAATACAGGGGCCTTGTTTCCTTGGGGTGCTTATGAAAGAAGCAGAGCAACAAACCCTTTCAGGAAAACAGTATGCACTCAAGGTCACTCATTACTTGCTACTGTTGGAAAATAAAGCGCCATTAGGCTGATATGAGTAATGTACATCAATCAACAGCAGGCCAGAAAAAGTCTGTTTTCAACTTGGTGGTGCTGCTGATAATGAATGAGCCATTTGAACACTATCTACACAATTTGACAATTGTGAAAAAATTTGCTCTTGACAGTACACCATTTGTATATTAAAATAAAAAAGTAAAAAAATAAAAAGTCCCATTAACATCTATCCCTGATTACCTGCTGCCTTTAAAAAAAAAAAAAGGTGGTAGTTTGGGAGAGGGGGGGCCATGGACCATAATGATCGTCTGCTAGCCATCAAGAAGTTTCTAGTTTTGCTCTTTTTCTATAGAGAGATCAAGTTCACTTACAAAATACAACATGAAACACACCTCACCATTTCTCAATAAGTTTCTTTTAAAGAGTTAAAATGTGAATTTTCTAGTTTATTCTGTTTTCTGGAAAAAGAATGTGGTATTAGTGAATTTTTAAGCCCTTTGTATATATACTGGGGCTACCTTATCCTCGACATCAAGTTCTTACAATTTTACTTGAAAATCAGATTGAAATAGTCTCAACACAGATAGTGCTTCTCATGGATGCAAAACTAGAGTGAAATGTCCTCTCTGTATTTATAGTTTAGTGTTTAGATGAGAACAGGCCTCAATGCTTCTCTGCTTTCTTCCTTAAGATTTCATGAAGAATCTCTGCTTATAAAGGAAATTTCCACTGTGCCACTGTCTTCCATTTGGAACACAGTTTTAGGAAGATCCCCTTGCTCTTGCTTTTCTCCCCCCACATCTCTATAATCTCACAGTTGCTTTTCTTATGATTCCAGGAAGCAAGAAAGCTTAGGAAGATTGATTTATTTGCTTAAAACCAGGCTACTGTCAGTAATGACTGGTAACCTTGAATGTTTCTTACAGTTCATTTTTCTCTGAAATAAATCTATTTCCCTTCCCTGGAGGTTCAAAGCCATCCTACACAAAATCTCCCTATCTCCATGCTGTGGAAAGAACTTTAAATCACAGGTGAGGAAGTCTTGGAGTGTCATTGGGCCAGAGATTCAGTCTCATCTCCAGAAGCAAAGGTCAGCTCGGCTCAGCATGGTTCAAGAGCAGCAGAACTTACCGTGTAGGCAGTCAACATCTTGGAAGTGTTTCCAAGTATTGGGGGTTTGCAGAGAAGTGCATGGCACTTTCCTAAGAATTCCCTCCCCCTTCTACAGTCCACCCCTTAAACTAGGACCCCAGGAGTATTTTGAGGAAAATTCAATCCATATGTGCCTGATTCGTGTTCACTTAACTCATTGACATGTTGTTTTCCAGGAACTGATTGATGTACAAGGAGTCTTCTGACCTTTTTTCCGGAACCTTACAGAACTACCTTTCTTTGAGCTAGAAAATTGCCTTTTACTTGGGGTAAGTAGCACTTTTGAGAGTTGAAAGTTTTGAGCTCAGCTTGAAACATAGTTTCCAAATCTGTCTGGGATTCTGGGTTTGACAAATGCGGCCTCAATACCTTTGTATAATGCTCTTTCTTGCCTCATTTTTTTTTTTTCATGCATGACACCCACAGTTAAAGGGGAAAAAATACAAAGATGATGATAACTTTCAGAGCATCCAAGCAGGTATCTATGGAAGTCACAGCATCACTCTGATAGCTTAAGATGTTGAAGTCCATCTGTTCTCTTCAACCACACTTCACCTGCCTTGATTTCTTTCATGTGGTCCCAACCCAGAGAACTTCCTCTGCCAAGTTTTAAATGTGCAATAAAGGCAGCAGCTGACTTTAAACCCTGCTTTGATTCTGTTAGGCAACATCTCAGCTTGGGTTAAGTTCCCTGGCAAAGTGTTTCATTCGACTTTCATAATACTGCCCCCTTGGAACTCATCCTAAATTGTGGCACTAAATCATAAAAGTGATCAAGACAAACTACTGTCTGCATTACTTCTGCTAGGATGAGAGGTACTGTGGGTAGGGGTGCATCCCTGCCCCTGGACAGCTGGTTAGCTGACTTCAGCCGCTGAAATAAGCACCATTAGAGCTTCATCTAAAACTCTAAACAGTGCAAGTGAAATAGATCCTATAGCAGGGACCTACAGACTGAAATGCTTACGGGGGGGCCCCGATGACAAGTGTAAATAAGGGAAGTGGATTAAGCAGGGACTGTGGCAATAGTGCTAGAAGTCTATAAAAGCAGCCAATATCCTAAAGAGAGAGCCCCCATCAATTGTTTTAGGCTGAGTATTGCTAGGTTTCTTGGGGTTTGTCCTCGTTTTCTAAACTGGTAATTTCCTTATTTTGAAACATTTACATTGAATTCAAATATGTTAAACTCTTGTTTATGAGCCAGTTTTTACACACAATTGGGTACAAATGCTATCATCAAACCAAAATCAAAGCCACTGCCATCAATTCCACTTCACAACAGTGCTATGGGATAGAAAAGAACAACTCGATAGATTTTCCACTGTTATACATCTTTACAGATACAGGCTGCATCATCTGTCTCATGGAGCAACTGGTGGGTTCCAACCACCAACCTTTCAGGTAGTAGTACGATGTTCCAGCCATTGTGCCACTGTGTTCCTTACATATGTGCCTTATATATGCCGTACAAAGTGACAAAGTGAAGGAATAATGTTGTTGTTGTTGTTAAGTGCCATCTAGTCAGTTCCAACTCATAGCGACCCTGTATAGGGTTTCCAAGGAGCAGCTGGTAAGCTTGAGACACCGACCTTATGGTTCAAACCAGCATTGCAGTCCAGTGCATTAATCCACAGCACCCCACCAGGACTCCGTAGAAACACTAGCAAACTTCTATTGGGCAATTGTCATGAGCCAGAAACTATGCTAAATGCTGTATAAGTATTATTTTATTTACTTACCATAAACCTACAATGTAGGTATTACTTTCCCCAGTTATAAAAAGAGAATTGAGATTCAGAGAATTTATTAAGCATGCATCTGTAGGCCCTCCGCTAGACCTGCTACATCGGAAGCTCTAGACATGGGACCCCAAGTGCTTGGAATGCACACCAAAGCTGGGAAGTTGCTTTGTCCTACTCTATCACAAAATATACCTACGGAGCTTTAGAGAGGATGTGGTCAAACTCCCCATGTTACAAATGAGGCTATAAAAGAGGATCTGACATGATCAAGGTTAAGCAACAGAGCCAGCACTCAAACCAAGCCTCCAGGAAGTAACGATAGAAGCCATTATAATGATGTTGTTGTTGTTCTTAAGTGCCGTCGAGTCGGTCCGACCCATAGCAACCCTGTACAGGGTTTCTGAGGCTGTAAATCTTTATGGGAGCAGAATGCCTCATCTTTCTCCCGCGGAGTGGCTGGTAGTTTCGAACTGCTGACCTTAAAGTTCGCAGCCCAATTCTTAACAACTACGCTATCAGAACTCCTTAATTATAATGATGGTATCTACAAAATGCAGTAAAAAGAGCATTTACTGAGGATCTGTCACCAACCAGGCACTAGACACTGATGACATTACCCCATTGTTGTTGATGTTGTTGGTGTTACACACCATTGTGTCCATCCAATTCATAGCGACCCAACGCATAACAGAATGAAACACTGGCTGTTCCTGTGCCATCCTCAGAACCTTGTTACATTAGAGCACAATGTTGCTGCCACTGTGCCAATCCATCTCACTGGGGAGTCTTCCTCATTTCCACCAACTCTCCACTTCACTAAGCATGATATCTTTCTCCAGGGACTAGTCCCTCCTGGTTATAGGTACAAAGCATCAGAGATAAAGTCTTGCCATCCGGGCTTCTAAGGTACATTCTGATACTTCTTCCAACACAGATTTGTTTGCTTTTCTGCAGTCCATGGTACTTTCAACATTATTCTCCAACACTGTAACTCAGAGGTGTCAATTCATCAGTGGTCTTCTTAATTCATTGTCCAAGTGTCACAGGCAGATGAGATGACTGAAAATACCATGCCTTATATTAGGCACACCTTAGTCCACAAACTGGTATCTTTGCTCTTGAACACTTTAAAGACATCTTGTGCAGCAGATTTTTCCAATGTAATATGTCGTTTGATTTCTTGACTGCTGCTTCCATGAGTGTTGATAGTGGATCCAAGTCAAATGAAGTCTTAGACAATGTCAATCTTTTCTCCATTTATCTTGATGTTATTTATTGGTCCAGTAGTGATGATTTTATTTTCTGAAATTCAGGCACAACCCATACTGAAGGCTGTGGTCTTTGATCTTTATCAGTAAAACATTTTAAGTCCTCTTTACTAGAAGCAAGGAAAATTGTATCATTTGCATATCACAGATTGTTAATGAGTCTTCCTTCAAACCTGATGCCATGTTCTTCTTCATATAACCCACCATCTCAGATTATTTGCTCAGCATGTAGATTGAATAAGTATATTGAAAGAATGCTACCCTGGCACACAGCTTTCCTGACTTTAAGCCATCCAGTTCTCCTTGTTCTATTTGAATGACTGCCCCTTGGTCTATGTACAGTTTCCTCATGAACACAATTAAGTATTCTGGAATACCCATTCTTCATAATGTTATCCATAGCTTGCTATGATCCACGCAGTTGAAAGCCTTTGCATAGTCAATAAAGCACAAGTAAACATCTTTCTGGTATTCTCTGCTTTCAGCCAAGATCCATTTGATGTCAGCATTTATAGCCCTCGTTCCATGTCCTCATCTGAATCTGGCTTCAACCCCTGGCAGTTCCCTGACAATGTACTGTGGCAACCATTTTTGAATTATCTTTAGCAGAATTTTACTTATAAGTGATATTAATAATATAGTCCAATCATTTCCACATTCTGTTGGGTCACCTCTTTGAATGGACACCAATATGGATCTATTCTAATCAGTTGGTCAGATAGCTGACTACAGTGCTGGATCAGTTCATTGAAAGATTTCAATTTGTATTCCATCAATTCCCGGAGGCTTGTTCTTGGCCAATGTCTTCAATGCACCATGGATTTCTTCTTTCAGTACCATTGTCTCTTGATTATATGTTATCTCATGAAATGGTTGACCATTGGCCATTTATTTTTGGTACAGTGACTCTGTGTATTCCTTCCATCTTCTTTTGATACCTTCTAAATCATTCAATATTTTACCTATAGAATCTCTCAATAGTCTTAAGTTGAGGCTTGAATTTTTTTCTTCAGTTCTTTCAGCTTGAGAAATGTTGAGTGTATTCTTCCCTTTGGGTTTTCTAACTCCAGGGCTGTACACATTTCATTATGATACTTGACTTTGTCTTCTTGAGCTATCCTTTGAAAATTTCTGTTCAGCTCTTGTACCTCCTCATTTCTTTCATTTGCTTTAGTATCTCTACAGTGGAGAGAAGTTTCAGAGTCCCTTCTAATATCCAGTTTTTACTTTTCCTTCTTTCTTCTTAAT
>NW_006408590.1:5719593-5728555 GCF_000296735.1 Chrysochloris asiatica | reverse complement strand
ACATAACAGCAGCAGCAAACACTCAGAAGTAGTCAGCCTCTCCTTCTTCCTAGTCTGTCTTAATCTGGAAGCTCAGTTGAAAGCTGTTCACCATGGGTGATGCTGCTGATATCTAAAATACTGATGTCATAGCTTCCCACATCACAACACGCAAGGCACCACAGTAAGATAAACTGCTAAACAAGTGGGGGCTTGTCGTTAAGTGCTATTAGGTTGGCCCTTCTCACAGCAATCCTGTATAGTGTTTCCAAGGAGTGGCTGCTGAGTTTGAACTACCAACCTTGTGGTTAGCCATTCAGTGCTTACCCTACAGTGGCACACGGAACTCCATATCACCCAATTGTTGTGTGCCGTTGAGTTGGTTCCAACACATAGCTACCCTGTATAGGGTTTCTGAGGATCAGCTGGTGAACTTGAACTGCTGACCTTGCAGTTCAAGCTGACTTTGCAGTCCAGTGCATTAACCCACAGAGCCAAAGCAGGACTCCATAGCCCCCATTTGTTGTTGTTATTAAGTGCCGTTGGTTGGTTTTGACTCGTAGCAACCCTTTATAGGGTTCCCAAGACTGTAATTTTTTTTTTTTTTTAAGTTTTTATTGTGAAATGGGTGAAGGTTTACAGGGCAGATCATCAGTTTCACATTCAACAAATTGTATACTTTGTTTCATTACAATGATTATAATCCCTTCCATGTACCGTCAGTGAACAGTGTTTCTCTCTATTCATTTTAGCTCTTTTTTTTTTTTAAAAGAAAACACTCAGGCATATATAATAATTTAAACCACCAAAGGGTGCATTCTAAAAGTCTGCCTCCTGGCTGCCAGCTCTCAGTCCCTTTCTTTCCATGAATCTAGAGTCCTCAGCTCCTCCCTCTCTCCATGTCCCCATCTCTGCCTCCATCTCTGGTATCACTGCTTCTCTGGATAAGGTCCCACATTCGGCTTGTGCTGTTCTCCCTTGATGTTCCTAAGGTCCTCTGTTTCTGAACTGTAAGATTAACCACTCTCCCATTTTATTACAAAACTTCTGCATTTACAGTTGTGGCCATCACAGTTAGTCATGATAACAATTATTTACTATTGAATCATCCGAATCTTATTGCCATCTCTTTTTATCAGACTCCTCTAGACAAGATGAATACTACTCAGTGGGGACTCTATCTTCCCCCATGCACTCTTAAACTAAACTCCCTCTTGAAACCTTGTAAGCTAGTCACTTCATGCTTTTATCACCCCCTCATTTTAGGTAACCAATGTCTAAGTTGCCTGTCCCTATCTACTCTTTACACAGAAGGGATAACATTGATACTTGATGTGAAGACTCCTTACCTCTCTGTTGGTATTTTGAGCTACTACCTCCATGAGTATAGGTCGAGTTCATCAAATTGTAGCAAGTTATCCTCATTTCTTTTATCAAAAATTGTGTGTGTGTGCGGGGGGGAGTTAATATTCCTGTAGTTGAGTTCTGATTATCAAGCCATCGAGGCTAGATTACATAGGTACTATCTGCAAGTTTGGGTGTTCTTGCACATCTCCCTTCAAGTCATATCAGCTAGATGTTTCACTCTCAGCTCTAGCCCTCTGTGGCTATGACCTTGTCCATGGGCTCAGGTGTCCCCAGGTCTCACCGCACTTTGGGCGAAGCAGCCCTTCCTCTTCTCTCTCTAATCTCCAGGTCAACGGGAGTCTATGCAACATGGTTGAACTCAGCCCCTTTCTTTTACTGTTGCCTTTCCTCGTCTTCTACTCATCAATATACCAACATGGTCACCAGCAAGCTTACATGCCTATTCATGTGTTCCCTTTGAGTTTCAGTCTTGGAGGAGGGGGTTGTTCTGAAGGGTCTTGATTGCCTGCCTTGGTGGGTTCCCGGCAAACAGCTTACTTATTCTTATAATAGCCAATCATACTGCCATTTTTGTTTTGGGTTTTTCCTGCTGATTTTCCTTTGACGATGTATCTTCTGTCACTCAAGCTGTTCCAGGCTAGTCTGCTAGTCCTTTCTAGTGGGAATGTCCCACCTCAGACGGTTCTGGATCAGACTCAGGATTCCACCTAAGGTCCTATACACTGCAAAGGCTTTGCAAGAGGCTTATTTCACTGGGCAAGTTCTAGAACCCCTTTTAGGTATTCCAATCAGTTATAGACTGAAGATGGGCTTACAAGTTTTCTGTAATCGTGTTTCCTGACATTCCTTTCCATCCAACTCAAGTATCTATTTTACAATAGTAGGCAATGGAAACCAAAGTCTATAAATCTTTATGGGAGCAGAAAGCCTCATCTTTATCCCACAGAACTGCTGATAGGTTCAAACTGCTGACCTTGAGGTTAGCAGTCCAACTCGTAACCACTTTAGTACCAGAGCTCCTTGTATAGATAAGGAAAAAGTATCCAAGGAACAATGTAACTTTCAAGGTGACAAAGATGATAGCAAAGGGTTAAACCTGTTTTTAAAACCACACAGTAGATCTGCTTCCAAACCCAGGACTCTAAATTTTGCAACAACCACAAATCCTGATGGATACTTCCTCCTGTGCTGAGGACACGATTAAGCAGTTGGTTTGGAGAGTGTGTTCAAAGAATCCTGAAATGATAATGATGATAATGATGCAAAGACAGAAGGAGGGAGAATCTGGAATATTTGAATTGTCCAGATAGAAATCAACTGGTAGACTCTGAAGCTTGGCGAATGACAGCTACTCATCCGTTTTGAGGATTAGTTTCCTCATCTTTACAAACAAGTTATAGGTGGATAATCTTTAAACTCCTTTTCAGGTTCAAATTCAATAACTAAGTGGAAGAGCAAGCTGAATCATACACATTTATGATACAAACCTAAAGATAGGTAAAGCAGCCTTGGTGGCACAGTAGTTAAGCACTTGGCTGCTAACTGACAGGTCAGAGCTTCCATTTGAGAAAAGACCTGGGGAGCTGCTCTTGGAAAGGTTACAACCTTTGAAACGCTTTGGGGCAGCTCTACTCTTTTATCTAGGTATACATCTATGTATACATCTATGTATACTGTGAGTCAGAATCAACTGCACAGCTCTCAACAACACCAAAGGCAGAGATAAAGGTTTCTACCTTGCCAAGGTGTCAAGCAGGCACCCTGTACCACAAAACTATCCTCAGCAGTGTCTATTCACTGCTAGAGGACTTGCTTATAGCCTTACAATCCTCTACCAAATATTTTGAAACCAAATTACAACTGGGGTCAGGTTATCGGGCCACACCTCTGGGAGGTAACCTCACCTGACCCTTGAATATAGTCTGTGACATTTAGACATGGGGAGTATTTTCTTTTGCTCCTTGTCCAGCCTTCTCTTCCTCCAAGCCTCCAGTCCACTATCCTCTCTTCAAATAAAGAAACAAAACAACTGTTCCTTCTGTGATGGAGTAAACAATCCGTTTTGAGGTCATGATACTTGGACCTCTGCTTTATTTAGTGCTAGATCCAGCCAAAGGCCAGAATCAATACCACAAATCACAGCAGAAATGGCAATAAGGAGACTTGTCCATTTTCTCCCCTTTTAGAGATGCTATTGCTAATGCTTAGCAATTTCATTAAGTCAGTTTTCATTAGTCTGTGCTTCCTTAAGAGACCTTCACTAACGGCTGTTTTGGGCACCAGAAAGAACTAGTCCCTGCACCATTACCTGAGCAATACACAGCCTTGGGGGCACCTACGTGTTTACAAGAGATATGCCTCAGGACAAACAGCCCTCAATATTCAACAACACTCTACTCAGAGAAAAGATCAAAGGCATTATAGGGAAAGCAGCTATCTCTGCCGAGTGCATCAAGCTTTATGAATTTATAAGAACACAATGTCAAAGCAGTACAATATAAATGTAACTTGTCATAAAGTTATCTTTTGTGGAAAAGAAATGTTGCCATTCAAATAACGCATAAAACCTCAGCCTGCTTCAAATAGTGCATACCTATTACATCTTCAGCTTCCCACAATGAAATCAAATCAGGGGGAAAGCAAAAAGATAGACTCTGCAAAGTTTAATTTCCATGCCTACTGTAGGTGATGTAAATTGAGAGGGCTTTGATTTTAAAAGGTTTACAAGATTCTGGATTTGAAGAATAGTAAGAAATCATCTCTCCCATTTCTCGGAATATATTGTTACTACTTTAAATCTATTTGCTGTACATACAACATAAGGGATTCAGGAAGAAATTAAAAGCACGAGTCTAGGATTTAAAACAGATACATGATTTTATGAGACTCATTTAGATGTTGTAGGTATTGTACCTCATGCATAGGTATTCATTAAAGAATTATTGGTAATACTGAAACACAGAAAGGAACCTACATGTTCATCAATGGAGGAACAATTAGATGAAGTGCAGGACATGTAGGGCCAATAGTTAGTCAGCAGTTTAAAGGAATACGATTGGTTGAAATGTACTAATATGGATTGATTTCCTAGACATATTGTTGAGAAAAAGAAACTTTCAGAATAGTATACATATTGGCTGTTGTTTCCATTAACACACATTTGAAAAACAAGAATTCTGTGTATATACATCTGTAAATGCACATATGTGCAAACTTCTGGAAAGATGTCTACTCACCTCATAGCAATAATTACTTGTGAGGAAAGGGACAAGAGAGCAACATTGAAGTGACAATAAAGTAAACTCTTATCATATCTATAATGTACTTTTTGAACAGTAAAATAAATAAGATTTCTTTAAGTTTTAGAATGAATTAAATGCCAATTATAAAGCTACTTAAATTCACATCTGTGATTGTTTTTCAATCTGAATCATTATGTGCAAGATAATTGGGCTCATATGTTTTAATTATCTATTTCTGTACCTCATGACAAACAAAGAAAATATTGAAGTTGTCAAGGATTTCATTTACTTGGATCCATAATTAACATCCATGGAAGCAGCAGTCAAGAAATTAAACACTGGAAAAGAGCATGGGAGGTGGGTGGCAAGATGGCTGACCAGGCAGAAGGCTGTATGGACCCTCTAAAACAAAGTTATGGATGAACAAATGAAACAGTTGTAGATGATAGTCCTGAAACTCTGAGCTTCGGGTGAAGGGATAGAGCAGTGTATTTAATGCTTTCTAGAAGAGATAACTGAGCAGACACAGCATAAAAAAGAGAAAAAAAGAGATTTGAGATATGAGCCAGTGACCAGATGGGCACAGACATCTTGAGCTTTTGTGAGCAGCTTCAGAGACAAGAAAATATATTGGAGTTGCAGAAACATACTTGTGGCTTGTAGAGACAAAGAGGTGTGGCCAGCCTCTGTCAGAGTACACTCTCAGGGAACTTCCTGCTCTCCAGGCTATTGGAGTCTCATCAAAGTGCGTGAGCTAGCAGCACCAAGCTTGGTACCTGGGATTAAGAGTGGCCTATTCCAGACCTGAAGAGTTGGTTCTGTTCATCCTTGGACTAGAGAGACCTCTCACCCTCAGCTCCCCTCTAGGGTGGAAATACCCTGAGCCCAGATGCTTTGGGGTCTGTAGAAACTACTTCAAGATTGGGTGCCAAGCACAGACAACACCTAATCCTATAGGAACTCCCTAGAATCCTGACCTTGCCCCATTGGACTTTTACCTGTTTGGTCCTCTGAAAGCAGCCCTTTGAGGATGAAGATTCACTTGTGATGAAGAAGTGAAGATACTGATACATTTGTGGCTCACAGATCAGCCTAACCATTTTTTAAATAAGGAAATATGAAAGCATGTTGACAGATGGACAAAGTGTATAGAAAAGCAAGGAGATAGTGTCAAGAAATTATGTATTTAGCTTTTCTAAAAGTTGATTAAAATAAATTCTACAGCCAGAATGTGGCTTTTATACCACTTTTGATACAGAACAGAATAACTAGAACGAAACTCAACAGAAACACAAAATAACTAAACAACACAATTGAACAACTTGACTTCATAGATTCATACTGAGCACTCAACGCAACAACAACACTGTATATATTTTTCCCAGTGCCCATGGGAGATTCTCTAGAAGAGATCATATATTAGGCCACAAAACAGGCCTTAACAAATTTTAAAACATAGAAATAATGCAAAGTACCTTTTCAAATCACAATTTTATAACATTTGAAATGAACAATAAGAAGATCACGGAAACAAAATCAACTACATGGAAATTAAGTAACACTCTACTACAAAGCTACTAGGTAATACAGGAGTTGGGGACATCTGGCCCATGGGCCATACAAGGCCTACAAAGTCATTTGGTCTGGTCTTGCCAAAGAAACCACAGTTCCAGCAATCACATTGCTGTTGTTGAGTGCCGTCAAGTTGGTTCCAACTCATAGCGACCCTGTATGGGGTTTCCAAGGAGCGGCTTGTGAGCTTGAACCACTTGCAGCTCAAATCTACCTTGAAGTCCAGTGCATGAACCCACAGCACCATATTAGGCGTAAGTTAATTAAATGTTTGACCAAATACGGTAGGCTAATTTTTAAGTTGATAATTTTGTATGGTCCTAAAATGATGTTATAAATATCCAAATGGCCTTTCACAGAAAAAAAGGTGTTGGAGGAGAATATTGAAAGTGCCATGGGCTGCCAAAAGAACCAATAGATCCGTTTTGGAAGAAGCGCAGCTAGAGTGCTCCTTGTAGGCCAGGATGGCCAAACTTCGTCTCTCATACTTTGGACATATTGTCAGAAGGGAGCAGTCGCTGGAGAAGGATATCATGTTTGGTGAGATGGAAGGTCAGAGAAAAAGCGAAAGACCCCAACGAGATGGATTGGCCAAGTGGTAGCATCGATGGACTCAAGCGTGGCAACAGTAGTGATGTTGCTCCAGGATCAGGCAGTGTTTCGTTCTGCTGTTCATTAGGTCACTATGAGTCAGTATTGACTTGATGGCACCTAACAACACAACAACCCCTGGGATAATAGAGCAAATAAAAGCATTCCTTGACTCAAATGAGAACAAAACTACAAAATATAAAACCTTTGGGACACAGAAAAAACAGTGTTTAGGGGGTATTTTACAGCATAAATGCACACAACGAAAAAGAAGAAAGAACCCAAATCAACACATGAACACATTTCCAATAGTTAGAAAAAGACCAACAAAGTCACCAGAAGAAAAGAAATAATAAAGAGTAAGTTAGAAAGAAATGAGTTAGAAAAACTGTAGAAAGAATCAACAAATCAAAAGTTGGTTTTTGGAAAAGATTAATAAAAGTGACCAACCACTGGCAAAGCTAACAAAAGAAAAAAAGTAAAAGATGCAAATAATGCATATGAAACTATATGGGTGACGTTACAACAGAACCTATGGAAAGAAAAAGGATAACATAATACTGTGAAGAATTTTACTTCAGTAAATTTTAAAATCTAGAAGAAATTGATACATTTTTAGAAAAACACGACCTACCTAAGCTAAAACAGAGTGCAGTAGAAAACTTGAAGACACCTATTGCAAAAGAAGAGATTGATCAGGTAATTTAAAACTCCCAATAAAAAGTCCAGGCCCTGATGGCTTTACACATTAATTCTACCACGCATTCAGAAACGAGTTGACACCAATTTTGCTCAAACTATTCCAGAACATAGAAAAGTTTGTAAGCCTCCTGAATTCATTTTATGTAGCAAGCATAACGCTCATACCAAAACCAGGCAAAGACATCCCTAACATAGAAAAGGATAGGCCAATATCCCTTATTAACATAGATGTAAAAATTCTCAACAAAATCCTTGCCAAGAGAATCTAACAATATATCCAAAAAATCATGACTAAGTGGGATTCAATTCAAGGATGCAAGGATGGTTCCATATTAGAAAAAACAATGTCATCTACCACATAAATTTTAAAAAGGAAAAGAGCCACATGATCGTATTGATGGATGCAGTAAAGGCATTTGACAAAATCCAATATCCATTCCTGATTTTAAAAAACAAACAAAAAAACCTCTAAACAAAGTAGGAATAGAAGAGAAATTCCTCACCATAATTAACAGCATACAAATTCAAAAGTCAACATTACCCTCAATGTAGAGCAACTGAAAGCATTCCCTTTGTGGACAGGAACCAGACAAGGATGTCCTTTATCACCACTCCTATTCAATGTTATGTGGGAATTCTTAGCTAGAGCTATAAGGCAAGAAAGGAAATTAAAGTTATTAAATTTTCAAAGAAGTAAAACTCTCTCTAATTGCCAATGATATGATCCTATACATAGAAAATCCCAAAGACTCACCAAGACAATTACTAAAACTCATTGAAAGATTCAGCAAAGAGGTAGGGTACAAGATCAGTATACGATAATCATTTGGATTCATCTATATGAATAAAGATGCTAATAAAGACAGTTCTGAAAAGGAAATTAGAAAAATACCATTTACAATGGCCACCCAAAAGATGAAATGGTGTTGTTTTTGTTAAGTGCTATTGAATTGGTTCAGATTCATAGCGACTCTATATAGGGTTTCCAAGGAGTAAATGGTGAATTTGAACCACTGACCTTGAAGTTTAAATCCACCTTATGGTACAGTTCTTATCCTACAGTTCTTATCCAACAGGACTCCAGATGCAATACTTAGGAATTAATTTAATCAGAGAAACCAAAGACCTACACAAAGAACCCTACAAGAAACCTTACAAAACTGGAAGAATATACCATGCTCATGGGCAGGAAAAGTTAACATTGTGAAAATGTCAACATTACCAAATCGATCTATAGTTATAATGCAATCCCAATCCAGGTTCCAATATCATTCTTCAAAGAGATGGAGAAAATGAACACTAACAGAAGAGACCTTGGATCCATACAGAGCAAAACATTGATTAAGAAGAAAAGCACAGTTGGGGTTCGCTCACTCCCTGATCTCAAAATTTATTTTACAACCACAGTTGTCAAAACATCCTGGTATTGGTACAAGGAAAGATATAAAGAAGAACAGAAGTGAGAACCTAGAAGTAAATCCATCCACATACAGTCAACTGACCATTGA
>NW_006408590.1:5718427-5719493 GCF_000296735.1 Chrysochloris asiatica | reverse complement strand
TTTTTTTTTCAGTTTCATCCTAAAGTTGCATATGAGCAATTAATTGATGGTCTGTTCCACAGTCTGTCCCTGACCTTGTTTTGGCTGACTATATGGAGCTTTTCCACCATCTCTTCCCACAGATGTGGTCACTTTGATTTCAGTGTGTTATGTCTGGTGAAGTCCATGTTTATAGTCTTCTTTTATGTTGTTTATGATTGTGTTTTCAATGAATAAGTCATTGGTCTTGCAAAATTCTATTTTGTGATCTCTAGCATCAGTTGTATCATCAAGACCACATTTGCCAACTACTGATCCTTCCTCTTTGTTTCCAACTTTTGCAGTCCAATCACCAGTAAATATAAATACATCTTGATTGCATGTTTGATCAATTTCAAACTGAAGGAGTTGTTATAATTTTCAATTTCATCATCACTGTCTTCAGTGGTTAGTACGTAAACTTGAATAATAGTATTATTAACTGGTTTTCCTTGTAGGCGTGTGGATATTATCCCATCACATTCTACTTCAAGATAAATCTTGAAATGTTATTTTTGATAATGAATGTGATGTCACTTCTCTTCAACTATTCCTTCTTGGCATAGTAACCATATGATTGTCATATTCAAAATGGCTAGTAACAGTCCTTTTCAGACCATTAATGCCTAAGACATTGATCATTACACGTTCTGTTTCATTTTTGACACCGTCCGATTTTCCTAGATCTTTTCTTCTAGGTACATTACATGTTCTTATTATTAGTGAATGTTTACAACTGAGTTGTACACCACATGCAAATAAAAATACCAAAAGCTTTACTCCATTTGCATCATCACAGTAAGAGGCAGTTCTCCAATTGTAGTTTGAGTGCCTTCCAACCTGAGGGGCTCATCTCCTAATACTATATCTGACAGTATTCTGGCGCTAATTATAATGTTTCAATATTCAATATTCTGGAGCTATCTGATAGTGTCCCCTGCTAGTCATATGTTTTTCAGGAGCTCTGGTAGCATAGTGGTTACGAATCAGGCTGCGAACCTTAAGGTCAGCAGTTCGAAACTACCAGCTGTTCTGCGGGAGAAAGATG
>NW_006408590.1:5710632-5718327 GCF_000296735.1 Chrysochloris asiatica | reverse complement strand
AACAGAAGTGAGAACCTAGAAGTAAATCCATCCACATACAGTCAACTGACCATTGATAAAGGTCCAAAGCACATTAAATGGGGAAGAGATAGTCTCTTCAACAAATGATGCTGGCAAAATTGGAAATCCATTTTCAGAAGAATGAACCAAGACCCATATCTCACACTATATATAAAAAAGACCTAAATGTAAAACCTAAAACTATTAAGATCATCAATGAAAAAAAGGGACAAATTTAGGAGCTCTAATACATGGAATAAATATACTGTCAAACATTGTATTTTTGATACACAAACAGCAGAAGACAAAATAGATGACTAAGACCTCCCCAAAATTAGACACCTATGTATGTGTATAAAAAGATTTCACCAAAAGAATAAAAAGGCACCCAACAGACTGAAAAAAGTTTTTTTTTCCCCAACATATCAGACAAAGGACTAATCTCTGAAATGCATAGAATACTACAAGACCTTTAAAGAAGAAGACAAACAATCCAATTAAAACATGGGCACAGGACATGAACAGACACTTCACCAAAGAAGCTTATTCAGGCAGCCAACAAACATATGAAGAAATGTTCATGATAATTGGACATTTGTTGTTGTTAAGTAAGTTGGTTCCAACTCATAGTGACCCTGTTTCCAAGGAGTGGCTACTAGGTTTGTATCACCAACCTAATGGTTCAAACAGACCTTGTGGTCCAGTGCCCTATCCTACAGTACCACATGCAAATTAAGCAACAATGAAATATCATGTCACACCAGATTAATAACAAAGTTCCAAAAACAGAAAACAACAAAAATTGATGAGGATGTGAAGAGACTGGGACCCTCCTCCATTGCTGGTGGGATTGTAAAATTGTTCAACCACTGTGGAAAATGGTATGGCACTTCCTCATAAAGTTGAAAATAAAAATACCATATGACCTAGCAATCCCTCTAGTTGGCATATATCCATAAGAAATAAGAGCCAGGGCATAAGCAGATATATGCACACTCATGTTCATTGTAGCACTATTCACAATAGCAAAGAGATGGAGACAGCCTAAATGCTCATAAGCAGAAGAGAGCATAAATAAGCTTTGGTACATACACATAATGTAATACTATGCAACGATGGAGAATAATGATGAATCTGCAAAACACCTCATAACATGAATGAGCTTAGTGAAATTATTCAATAACAAAAGGACAAATACTGTATGAGACCACTATTGTAAAAACTCAAGAAAAGGTTTTCATACTAAAAGAAACATTCTTTGATGGTTACTAGAGTGGAAGGCAAGGGAGAGTAATTCACTGGCTAGAGGGCAGACACATGTTAATTAAGGGGGTGGGGAGGGCAATATACAAGAAAGGGGAAGGCAATAAACAAGAGAGAGGTGGCAGAAGAATGATAAAGATAGGTAAAGACACAAGGAAGTATGCAAGGGCTAAAGGAGCTAGAGATAAATAGTGATATATATACAATCTTGGAGTCCTGGTGTGGTGCTGTGGATAAATGTGCTGGACAGCAGTCAGTTTGAACTATAAAGTCAGTGGTTCAAGCTCACAACTACTCCTTGGGAAACCCTATGCAGGGTTGCTATGGGTTGGAACCAACTTGACAGCAGTTAACAACAGCATAAAAGCTTCCAATAACAGGGTTTTGTGTGTACATACAGGGACAGAGACACAGGGTGAAGGGGTATAGGAGAAAGACTGGGGTGTGCGTATTTATATATATACTTTTTTATATTCCACAAATTGTAAAAGTTTGAAAGAGGATACTTGTACATATGTAACCACAGTGAGGAACTGTGACAAGTGTTGATGCAAGGAGATGAAATGAAAGGTATGAAGATGAAATGAAGGGTATGATTTGTTGAATGTAAAAACTGAAGATCTTGTCCGTAAACCTTCACTCAATTCACAACAAAAAATTTAGAAAAAAAAAATGAAACATGGCATTGCACTGAGCAGATCTACTGCAAAATATCTCTTTAACATGTTAAAAATAAAAGATGTCATGTTGATAACTACGGTGCACCTGACCCAAACCATGGTATTTTCAATCACCTCATGTGCATGAGAAAGCTGGACAGTGAATAAGGAAGACTAGAGAAGAATTGATGCATTTGAATTATGATGTTGGTGATAAATATTGAAATTACCATGGAGTGCCTGAAGAACAAACAAATCCGTCTTGGAAGAAATATAGCCAGGAAGCTCCTTGGAAGCAAGGATGGTGACTTAGTCTCATGTGCTTGGACATGTTATCAGGAGGGACCAATCCCTGGAAAATGATATCATATCATGCCTGATAAATCAAAGGGTCAGCAAAAGGGAGGAAGATTCCAGATGAGATGGATTGTCACAGTCACTGCAACAATGGGCTCACACTTCACAATTGGGAGGATGGTGTAGGGTTGGGCAATGTTTCATTCTGATGTACATAGGCGCCTAACAGTAACATTTATGTTCCTATTCCCCACACTAGGCTATGAGCTTCCAGGGAGCCAGAATTATGTGTAGAATTCTTATACTTCTAGGAACTAGCTCAATGCATGGGGAATTGTGAATTAATGACCTCAAATTTATATCGTATCATGCCACAAAATGTTTAATGAGAACTATTTTGTACATTTAGAATAAATTAAAGAAAACACCACCAAAAGAGTTTACATTTTGTGAATGTAAGAATAAACGGATAGGTGGCTAGGTAGAAAGAAACCCTATGAAGACCATCAAGCCACTGAATCCATTCCAGAAAGATCTCCCAAAGATACAACTAGTCTATTTTTAAGAAATTTCTGGCTTAAAAATCCCACTACCTACTTTGGAAATCATAACTTTTCTGAATTCCCTGTGCATTTTTTTAAAGTATGGGTTTTCTCCCTTTAAAATTTTTAGGTGGTGTAAACAGTTAACACTCTCAGCTACTAACTAAAATATTGAAAGGTTTGAATTCAGCCAGAAGTTTCTCAGAAGAAAAGGCAATTCCAAAATATCAGCCATTCTTATATTATCCCTAACAGACATGGTTTGTCATAAGTTGAAAACAACTCAACAGCAAATGGTGTTTGGTTTTATTTTTTCCTCTTTTTATATTTTAATTTCAGAAACAGTTAAATAAATTTTAACTTCTCATCTGAATTATGATTTTTCACCATAAAATAGATTGCTTAAAATATTGGTTCTTTAATAACCTCTTTCATTGCTGGAAAAATTCTACTTAATCATGTTAATAATTTCTCAAAACATTACTCCTCTTTACATTTTACCAAATGTTTTATATATATTATTTCCATGTGACCCTAAATATAAATTTAATTTACTTTTTACAGAAATCTAGTAACGGTTGCTGGGCAATATTTACTTAATAAACTCATAGACCAAAGCTCAGAGGAGAAAAGCGACTTTACAAGACGGTGCAGGTGGGTAGCAAAGAACTGGGACCCACATCTTTTTTGAGTTCAAGTCCAAACTCTTTCATTGCACCATGCCTACACACTTAATCCAAAAGTTCTGGAGCAAAAAATAATTATTTTAAGAAGGCAGGTTAATTCCAAAGTGTAGACATATGCAACTCTAAATAAAGCAAATAAAACAGGAAAGTCACATGCTCTCTCCAAGCCAAGGTGTGTTAAACCTCTAAATAGGAGTTTTGTACGCTTGGCTAATATCTATGGCTTCTTTATGCTTACCATTGAGATTTCAATTCATGAAGGCAGTAACAACAACAGCGAAGACAGTTTCTTAAGACTTTTCCTGCACTTTTGTGCCCTCTATTTGATCATCTGCCAAGGTTTGTGAATAGTGCCAAATCAAACAGCACAGCATCTCTATGAGGCTTCTCCTGGGAGTTGAGGAATTCTGTAGTTGGAACATAGGGTAAGATATAAAAGGCACAATTATACTCTCCTTTGAAGAATTTGAAGGCAGACAATATTAATCTATTCTGCTGGAATTTCTGTTGTTTAAACTCCCTTCACTGAACAGCTCCTGATTGACCTGTGTTTTTCTGGCCAGGTTATTCTGTATTAATATAAACATCCTAAAATGAGTAGGGTTACAGTGAATTATTGCTTTGAGCCTTCTCAGTGAAAGGACCATACATAAGCATCAAAAAATGAGCACTTGACTTCCATTTGCAACCTCATTTATCTAAGAAAAGTTGAAAAGGATTTCTCTTTTCTTTTCAAAAGGTGATCTTATGATTCAATCTCTAATGGGCTCTTTTCCCTTGCTTCTGTGGTCCTGACTCCATCGCTAGGAAGAATGTACTTTGTGACATGTGTAATCTTATTCTTTTTATTTGATGGTGTTAGAAACCGTTTGGCATATTTGTAAATTTTTCTGCAAATGTGTTTCCCCTGCTTGCTATTTAACCAGCTGATTTTTATTTGGCTTCCCTCAATGAAGTAAGCCAATGGTCTAAATCTTCTTACTCATGGGAAAATTAGTAAAGCTGCAAAATTTGTTTTAGTAGCATGGGATCAGTTACAGATACAAACATACAAACAGATAGTTTTAATCTTATAAAGTACAAAGTATAAAACAGGTATACTTTAATCTTTTGAAGTGTGGCAGTAGTATGGTGGTGGTAGTATGCTGTCTAGTCAGTTCTGACTCATAGTGACCCTGTGTAGGGTTTCCAAGGTAGTATATCTTTATAGGAGCAGAATGCCTTGTTTTTCTCCCAAAGAGCAGCTGGCACATTCAGACTTCTGACCTTGCAGTTAGAAGCCCAGTTTGTAATCCACTATACTACCAGGGCTCCTTGAAGTGTAAGGAACCATAAAAACAAAAGTATTTACAGTTTAAAAGTTTCTGGGTTACTTAAGTGATTTGAGATTGGCTGCCAACCTAAAGGTTGGAAAATTGTTCTGGTGTGACACTGTAGAATAAGCACTGGACTGCAAGGCTGTCTTGAAAGCAAAGTTGATGGTTCAAACTCACTAGCTGCTCCCCGAAATCTCTATGGTCATCATCATCATCGTCATCATTAGGTTTCTTCGAGTCAGTGCCAACTCATAGTGACCCTATGCACAACAGAACGAAACATTGCCCAGTGCTACAACAAACTCACAGTTGTTGCTACGCCTGACCCCATTGCTGCAGCAATGATGTCAATCCATCTCACTGGGGGGCTTCCTCTTTTTCTCCAATCCCCCACTCTACTAAACATGATATCCTTTTCCAGAGACTTGTGCCTCCAGATATAATATGTCCAAAGTATGAGGGACAAAGTCTGGCAATCCTGGCTTCCAATGAACACTCTGGCTATACTTCTAACACTTCTAAAGATCAGTTTGTTCTTTTGGCAGACCATAGTACTTTCAATATTCTCCTCCAACACCACAACCCAAATGAATCAATACTTCTACGGTCTTCCTTATTCACTCTGCAACTTTCACATGTATGTGAGGTTATTGAAAACAACCATGGCTTGGGTCAGGTGCACCTTAGTCCTCAAATTGACATGTTTGCTCTTCAACACTGTAAAGAGGTCTTGTGCAGATTTGCCTAAATGCAATATGTCATTTTTTTTTTTAAGTTTTATTGTGAATTGAGAAATAAATTACATGGGAGAACATCAGTTTTGCACTCATCCTATTGTGTTTGTTTCATTGTAATGATTACAATCCCCTCCAAGCCTCACCATTCAACAGAATTTGTTTCTATCCCCTCTGTTGTTTTTTTTTTTTGTATTGCTTTTTGTTTTTTGATGTACACAGAAACACTCAGGAATATATAATCAAATTTAAACAATCAAAGGATACATTCTGCAAGGCTGCCTCCTGGCCAATAGCACACAGCCTTTCTCTTTCCATAAGTCTAAAGTTCTCAGCTGCTCTATCTCTGAATGTCACCATCTCTGCCTCCATCTCTGGTGTCACCACTTCTCTGGATAGGGTCTCTCATTCTTATGTTCTTCTCCCTTGATGGTCCTAGGGTCCTCTGTTCCTGGACTTTAAGATGAACTGTTGTTAAGTGCCATCAAGTCGGTTCTGACTTCATAACAACCCTGTAGAGGGTTTCCAAGGAGTGACTGGTGAACTTGAACCACCAACCTTGCAGTTCAAACTGACTTTGCAGTCTAGCATATTAACCCACAGCACCACAACTACTTACTCCTTTATGTTACAAAACTTCTATCTTTATAGTTGTGACAGTCACAATTAAACATTACAACAATTACTCACTATTGAATCATAAGAATCTTATACCCATTTCCTTTCACCAGACGCACCTAGACAAGATGGAAGCTGCTTCCATAAGGTTGAGGGTTGATCTGAGCAAAATGAAGTCCTTGACAACTTCAGTCTTCTCTCCATTTATATGCATGTTGTTTATTGGTCCAGTGGTGAGGATTTTTGTTTTCTTTATATCCAGATGCAACCCATACCAAGGCTGTGGTCTTTGATATTCATCAGTAAGTCTTTGAAGGCCTCATCACTGCTTTCAGTGAGCAAGGTTGTATCATTTGCATATCACAAGTTGTTAATGAGTCTTCCTCCAATCCTGATCCCACATTTTTCTTCATATAATCCAGCTTCTCAGATTATTTGTTCAGCATACAGATTGAACAAGTATGGTAAAAGAATACAACCCTGGTGCACACCTTTCCTAATTTTAAACCATTCAGTGCTCCTTTGTTCTGTTTAAACAACTGCCTCTTGGTCTAGGTACAGGTTCCTTATGAACATATTTATGTGTTCTGGAATATTCATTCTTCTCAATGTTGTCCATAGCATTTCATGATCCACACAATCAAAAGCCTTTATGTAGTCCTTAAAGCACAGGTAAACATCTTTCAGGTATTCTCTGCTTTCAGGCAAGATCCAGCTGACATCAGCAATGATATCCCTTGCTATGAGCCTGCACCAACTGGATGGCACTTAACAACAGTGGTGTTGTGGTGTTGCAGAAGAAAGGCCTGGCACTCTGCTTGCATACAGATTATAGCCAAAAAAAACCTTATGCAGCAACTCTGTTCTATACCATTAGGTCACCATGAGTGGGAACTGACTCAGAAATAACCGGGTTTTACTTACATTTTTATCATTGACTTGCTTATAGAAACAAACTAAGGTGCTTCAAAAAGTTCTTGGAAACATAGAATTGAAATATAATGGAGTTTTTCCATGAACTTTTGGAAGCCCCTAATACATAATGTATGTGTGGCACTGCGGGTTAATGTACTGGACGGCAAGGTCAGTTCAAACTACAAGGTCAGCAGGTCAATCTCACTAACCACTCCTCGGAATCCCTATACAGGGTCACTATGAGTTGACATCGACATGATGTCACTAAACAACAACAATTCATTAGTTGAAATTTTCTGTGATGTAGTAGTAGACTTGGTGCTAAACATTACAAACACTCAAAATACTCCCAAGTCTAGAGTTTCTATTTTAATTAAGTGATAAAAATGTCTAGATCCAGTACTTATCTGTCAGTTTGTCGTTCTGTGGTGGCTTGTGTGTTGCTATGATTCTGGAAGCTATGCCACGGGTATTTTACATACCAGCAGGGTTACCCATAGGGGACAGGTTTCAGATAAGCTTCCAGATGAAGGCAGACTAGGAAGAAGGATAAACTACTTCTGAATATTTAGTCACTGAAAGCCTTATGAATAGCAGAGAAACACTGTCAGATATAGTGCTGGAAAATGAGCCCCTCAGGTTAAAAGACACTCAAAATGTGACTG